>NC_083292.1:40952706-41300816 GCF_963506605.1 Zootoca vivipara
TGGGAGGCCATATGGGAGGCCATATGGGAGGGGCTGGAGGGAAAAATAGTTGAGAATAGAGACCAAAGCGGACAAGTCAATCGCTGTGCTTCTCACCTTTGTACAGTAGGCAACTTTTCAGCTAAACAGAAATCAAAGTTTTCTACACAAGCATCTCTCCAAACACCACCAAGGCAAGTAAATGGCCTCGTCACAGTTCAAGGACACATTCTAGCCATGCAAAAATACTCAGGGAGGAGGTGGTTCAGGGCCAGTGAGCTTGGGGGATCCATTGAAGAAAACCCCATAATGGAGCTTTCTTCCTTTCTTCCTTTTTTTCTTTTTTCTTTTAAAAAGGAACCGTTTCTAACATTTGTAGAAGGTGGGGTATGAGCCTAAGGGTACAGCTGTTATTCTTCTCATTTTGTGTGTGAGAGAGAGATACAAGCCTGGTGAACTTTTAATGGTTTCTTGAAGGGTTTCTTCAAGGATCCCCATGAAAGTATATGGTTTGGGAAGAAGATTGGTGTCCTGAGGGTGGCGTGTAGCCTAGGATCAGTCCCGGGGTCTGGAGGACTGTATTTGGCCCCTGGGCCTGAGGTACCACACCCCTTCTCTACCACCCTTTCCCTGGAGCAATGGAGATGCCAGGAGTGCCTGAATTATGGGCCTCTGCTTTTATGGGCAGCATTCCTGGCTACACTACAATGTCTCTTAAAGGGGGGAAAATAAGGATCCCTGCTTCATATGCTGGAAGGGAAGGGAACTGCTGAGGATTCTGAAAGGGGGAAGTGGATACGGCATGCCAGAGCAAGAATGCCCTAGCAAGGAGAAGGGAGGAATGCAGCAAAAGAAAGAGAAGTGTGAGGGGAGTAGCCAAGTTGACGTTAGGGCACCTTGGGAAGCACTTTTGCCTCAAACCTGGAAGGGCTCTTCTTCACATCTCCTCTTCATATTATTGAACTTTGCTACTGGCCCTTGTGCAGAATGCTCAGGGTTTCTTCACTTTCCTGGAATAATCCCAGGAAATCTGGAGTGCTATGGCAGCATGGTATGAAGTACTTCTCTAAAATGAGCATCACTAAAAACAGACAAGCCCACTAGAGTCTTGGTAACATTTCATCAATTCCCCTCCCCTCTCATTTTCTCCCTCAAAATCATCGAAAGGGAACAGGCTTTTCCCCACTGTGTTCAAGAAATGTGCTTCTTCCTTGGGCTCAGCCCTAGGGTTGTACGAAGCACATGACAGCCCATCAACCTATTTATGCACCTGCAGTTATTATACACTTTCTGCATTAGTCTGATTAGTCCCTCACATGCCACATAGGTTCACCCAGAACCTCCCATCTCAAGACGCTCTTCATCACTTTACGTTTGAGTTTTGTTGCATGCATGGCTTGCAAAGCATGCGCCACACCATTCAGACCACTGGAATACAACATTACCTGCCACGGCTGTTGATCTATAAGTTCCCACCTTATTCCACCAGTTATTGCTCTGAATTTTAATTTGGTGGAATGCATGGCATGCAATGCATGTGCCAAAATATAGATGGCATTGAAGATACTGTAGCTGTGGGATGTCATGCTCATTTCAAAAACAGTGTCAGGAAGGCTCTCAAGCTGTTCCGGCCCGGTGCAGAATTCCCCGTCTTTCTTGTCTGAAGAAGGATGGGGCAAATAGCAATTAAATGCTACTTCCCAGAAGTCCTTGATGAACCCGTCTTCTTTTTCAGAGATAGGGTTTCTCATCTGAATAAATTTCTGGAACCCTGGAATATCCCTTGAGTGAACAGCAAAGGATAGAGCATCGTGCAGGAAACTTACATCCCAACTTTGTTGGAAGGGAAAGGATATGAAATCCATCTGGGCTGTCATAATCCAAACTTTTGCCCTGGCTTGCACGGGTACCCCTTCGATTTCTGCAATATTGGGCAACACTCTTAGTGCCATAATGGAATGAATTTCACCATTCACAATGACAACATTGGCTGTACTTCCCACAATAATATGGCATAGTTCAGAAGATTCCTCTACTGTTTCGATGAACTCACCAGAAAAGGTGACTTTGGGGAATCTTTCTATAAAATCAAAGCAGATGCCTCTCTCAGCAAACACGGGAAGAACATTTTGTACAAATCTCTCTCCATTGTCATCGCTCAGAGAAAGCACCCCGGTCCACGTCCAGGTGAAATGCAGAAGCAACCGGAGAATCCCGACATACTGATGAGCTCCGTTTGGGAACATGTAGCAGAGGAAAGCCGCATGGAAGTCGGTGTCTGTTAGGGGATGAGAGCCATAGATGACCTAAAAATAATATTTTTGAAAAAGAAAAAGGGATACCAACTACATTTTTTCCATTTATTTAATAATTATTAGCATAGAGTCATACTGTTATGCTACTTATTTAGATGTTTTATATGCCTGTTGTCTTTGAGAGCTGGACCATAAAGAAGGCTGATCGCCGAAGAATTGATGCTTTTGAATTATGGTGCTGGAGGAGACTCTTGAGAGTCCCATGGACTGCAAGAAGATCAAACCTATCCATTCTGAAGGAAATCAGCCCTGAGCGCTCACTGGGAGGACAGATCCTGAAGCTGAGGCTCCAAGACTTTGGCCACCTCATGAGAAGAGAAGACTCCCTGGAAAAGACCCTGATGTTGGGAAAGATGGAGGGCACTAGGAGAAGGGGACGACAGAGGACGAGATAGTTGGACAGTGTTCTCAAAGCTACCAACATGAGTTTGACCAAACTGCAGGAGGCAGTGGAAGACAGGAGTGCCTGGCGTGCTATGGTCCATGGGGTCACGAAGAGTCGGACACGACTAAACAACTAAACAACAACATTTAGATGTTTTGCTTATGCTGCTCTATGACCATAATAAAGTACTTCATAAACAGGCATGGTGATGCAAAATCAAGGAGTGAATCATTTCAGGCTGTAGTTTATGAATTGTACATCCAGGCAGAATATACCAGTGACCCGACAGTGTAGTATATTATGTCTTAGGAGGAGTTAAATCTCCACTGAGAACTACCCAAACATTCAAATATAAGCCTTAAAGGACATAGTGGAAAACAGGAAATGGATCGTTAATAACCAATATTCTGTGCCCATATCTTACTTGTGGCAGCTTGTACATATAGAGGATGGTTGCCATGTGAAGACCTAGATCAGAGTTTGGTCCCTCAATGACTGCTCTTGGAATGTTCTCCGTGTCACACTTGTAGTTTGGAATGAATCTTCCCTGCCTGGAGAAAAGTTCCATTGAGGCCAGGTACGTCCAGCTTGGACTAAAATGGCTATTGTAGATGTGGAATCCCAAGGTGACATTGGGCAAGATTTCAGGGTTTTCATTTATTCCCTTTATAGCAAACGCCAAAGCCACAACATGTTGGTAGAGCTGTGTCATTACTCTGAAATAAGAGAGCTACTTGCTGTGTAAATAATGCATCTTCACACAGAAAAATAGATTTATGCCTATAGTCCAGTGAATCACATGGATACACTGGCAAACATTTCTTAGCATTGCAAATTATTTGAACTGATTTTAATATTGCATTTTTTATTGTTTTTTATCAAACAATGATTTCCTAAGTTCTAATTTTATAAACACTAGTTTAGATATTTGTGCTTCTTTATTTTTTATATTTCAGGGTTCTTCAGACTCCCTCAGGGCTGCCATAAATTCATTTAAAATGCTTTTAAAGCTTCCTAGTAGTTTGGGCTAACAGGCTTAGGTGAAGGACAACCTTACTGACTAAGATTGTTTATTAAAATGATGTTTTGATAATAAGGGAACATTGATATTTGCTTTGGGATCTTACATATGCATGATGATAATGACGCAAGAGATGCTGTTGCTGAAAGCAGCTTCTACAGGAGCACTCCTATGGAAAGATCTGTTGGAATAAGAAGCTTAGGATGCAGTAGATTAAAAAAAGTGGGGAGGGAGCGTTTAGCTTGGATGTAGGAAACAAGCTAGGGGACCTCTGATAATGCTTGTAGAAGTCAGGCCTTGAAATGGGGACTCTGTATAGTAAAAATGGCTTTAAATTATTTCCTTATCTAGAGCAAGCTGGCAGGCAAAAATATTTACATAAACTCTTCCCTAATGAACTTTTATCAGTTTAAGGGAGCAGCAGCAGCTCACCAACTCTCTATTAAGGGAGAATAAATGAAGAATACAATGAATACAAAAAGCTTTGAAAGGGGCTCAGCCTGAAAGCTTCTTGGAGGAGAACGTGGCATGACTCAACAACCTAAATATCTAAAGGAATAGATATTACAGGGCTTCGGTGAACATTTGGAGGAAAAATAATGAACGCATCAGGATCTTGAATATAGGGCATTGAGACTACAGTATCTGAAGCATTGGCTTTGGCAGTGACTCATGAAAACACAATTAAAAATTGAAACGGGATACTGTGGACCTCCTACTTAGCTAGCTGATTGATGGGTCATCTGGGACAGTCACCATTAACTCCCCATCCATGACTCTATTTAAGATACACCAGTGTAACTTGTTCATTCTGAGCCAAGACTGGTGTAAGCCCCCCAACACAACACCCGAGCACAAAACCCAACTTTTTAAAGACTTTTCAAGACTTGTTTTTCACTTGCCATTGAGTGGCTTTGCATCTTGCTTCATACCAGCTCCTTGTGCATAGGATGGCTGCCCAGAGCTGCCATAACACCAGAACTAATGGGAAGTTAGAGGGATGGAGTAGTAGCATCAGTAATATTCACTATGGATTCATTATATATGTATGATATGGTTAAAAGAGCACAACTCCTTACAGAAAGTCATCAAAAAGCTCAGGAGAGGGAGGTTCCCTGAAAGTCATGACACTTGAGGTCACATAGATTTGAGACATAATGCCAGCAATGAGGAGGCCTCCTGACCGATAATATTGGTGAAGAATAGGAAGAGGCTCTTCAATGGAACACTGAGCAACAGGAAGTTTGCACACAACTTGAGGCAGCAACACCAATACCAAGAATACAAATGCTACCATCTTACAGGAGGGAATCTTCATTTTAGAAGACAGTTAATCTCTCTCCCCACCCCTGTACATCACTGAAGAGCAAATCTTACTAGAATGGCAATTGACTCAGCTGATTCAATGCTAGAAGCATGCAACATACATAATCAGTGATCAGAGCTACAGAGCCTTGTGAGTCTATAGTTCAACCTCTGAATGGCACTGGGGGTATTAATAACATCTGCTAGTGTAAGTCTGTTATTTGGAGTGTGGTTATTGGATATCCCTTAGGGTGGAGAGAAAAGTAGCAGCAATTGTGATTAATGATTATTACAGAAGAAATAATCACCTGTTCTGGGTTATACATTATCAGTGACTTTGGCAAACAAAATAAAAAAATTCCTTCAGTAGCACCTTAAAGACCAACTAAGTTTTTATTTTGGTATGAGCTTTCGTGTGCATGCACACTTCGTCAGATACACACTTCTTCAGATGCACACAAAAGCTCATACCAAAATAAAAACTTTGTTGGTCTTTAAGGTGCTACTGAAGGAATTTTTTTATTTTGTTTCGACTCAGACCAACACGGCTACCTACCTGTAACTTTGGCAAACAAGACAGCAATGTCTGTTACATCTCAGCCAAAGCATAGTCTACCAAATATGAGTAAGTGCTATTGATTCATAAAAGTGGATTAAATTCCTCCTCCCCAAATGCAGTTGGAATACTTCAAAGTCCAAAAGAAAACTTCAACTGCTTTGGAGTAATCAACGTTTTTCCATATGTATTTTCCTGCTTCAGAAGTCTGCTGACATTTCTGTCCCATTAGGGTGTAAATAATTAACATATGAGATTACTTGATCAATTTTGGGCCCAGAAAAGAAGGAAGCTGAGAAATTGTTAGGAGTTGTTCCACTTCTTCCATTTTAACCATTTTGGTTGCCCTCTTCTGGACACGCTCCAGCTTGTCAGTATCCTTCTTGAACTGTGGTGCCCAGAACTGGACACAGTACTCCAGGTGAGGTCTGACCAGATATTCTTATCCCTGATGCTCTCATATGAATTCAGCACAGCTGAAGACGGTGTGTACTTTCATTCAAGGCACGATGGGGGTCTGTACAACCGGACATGTCTCTGCGGCAAGACAAAAGTGTAGCAGGTCCTTATCTGAGAGATGTTGTTTGCAGATGGTACAGCCTCGACAACATTCTCCAAGGAAGTTCTACAGAGACTCATCAACCATTTTTTAAAAAATACTTTTTATTCATTTTATAAGGGGAAAAACCACAAACATACGAAAATGAAAAAAACGAGTAACACAGAAATACTTCTTACGCTCTCATAACTTCTTCTTAACATCATAATGACTTCTCCCAGTCCCCCTGCCCCAATCTGAATTTCATTTCTGATCATCTTTGGCAGTTTCAAAAGAAATACTTATATCCTCAACAGATTTCTGTTCTATTACCTTCTTAAAAGAATATTTATCTATGTCTTACTTCTATGCCAAAAACCTATAATTGCATCCCTAGACAATATTAAATATTACAATATTTTTTCAATTATAATTTAAATTTTTTCCAGTCTTCCTCCACCGTCTCTTCTCCCTTGTCAAGGAGTCTCCCAGTCATCTTGGCAAGTTGCATGAAGTCCATCATCGTTGGTATATCTTGACTCTCCCAATTCTTAGCAATTAGTAAACTCGCAGCAGTTGTGGCATACAAAAACAATATTTTGGGGGATTTCCTCCCCCACTATTCCCAGTAAAAAGGCTTCTGGTTTCTTAATGAAAGTGTATTTCAACACTTTTTCCATCTCATTATGCGACTCATCCACCATTTTGCCCAAGCCTGCAAGGAGTTTAGCTTAACAAAGGATAACATTCTGAGTCAGGACATTGCCAGCACTCAGCATTGGCGAGCGCACACTTGAGGCAGAAGAGAATTTTGTTTACCTGGGTTCCAGAGTGGTGCATGCTCTGGTTATCTCCTGGCCGCTTGGATTACTGCAATGCGCTCTACGTGGGGCTACCTTTGAAGGTGACCCAGAAACTGCAATTAATCCAGAATGCGGCAGCTGGACTGGTGACTTGGAGTTGCCGCCGGGACCACATAACACTGGTCCTGAGAGATCTACACTGGCTCCCAGTACATTTCCGAGCACAATTCAAAGTGTTGGTGTTGACCTTTAAAGCCCTAAACGGCCTCGGTCCTGTATACCTGAAGGAGCGTTTCCACCCCCATCGTTTTGCCCAGACACTGAGATCCAGCACTGAGGGCCTTCTGCCGGTTCCCTCGCTACGAGAAGCCAAGTTACAGGGAACCAGGCAGAGGGACTTCTCGGTCATGGCACCCACCCTGTGGAATGCCCTCCCACCAGAGGTCAAAGAGAACAACAATTACCAGACCTTTAGAAGGCATCTCAAGGCAGCCCTGTTGATGGATTTCTGTTTTTTAATATTTTGTTGGAAGCCGCCCAGAGTGGCTGGGGGAACCCGGCCAGATGGGTGGGGTATAAATAATATATTATTATTATTATTATTATTATTATTATTATTATTATTATTCCAACATATCAGATGACATCTACAAGGTGACAGCAAGCTACACTGTGCCTCCAGGGCAGAAGTGGGAGAAGAGTTGGAATTAGAGATGGTGCCTACTCAACTGAGCAAATTGATTGGTGACTGTTTTCTAATTACAGTGGTGCCTCGCTAGACGAATTTAATTTGTTCCACGGGTCTTTTCTTATAACGAAAAATTTGTCTAGCGAATCCCATAGGAATGCATTGAATTTTTTTTTTAAAAAAATTGCCCATAGGAACGCATTAATTGAATTTCAATGCATTCCTATGGGAAACCACGATTCGCTAGACAAATTTTTCATAAAACTTATTCGTCTAACGAGGCAACCTCCGCTCGGAAAATCCTTTCATTAAGCGGAAATTTAGTTAAGCAGGGCATTCGTTAAGCGAGGCACCACTGTATATGTTATTGAATCAAATGGGATTTAGTTAGAGGTGAATTTAAAGAGACTAGCTGATTCTTTGATTTTCTCTTCTTACTAACACCTGCCTTCTGTTCAACTCAGGCCTCAGTAAAATGACATAGCATTTGGGGGAAAAGATGCAGCCCAGTAAGCCAGCACCAGACGCCAAGATGGAGAAGACCTCCACAGCCACCATGTACTTCCCCTTGGTGCTCAAGTAGGTTGGAACAAAGGACAACCAAACACTGCAAAACACCAACATGCTGAAAGTGATAAACTTGGCTTCATTGAAACTGTCAGGCAGCTTCCTGGCTAGGAAAGCCACAATGAAACTGCCAAAGGCCAGTAAACTCATGAAACCCAGCACACAGTAAAACATGACAGTTGATCCTTCATTACATTCCAGTAAAATTTCTGTCATCATTGAATGCATGTCAAGATCTGGGAATGGGGGATAGGTTGCCAACCACACACAACAAATTGCAGATTGAGTAAGGGTGCAGGAAAGAATAATGGAATTGGACAATTTCCCCCCAACCCATGTTCTATATTTAGACCCTGGTCTTGTGGCCATGAAAGCGAGAGTCACAAGGGTGGTTTTGGCCAATATGCAAGAAACTACCAATGAGAAGATCATGCCGAAAGCAATTTGTCGAATGAGGCACGTCACCTTCTCAGGTTGGCCAATGAATAGCAAAGCACAAAGGAAGGAGATCAGGAGGGAGATGAGGAGAGTGTAGGTGAGGTTCCGGTTGTTGGCTTTGACTATTGGAGTGTCCTGGTGCTTAACAAAGATCCAAAGCACCCAAGCTGTGAGGATAGAAAAGGAGAGGGCAAAGGTGGCCAAACTGATCCCCAAGGGTTCTCCATAAGTCAAGAAGGTTATTTTCTTGGGAAGGCATCCATCCTGGGCAATGTTTGGGTAATGATCTTGTGGACATTGAAAACAGTCATCCATGTCTGGAAAACAAAAATAAATTGAGCTTCCAAGGCAAATAACATTGTTCCTTCCTCCTTGCCTGCCTATGGTCTTAAAGCGACAGAAGCAGCGGGGAGGGGGTGTTTTGCCTCCCTTCTTTCTTGGATCAGACCCCTCTGGCAATTCTTCCACCAGTCCTGTGCTCACTCCCCAGCCCCCCAGCCCCCCCCCCCCGCTGCCCTCTTCCAAGTTCCACATATACACCTCATCCTGACAACCTGAGGTGGGACACTCTCTGCCCTCGCTGTCACTTCCCCCGAGCAACCCTCTTCTGGGTGATTTTTGCCCTCTCCTGAGGCATTCCTTTGCTGGCACCCTCTGTGTATGGCCAATCATGGGGCACAGGGTGACCCATGGCAATACAGTCATACCTTGGTTCTCAAACAGAATCTATTCTGGAAGTCCGTTCAATTTCCGGAAATGTTCGAAAACCAAGGTGCGGCTTCCGATGGGCTGCAGGAGCTTCCTGCACTCATCTGGAAGCCGTGGAAGCCGTGTCGTATGTTTGGGTTCTGTCAGGGGGACTCCCTACAGGGAGCCTCCCCCCGTCATCCTGACCAGCACTTCGTCCAGCGACAGCACAAGCAGCGACTCAGGAGGAGAGAATGAGGAATGGAGCAGTTTGGAGAGAGGGCTCAGTGAGGTGTCTGAGCCCTGGAAATGCTATGGAGAAGAGAGCGTGCAGGAAGTGCTCAGAGACGCGTCAGAGCCCTGGCACTGCTCTGCTCAAGGGTCAGCGGATGAGGGATTCAGCGAGACATCGGAGCCCAGGCGTCGCCCCAGCCAGCAAGAGGGGAAACCTCTCCTTCTGGTGCCCGAATTGAGGCGTGCGCCCAACACGTAGGGCGAAGGGGTGGCGTTTTGGGGTGCCCAGGCTTTTATGCTGGTCGAAAAGCAGGCAGCGCCATTGCTGGGTTCTGAATGAGACTAGGCAATCAGGTTTTCTGTTATCTCTGCACTGTAAATAGTATGCACAATAAAACTCTTAAAGACAGTGCGGACTGGAGCGTCTTTACTCAAGAGTAGCCGCAACAATCCCCTGACAGGTTCCAAATAACGTTTGTAAACTGGAACACTCACTTCCAGGTTTGCAGTGTCTGCATAGCTGCCAAGTTATCCCTTTTTTACAGGGATTTTCCCTTATGCTGAATAGGCTTCCTCACGAGAAAAGGGAAAACTTGGCAGCTATGAGTGTCTGGGAGCCAAAATGTTTGAGTCACAAGGCATTTGGGATCTGAGGTACGACTGTATTTAACTGCATACTATCAGCCAACTCCGTACAATTTAAGAATCAGGGAAATTAGTTTCTGGTGTGCATGTACTGGATCATACCTGATGGAGTCTATAAATACTGTCCAAAACACCTCTTACCTTCCTTGTTGGAAATCTTTCCTTCTGAACATGGGAGACAATCATAGCAGCAAGACGGCTTCCCTTCCTTTTTGGCACGACTATAACCAAAGTGGCAGTTCTGATTGCACAGAGAAGCAGGTTGTGACTGTTTATTTTTAAGAGAGAGAGAGAGAGAGAAGATGCAAGTTAGATAGTTCATGCCTCACTGGCCCATCCAAGAAACCTGCAGTTTAGAAACCAGTTGGTGTAAAGAAAAATAACAGAAGTTTTGAGTGAGGGTTCCTTTTAATGCAACCACGACAATATCAGATACAGTATTCAGTCCCGTTGAATATCAAGAAGGGATAGCCCCCAAGCTGCCTGAATGCTTTCATCAAAATAAATCCTTGTCCCTCTGTCAGATGGGTTGAGCTCTCATTTGGTCCTGATGTATTCCTCATCATAGCTGCCAAGTTATCCCTTTTTTAAAGGGATTTTCCCTTATGCTGAATAGGCTTCCTCATGAGAAAAGGGAAAACTTGGCAGCTATGTTCCTCATCAATGTTGGAATTATTACTTTGGAAGATGATCTAGATTGGTGCTGTGGTCCCAGATCTCCCAGCACATTTAATTTAACTGTGAGGGATACCTGTTTTAGGGTTTAGCCAATGAAGCATTTATTGACCATTGAGGAAATGAATGGAGAATCCCTGGAGTGGACTTTACCTGGTTGAAACTGTTGGGCCACACAATGGCATCATAATCCAAGCTGAAGCCTTCTTCGGGGGCAACCTGTGTGTCCATCGCTCCAACTTTGACTCTAATAAAGGACACATTTGGCAACACAACCCAATTGATTATATCAAATCCCGTAATTAATTCCCCATTTTGGTCAAGGGAAACTTTGTCCGCAACACTATTGTTAAAAGAGACTCTTCTCAGAATGTTGTGGAGCTAGATCAAAGGGAGCATTAAAAAATGAAATTCATAATGATTTGTTGAACAATTTGCATTTACAAGAAGCTGATTACGTTTCACATGTGAGGGGGCTATGGTTCATTGTTCTTTAAAAAACTATGCAGGTCAATCTTTGTCATTTTTGTATAAGGCACTTATTAGAAACTGATTGTGTAACAAATTGATTAATGGTTCATGGAAATGCTCTTTGGAAAGGTTTTTTTTTTTTTGCACTAGGAAAATGATATGCAAGCTTCTATTCAACCTGTCCACTGAGATCACAGCACTCAAAACAGTTAAATATCAGAGGATATACAAAAAAGTGGAAATGATATAAATTATTTTTAAAAAGAAACCAGCGAACTGTTACACCTTCCTGCCCTCCGTGTCTTAGTAGTGACATGCATTTATTATAATATTTTTATCCCACCTGCACAACTCTCAAAGCAGTTAACACCATAGGATGCAAAATAACATAACATGACATAAAACAATTTCTAGACACTAACAGATATAGTAAAGTCTATTAGTTTAGGGTTGCCATATTTCAAATGATTAAAATCTGGACAGAACAATTATTTTGGGAGCAAAGTTGCTGAGCTTTTTTTGCAAAATTGCAGGGGGAGAGCTATTTTTATGGAAAATCAGCAAAAAACGGCACTGCTGACATTTGACTGATTTAGTCAGACATTTGACCAATTTCCACCCAGACACTACTGCTGCTGGCTGCAGAATTCTGTATATGTCTGGGAAAATCTGGACGTATGGCAACCCTATGTTGGACTCTCTCATTACCTGCCAGGAGTGTAGGTTTAGGAAATCCCGTTTCTCTTCTTCCACCATTGCTCTGTATTTTATTGTGTGGAGATGAATAGCATTCAGAGCATGTGCAAGAGCATATAGAGCATTGTAGACGGCATAACTGTGGCTACTTGTCCTCATTTCAAAAACAGAGGCAGGAAGGTCCTCAAGCTTCTCCTCCCCAGTACAACATTTCCTGTGTGCTTCCTCTAGAGATGGATGAGGGAAAACACATTCAAATGCTGCTTCCCAGAAGTCTCTGATAAAGCCATCTTCAACTTCCAAGTTAGGATTTCTCAGGTGAAGAAATTTCTGGAATCCAAGAAGCTCCTTTGCGTGAACTGCAAAAGCTAGCGCTCCATGGAAGATTTGTATGTCCAAATATCTCAGAAGTGAACACGAAGCAAAATCCATCTGGGCTGTCATAATCCAGACCTTTGGTATATCACCTCCTCGAAGGCCGGGCATTGCCCTCATTACCATCATGGTATGAATTTCACCATTCACAACCACAACATTGGCAGTGCTTTCCATAATAATAGCCAATACTTTTGTACCTTCTTCAAGTGTTTCATAGAAGTCGTCGGAAAATTTTAGCTTAGGAAATGTTTCTTTAAAAGCAATGCAAATACCTCTCTCGGCAAACATGGGAAGAACATTTTGTACAAATATCTCTCCAGTGTCATCTTCACAAGATAACACCCCAATCCATATCCATCTGAAATGCAACAGGAGCTGCAGAATCCCATCATATTGTTGAGACCCCTTTGGGAACATCTGGTGGAGAAAAGCTCCTTGGGTGTTGCTATTGGTCACAGGAGAAGAGCCGTAGATGAGCTAAAGATCATAATTTTAAAAAAGAGGGAAGTGTTGCAACATTATGGTACCAAGTTTCAACAAAACTAAATATTTGGGGGCTTTTTTTCTTTGATTAATATTTATGGACAAGAACCCCCCCCCAAAAAAAATCCATTAGGTTAATAGAATTAGAATGGAGTGGTTTTGGAAAAGTATTGATGTATGTGACTTCTAATTATACAAGGCAGGTGTTTGTTTGTTTGTGTGTGTGTATGTGTGTATAATCAATTCATACAAAACATCAAAGAATTTTACAATAACTGGACATAATGTTCTGTTTCAGTGTATCTGAAGAAGTGTGCATGCACACGAAAGCTCATACCTATGACAAACTTAGTTGGTCTCTAAGGTGCTACTGGAAGGAATTTTATTTTTATTTTTTATTTTGTTTTGACTACGTCAGACCAACACGGCTACCTACCTGTAACTGGACATAATAACTATACCGTAAAAACCCTACCAAAAAAGAGTTAACTTCAGAAATCAGACAATTATGGTAGAAAGATGGAACTCTTCATTTGTTACATAAACCTGATGGTATATAAAACTGTTCAGCTGACATTTACAAGTTGAAACAGAGACTTCCAGTTTGGCTTGCCATGGCAGGGGCTGGATCAACATCGCAGCCGTTTCGCATGGAATGTTTTGAGGATGAGATAGGAGTAATCACCCTCCCCAAAAAAACACCCTAGGACTGGGGGACGGGGCAGCTTCACCTGCAGATCGCCCAACACTAGCCTCCCTCAACAAACAGGGTAAGAATGTTTTGGACAAATGTCTCACCAGCAAATGTCTATACACCTAACTTACTTGTGGCATCTTGTACATAGACAGGACAGTTGACATGTGGAAACATAAGTCCGAGTTTGGTCCCCCAATGGCTGCTACTGGGGTGCTCTCACCATCACAATTGTAGTTGGGGGTGAGTCTGCCCTGTCCAGAGAGGAGTTCCACTGAAGCATGATAAGTCCAACCTGCTGTGAAATGGCTGTTAAATATGTGGCAGCCCAGTGTGACATTGGGTAAGATATGGGGATTTCCATTGATCTCCTCTACAGCAAATACAAAGGACATAATGTGCTGGTAGAGTTGTGTCACTGACCTGCAAATGAGATTGATATATGAAATTGCACAGAACTGAATTAAACCAGAGATGAATGGAAATTTTAAAAAATGATAGTGGCTTTTGACAACAAAGAACTGGCAAGACTGAGAGCTGAAACTATGGCAAAGCTACAAGGAGCAACTGTTGAGCTGGAAGGACTCACTTGATGAATTGGGAGAATACAAGCATGAGAAATGATGCAGCTCAGTGATAGAGCTGGGTTTCTGGGAAACATGAATGAGGTTATAAATGGAGACATGGAGAGATTTCTGGAAGACTTGGAGTGACCCCAGGTTACAAAGCTATTAAATCCCTGGCATGCTTTGTGAAAAAAGAATGGAAGAAATGGAAATGGAAGAGATCAGGCTGGAAAAACAAAGCAAATACTACAAGATGTGGAAATTGAAGCTAAAGAACCAATGTGAGTGTGGGCCAATGTGAGACTTGTATACATGCAGAGAGGGAAAGATTTGTCATTATTTAATATGGAGGCATGCAACTCTTTTGCAACTTCTTTTTATGAATCTGAAGCCCTCTTATTTTATTCTTTCTTTCTTTCTTTCTTTCTTTCTTTTATTTTCTCCTTTCTTTTTCTATAAAGATGTCTACTTGTCTCAAAAAGACCAATGGCTTCAAGGAACAAGAAAGGAGATTCTGACTAAACAGCAGGAAGAAATTCCTGGTGGTAAAAACTATTCAACAGGGCAACCGACTCCCTTGGAAGGTTGTGGACTCACCTACATTGGTAGTTTTTAAGCAGAAGTTGGATGGCCATCTGTCATGGATGCTTTAGTTGAGATTCCTGCATTGCAGGGGGCTGGACTAGATGAACCTTGGGGTCCCTTCCAACTCAACAGTTCTATGATTCTGTTAATATATGCACCCAGTGTAGGGAAATGTTTGGTAATATTGGCAGACAAATATAGATGTGTTGTTCCCATGAACAGGAGTGATTCACATCACTCAAATATACAGAGCAATAGTTTAGTTACTATTGAGTTCTGGAGAACTTTAAAGAAAAGGATGAATGCTTTTTTTCTTATATTAGTTGCAATTTATTTTGAGTTAAATCCTGGGATATTTTGGAATTAGGCTATAATTTATTGCAATGATTATCAACAACAGAGACAGCAGTCGTATTATTAAGATTCTGTGTGTTTGCCTTTGGAAATTTCACATATTTATCACACATATGTGTCAGTACTAAAAGCTGTTGATTTCAAAACAGAAAAATGGTTTAAAAGAGCTACTCACAATTGTGTGTTTGCTCACTACCAACTGACACTGTTTATAGTTACCAATATTGATTGAGCAAATCTACCCTCAACCATAAATACTGGAACTATTTAAAGGGGGGGAAGATGGTGAATAATGATGAAATAATATCACAAATGCAGAATATTTTGATTGCAGGTGTATAATATGGTTAGCAAAGTACATCTCCTTACAGATTGTCATCAAAAAGTTCAGTGGATGGGGGCTTCTCGAAGGTTGGCGTACTTGAAGTTATATAAAGCTGTGACATAATGCCAGCAATGATGAGGTCTCCAGACTGATAATATTGGTGAAGAATAGGAAGAGGGTCCCAGATGCAACATTGAGAAATAACAACCTTGCATGCAACTGGTAGCAGCAGCAACAGTAACCAGTTTGCAAATAGGGGGTTGAAGGGGAAAATCTTCATCATTCCCCACACTGTCATTTGAGTGTCCCTGAATAACAACATCTGAGCAGAATAGCCACACATGTAGCTGACACAAAGCCGGAATTGCACGATGTGAAAAAATCAGTAATCAGACTGACAGAGCCCTGGCTCTCAGTAACACAGCTTGTGAATGACATTGGGGATATTAATAACACCCAGAAGCCTTGGTTCATAAGTCTGCATTTGTCCGTTGGAATTCCCTAACAGCAAGGAGAAGAAGTAGACATAATTATGATTAATTTTATAATTACAGGAAAGACCATAATCTGCTCTGGCTTTTAAATGTTTTGTCACATTGCAAGAAAAAAAAACATGTTTTTCATATCTCACCAAAGTCTTAACTGGCCCTCCTGAATGGGAGATCAAAAAAGTTATGAGAAACAGTGGAAACATCTGTGGAAATCGGAACCACACACACACACACATTCTACAAATGGATAACCATTTTCTAATAAACCTATTTATTGATGTTGCATATAATCTTGAATAAATTCTAACAGGGCCATCTTTTCAAAATTTGAATACATTCATAACCCAAATTAAATATCCAATGCCTGAGAGTAATCATATGTATTTCCCAATATGTATTAAGAGCTTCAATCAATTAAAATACAGATTAAGATCAGATTAAGATCAAAGTAAAATCAGATGGCAACCCACTGGGCCAGCTATTTATGCTGGTCTTATACGGATTGGTGGGAAGAGCTAGGGAGGCCGCTTACATGCAGGGGCTTATAGAAGGTTCTTATAAAGGAGGGGGGTCATGGGCGTAGGCAGGGGGCAGGAGGGGGCAATTGCCCCCTCCTAGAAGCAGGGCCGCTGGTCAGCCTGCCCCGGTGCCGTCTCCCTTCTCCCTGGCTGGCTGAGGGGCGGGAGGAGGGAAAGCCCCAGAGCCGCGCAAAGCGTTTGGCTGGCTTTCCCTCCGCCCGCCCCACAGCCAGCAAGGGAAAAGGAAGGCTGGCTGTGGGGCGGGCAGAGGGAAAGCCAGGCAACCGCTTTGCGCGGCTCTGGGGCTTTCCCTCCACCCGCCCCGGTGATCATGGAGGGGGAGGAGGGGATCGGAGCAGCCCGATTTCGGGCTGATCCTGGCGCCCCCTCGCCCCTGCCGATCGCGATGGGGGAGGAGGGAGTCGGAGCAGCCCGAAATAGGGTTAGGGTTGGAGGGAAAGCTGGCAAGGGAGAAGGGAGCTTTCCTTGCCCCACTGTGGCCCCTCCCCCTCCCCTTGGCCCCGCCCCTTGCCCCCCTAATTTTCATCCTGGCTACGCCCCTGAGGGGGGGTCAGACTGGGCCCTGACCAATCATGGTGGAACAGCTCCGTCTTGCAGGCCCTGCAGAAATCCTGCAGGGCCCTGGTCTCTTGCAACAGAGCATTCTACAAGTCCGGGGCCAGCGCCTGGTGAGAATAGTAATAAATGCCTTGGAATTTTATGAAAGAAATATCAATAAACCATTTGCAATGTTCTTTTGGGACACAGAAAAGGCTTTTGATTATGTATCTTGGGTCCTCTTAAGAAAATTAATTGAAATCATGGGATTTTGAGAAAACTGGAAGAGCTATTACTGCCATACATTCAGAACAATATGCAAATTTAATAGTAAATGGAATACTTTCAGAGAAGCGTAGTTATGAAGGGTGCAATATAAGGTTGCCCACTTTCACCACTATTGTTTATTTTGGTTGTAGAGATGTTGTGAATCAAGGACCAGCCACCCGCTTGAAGATAAGAAAGACAAAAGGAGACAATGTATTTAGGTTAATGGGCTAAAGAAGGCCACAGCTGTTATTTGTTACAGCATGTGAGTGGTATTGGCTTAGGCATTGGATCAAACAAACTATACATGACTCCACCCCGCTCAGCAGGGAGTCATTCAAGTGTTAACAACCAGAAGGTGGAGCTTGTTGATGCAAATACAACTAGAAGCTTCCCCTGATGTCACCGGGGGTCGTGCCATGGCCCTAGCCACCAGCAGGGCACCAGACAGGATCCACAACTGCTGGATCCCTTTAACGGAATACCCAACAAGTAGAGGGGTAGGCAATGGCCACAACCTGCCCTCCAATACACCACACATATTCCAATGCCTAACCGCCAATACCTGAAAAGTTGTGACAATTTGCTACGAGGTAGGCGAAAAACCAAGAGTCTGGAGCCAATTTGCCAAACGCATAAAAATTCCAACCAGGCCCCTTGGGCAAGCAACACAACCAGCCAAGGTCCATAGCAATGTCAAAAGCATAGAAATGACCTAAAGGGAGGGTGGGCAGGTGATCCAACAAAATCCAGAAGCACAATGAGGGCTCAGCACTGCCGCACCACCAATTGGCTGGCTGCAGGGGCACGGTGTGGCAGCCGGGACAGCCCCCCTGCCGATGTGGGAACCGGCTCCCACTCCTCCCCTCTGGAAGGAGGAAAGGCTTTATGTAGTCAAACCTCGGTTCCCAAATGCCTCCATTTTGGAACGTTTCGGCTCCCGAATGCCGAAAACCCAGAAGTAAGTGTTCTGGATTTTGAACGTTTATCAGAAGCTGAACATCTGGTGTGGCTTCCACTTGAGTGCAGGAAGCTCCTGCAGCCAATCAGAAGCTGCACCTTGGTTGTCGAAGATTTTGGAAGATGAACAGGCTTCTGGAATGAATTACATTCAACAACCAATGTTTGACTGTAACGATAATAATCTTTAAATCTTTTAATGATAATAAATAATTATAAATTTGTTTATGTATACAACAACTGCAGCAAGGATTGGAAAAATAAGTAGTCTAACAGATCGGAAAGAAACATTTTCCTGGGTTTATGCTTTTTGTAGAATGCTGAATGGGAGGAGTTCTGGAATCCCTGATATCACAAGGGAGGTGGTTCTTAGCCAGTGGGAGGATGAAACGCCCTGAAGAAGAAATTAGAGAAGAGATTGTTATATGACAACACCAAGGTATCCAAACAGAAAAAGGTCTGGAAGGTGGGAAACATTCCTTAAGAGATGTGATATGTGCAGGGCCTTATTCCAGGGCCAAAAGCTCACAAAGAGGGGAAATGATCAGGGTGATCTTTTAAATACTAGAACTCAGGTTCATCCAATGGAACGGAGCGCTGGTACATTCTAGGGCTGTCTACAGGTGAGCTCTCTTGCCAGTGCCCCCAATGGCTGTTTGGCCAATAGCAAACACCAGACAAGCAAGACGTTCTTTGGATTCCACTGAACGGAGGACTGACAGACTCTTAAGGTAGAGACAAACTTCTATTAATTGGTTAACATTAGCAAAGAAATTGATCAGCAACGTAGAATAGAGTCGAATATAAAGCCAACAGCAACTGGAATAAACTACAAAGTTGCAATATTAACCAATAAGCAAACAATCTTAGGCAACAATAATCATATAACAGATAGAATAGGTACAGTTCTACATGTCTCCCCAGCCGATACTGAGATTCGAAAGACATATCTGGGATACTTCAGACTGGCCCCAGGGAGATCAGACTGGCCTCGACCAGAGCCAGGGCCTTTTCGGCTGTGGCCCCAGACTGGTGGAACGCTCTCTCACAAGAGACCAGGTCCCTGAAAGATTTGGCATCTTTCTGCAGGGCTTGCAAGACAGAGCTCTTCCACCAGGCCTTTGTTCTCTGTATAAGAACAAGCACAAAGGAGGTTTCCCAGCCCACTCACAGGTCCTTATAATATCAGTGGAAACAGTTGGTCCTGGTGAATATTAACTGCTTTCAATTTTAACCTGAGGATCGTCATTTGTCCAGTTTTCATTTTCATTTATTTGAATTTTCAGATGCATTTTAATCGATTGATGTCTTGTTTTATGCATATTGTATTGTTTATATGATGTTAGCCACTCTGAGCCTGGCTCCAGGTACAAATAAAAATGTATTATGATTTATTATTAATCTGGAATGGAACATAGAACAATGTATCAGAATTTCCCTGTCTCCTTCAGGTCTCATGCCACGCTGGCAACAGATGCAGTTCATGACGTAATGACATTCCCATCCTTTCATGTAATTATGTTCCCATACTGCGTGGCCCTCATCCCCCCCCAATGCCATGGAAGAGGTGCTGACCGCGGGAGGCCCAGTAGGCCTCAGGCCGCGCCACCTGCGTGGCCCCAAACCAGCCCCGATGCCAGGAAGGAGGTGCCAGCCACAGTAAGGCCTAAGCTGGCCCCACCATGGCCCCAATCCCAGGCCCGGCCCCAAGGGGAAGCCATGAAGGTGAGGAACACTTACCTCACCAAGAATGAAGTTCAGCAATGCACCCAGTAGGAAGAAAACAAAGCCCATTGTCCTGCCGAGATGGGGTGGGCAACGGCCAACCTGCAGAAAAGTGGGTGGCACTGGGCCAGGTAAGACCCATGCGGTGTGGCAAACCCCACCCACATTCTGGAGGGGGTGTGAGCGGAAATTACGTTCCCATCCTTTCACTTCTCAAACTGTCACTTTACTTATATTAAAGCTGCAGCTACATTGCAAACCAGGAGCACCGCATTCTGTTTTATTCCCTGGCAATACAGGTGCCCTGCTCTGATTCATAGGCCCAGTTTGTCAATCCAGATCATGATCCAGATTATGATCAGAAAATACAAGTCTTTGGCAATCCTATTTGCTAGCTCGGATGGCTTTGAAACAGAATTAGACAACAGCCCTCTTCGTTCTTTCTTTAAGCCACAGCATCAGATGTCAGGCTGGGTCTTTGCAAACAGAAAACAAAATGCCACACTTGGAGAGCCTGTGTAACAGCTTCCCCTCTGCTTCTTTTCCAGTTCCAACTCATGGTCTCCAAAATCTTGCTAGATTCAATTGGATTTATATGCATCTCACTGAGATGGATCTTGTACTCCATATTTTCTGGTGATCAGGAGGTAGTTCTATAATTAAATGTATATACCTTCCATCAAGGGTGGGGAAGATGTGACCCTCCAGATGTTATTGGTCTACAATGCCCATCACCCTCAACTATGGACCATGATGCCTGTGAAGGAGGGCATTAGCCAGGAACACCTGAAGACCTCATAGATCCCACACAATCTATTAAATGGTGAACATCTTACTGGAGTCCTGTAAACTAGATGTCCAGGAGTTTAGAGAGGAATTGGATGCAAAATGAGAATGTGCTATACAGTGTATTACCTAAAACAATTTTCAAAAATGCCTTGGAATCCATATAGAACATCTCTTTTGGTTTAAAGCTGAGATTGATCCAAGAAAAGGAAAAGAAAGATGCTTCAGTTATATTGGACTCAACAACTTCTTGACGGGAAAGGATGGTCTCACACTGATAGACGCCACTCTGAACCTAATGTGCGCATAGTGTTATTCTCCATTTGCTGTTGTCTTATTCTAGCTTGTTGTTTCACAGACAAAACTGAGAGGATGGGGAAGCCAAGGCTGGCAAACCGTAGAGCATTCCAAAGACATGCAGGCAAAACTGAGAGGATGGGGAAGCCAAGGCTGGCAAAGCGTAGATCATTCCGAAGACGTGCAGTGTCCAGAAAGCATGAAGGAAAAGCAGTGAAAACTGGTGGTCTGTATACAGCGCAGTCATATGGGCTGAGGTTTCTCATAAAGTAGAGGAATGCACAGGAAAGGGAAGTTGATGGAGAGACAGGCAGGGAGTGGAGCCAGTCATGTTGTGCCAGGGAGGAGTGCCAAAAAAAGCCCATGCAGCCCTTTAGGTGCCGGAGATCCACCAAGCCCCATAGAAATCCCAAGAGTGAGCCCACTCTTTGCTGCTGGCTGTTGTGTGTGTTTTTAGTGTGTGCAGTCAGGAATGGCTGTACAATTAGGCAGAATGAGGCAGTTGCCTCAGGTAGTAGGTGCTGGGGTGGGTAGAGATGTGTAGACCAGGGGTCAGCAAACTTTTTTGGCAAGGGGCCGGTCCACTGTCCTTCAGACCTTGTGGGGGAAAAAAGAATGAATTCATATGCACCCTGCTTTCTTCAGTCATCTCACCCCTTGCTTTTTCCTGCAAGACTAATTGCAGCTGTTAACCATTGTTAACATTCGTCCACAGGTTTACCACTCATATCAGCCAATCACCCATTCCCACCACCCTACTGAGTAATACCCCTCCCTGTCCTCTCACTATACATAAGGGTTTAGTGACTTCTGTTTCAGTGTATCTGAAGAAGTGTGCATGCACACGAAAGCTCATACCTATGACAAACTTAGTTGGTCCCTAAGGTGCTACTGGAAGGATTTTTTTTAAAAGAATTAATCCGTTCCAGACTTTTAAAAACAAACCCTAAAACAGCAATGTAACATGAATTTTCCTATCTAACGAGACCATTGAGCCATAAATGCCGGCACCTCTTCCGGGCTTTGGAAGTCTCCAGAGGCCCTCCCACCATTTGCAGCCCTCCCACCAGCAGGGGTGACCCTGGCACTGCGTTTCATTGGTAGAGCCGCCACCGCGCAGCGCTGCGTTGGCTCTACCAATGAAACGCAATGCTGGGGTCAGCCCTCAGCCCTCATCCCGGTACTGCGCTTCACCCTCGGACTCTCAGGGGGTCCTTAAATGGCTGTGTGGCCAGGATTTACAACCCTGTCGGGCCTGGCTTGGCCTTCAGACCGTAGTTTGCTGACCCCTGGTGTAGACCACACAAGCTGCACTGCACCTCCTCAGTTTGTCTGCTGCCCCATCAGCAGCATAGAAATAAGAGCCAATGGCCAGCCCAGCTCAGCTTGTTTATGTGGAATTATGTGTATGGAGGGAACATCTTGTCATTTGTCTGGGGAGCAGAAAGTAGTATCAAAGGCTACTGTCTTTTGATCCAGACATTGGTCAGAAAAGTTTCCTCAAGCAGCAAGGCATCTCGGCTTGCTTCCTCCACCTGCTTATCCGCCCAAGTACCCAGTCCTTGAACAGTTGAGTGTCTCTGTCTGGTGGCTGCCACAGCATATGGAAACCCTTTTTCCTGGGGTGGCAATGGTATGTTGGCTATTGATGGCTAAAGTAGAATTTTCTTTCTTCAAGCATCAACTTATCAGAACGTGGTTGCCTTCATCACATCTCCAGCGGGCGAAAGATTAGTCATAATTGAGATTTGCATCCTTGTTGCCATGACACTGATGCTTTACATGCTGTGTAAGTACATCATTGGTGCACGTTGATACTACTGTCGTGGATTTTGCTTCAATGCCAATAGCATTTCCAAAAAGAGATGGCAGGATCCACCTTCCCTTTACTCCTTTCATCTCTCTTGTTGGGATTCTGGTGAACACAGAGTTAAAACACTCTGGAGGCGTTCTGATTCTCTGGGTGTCTGCCCACAAGTGATACGTGCAGTTTCCCTTGCTCTGATTTCAGTGTTTTGGTTTTGAGTCTGAGTTTCTGCCGGAGAGGAGTGTGTAGGAGAGAGTGCTAGAGATAAGAGCTGCAAACATGCAGCCAGCTTCTGTTGGTTTTGCTGTTTCTTTTGTGCTTCTGTAATAAAGATGAGTTAGACCAGTTAAACCACAGAGCCTAGGGCTTGCTGATCAGAAGGTCAGCAGTTCGAATCCCTGTGACGGGGTGAGCTCCCGTTGCTCGGTCCCAGCTCCTGCCAACCTAGCAGTTCGAAAGCATGTCAAAATGCAAGTAGATAAATAGGAACCGCTACAGCGGGAAGGTAAATGGCATTTCTGTGTGCTGCTCTGGCTCGCCAGAAGCGGCTTTGTCATGCTGGCCACATGACCTGGAAGCTGTACGCCGGCTCCCTCGGCCAATAATGCGAGATGAGCGCGCAACCCCAGAGTCGGTCACGACTGGATCTAATGGTCAGGGGTCCCTTTACCTTTTAGACTAGAAGCAACGGAGTTGAGTCTGTTTTATTGAAGACACAGACTGCCATCGTTCCAGCTGCGCTGTAACTCTGCTGGATCCGAACAAGAAGAAGCTTTGCAGAGCGAGCTGGGGAGCGTGCTGGGCAGCCATTGAAGGTTGGCTGCGTGGGTCTAAGTATTTACGACCCACTAATGAACTTTACAACACTACATTTATCACAACATCTCTTAGATTTCCGGGGGTGAGTTACAGCTGTCACCCACTGAGAGCAATGGCACTGTTTTGTTCTCCCTGAATAAGTGAGTTCCAGCACTTGGAAGAAAAGCATAAGTCCCTGGGACACCCTGGACAATTCCCTTCCCCAGTTTGCAAGTCTCTCCTCCTTTCCCAACTAATCCTCATTTGCTGTGGGAGAGCCCCCATTCCTGGTCCTTGCCACCCTGCCCTCTACTAATGCTCCATTTCCATGAAGGAAAGTGCTTGGGGGAAACAGGCTGCAGAGGATAAGGCCATGGCCAATGTGTGTGGCTCCAGAGCCTACCTAGATATTGAGATATATGCAGGGCTTTTTTTTCAGGTAGAATTAACCAGGACCAAGTTCTGGCCCCTCTCAGGTGGGCGCCTCTGCTGTTCTAAGAGAACAAGGGAGGCATTCATGGTGTGTTCCGGTGCCTCTTTTTCTAGTAAAATAGCACTGGATAGATGAACACATGGCCTGTTTGCCTACATAATTTATTTTTATAGGGCACTCCAAAGTCAGCAAAGCTCGGGGGGGGAGGGAACCAAATGATCCAAGAATTTGCATATTTTAAGCATACGGCAGAGCATGAGGCAGCCTGGCAAATGCAAGTCTGTAGGACAAAGAGGACAGGTGTATCTAGATACCCCAAAATCTAAAGCTCTCTAAAGAAGGCCAACCATCTGGTGACAGAAGTATCAGGCCAAATGGAAATAGGACTTCAGACCACCAGGGCGGCTTAAATCAAGGCATGGAAACCCTCAATCTAAGGGCTGAGAGCAGAAAATATTAATAGAAGTCATTTTCATGTTTTTGTTAATTTGATTTTTTTATTTGTCCTTCTTCATAAGGTCCTGAGGCACGTTTGTTGTACAACTTGGCAATTTAAATTCAATATTAAGAACAGTTTGAAACCAAGTATCCCCCCCCCAGCTTATCAGACTAGCGTGCTAGAACACAATTTCTTCATTCCTTTTCTCCCTACCTCCTTCTTAGATCAGAAGGAAATGAAAGTAAAAATGGAGTTTCAAGAGGCAGTGAATATAATTCGAACGGTGGTTGTTCGGATTGATCCAATCTTCGAAGGCAAGGATGGTAAGCATTTTATATGCACATCCACACTTTTGCTGTAACATGTTTAAATTAAACAGAGTTCAATTCTTGCAGTCCACTTTGGGATTCAAATTGGGTGAGCAAAACATGTATTCAATGAAACTCATCACCCAACAGAGTTTAGCACGTTTCCATTGCTCAGCAGGAAGAAAAGCAGACGATCGTGATTCTCACATCTCCCCACTAGAAATGTCGTCCTCCCCCATCAAACTGTAATTCACAATGTTTCTGCTAGTGCAAGATTTTAGCACTAGCCACAAGGGAACATTTCCCCCACTTCTCCTGCATGCCATTACCAAAGCTGCTCTCGGGAGGGGGGGGGCGATGACTGGAATGGGGCTGACAGTATATCCTACTTAGCTCTATGTGGGATGCAACCCAGAATTCAGCAGGAAAAGAGTTTCGGCACCTCTATTTTCTTAGATCTCACAAAGCATAACTGAAAACTGCAAAGTACTCTTTGTAAACAGTATTTGGCTTTACTGTGGGACTTGAGGTGTGAATTGGTTTGTGACCCTGTGTATTCCCAGCAGAACAGGAGGACATAGTAGGGGAACATTAGAGATATTTCATGAACCACTTTTAATATGAGAATAGGATAGTTGATTGCATAGGTCTTTGGTCTGATCCAGCTGCAGTGGTGTTCTTAGGCTTTTCATTGGTGATTTCAGCCACAGAGAATCAAGTCTGCCCTCATATTCATAAGTTACAGCTAGGTAGCTGTGTTGGTCTGACGTAGTCAAAACAAAAAATAAAAAAAATTCTTTCCAGTAGCACCTTAGAGACCAACTACCTATGACAAACTTAGTTGGTCTCTAAGGTGCTACTGGAATAAATTTTTCTCATATTCATAAGAAATCCATCCTGGAGCTCTGCTTCTTGTTTCAGGCTTGAGTGTTTTTAAGTGTTTGAAAATGGTTTCCTGATATTTGCAAATTGTTATTTCATATACTCCTGCCTTAAACTGTTTCAAATATTTTAGACTTAGTAATACTTGCTGCAGCTCAAAACATGTCAGAGAAAGTGCGGTATTTTGCCAAGAAAAATGATGAACTGCAAAAAGACATTGGTAAGCTACCCTGCGACGCTGAAGAATTGTAGTGCAGTGGGAACCTGCCCTGAGTCTGCACCAGCTGAAAGCCCCTTCTCTAGCTGAATACTCTTAGAGCCAGAGCAGAGTGCTGCCCTCTTTTGCATCCGGCCACCCTAGAGAAACCTCAGAGATATTCAGTTCAGCTCTCCTGAACTGTTGAATTGATTTAACTTCTATTGTGAGGAAAGAAAAGACAAGCCCATCATCAGAAAGAAGCCCTTATCACCCACTCACATAGTGAATGGACCCATTGGCCACTAAATACATAATTGGTAAAGTAATTTAAAATTGTCTATAAAGCTTTAGATGTGAAAGCAAATAATGGGAATGAATGCCTATTACGTCACTTGTACATAGAAGCAAAATAAAGATGTTCAGCAGCAAAACACACATTTTGTGAGAGTCGTATACAGTATTGTAATGCCATTTCCCCCTTTCTCTTTGAGCTTGGGAAATATTATTTATTGCATTTAAAGACATTAGGCCAAAACCAAGTCTAAATCCTGATTGAAATGGATCTAGAAAATCAGTTCCCTCCAAGAGCACCTGGATCTGGTCCACAAGCACCCACTCAAGAACCTTGCCCAGGAAGGGGAGATTAGCAACTGACGGGCAGTTACTTAGATTTTCTGAGCCCAGGGATGATTTCTTTGGGAGTGGTTTTACCACTGCCTCCTCCAACCCCTCTTATAAAGAGGCATTAATCACCTTTCTGGTCCAGCCAGCTGCCTGCTCCCTGCTAGTTTGTATCAGCCACAAGGGCCAAGGGGGCCCCAAGCACCTTTTCCGCATTCTTGAACCTTACCAACTGAAACACACCCAACACAACGGAAACAGACTCTGCTCTGGACACCCTTCGAGATTCATTGCTATAAAAGCAGGGTCAAGATGCAAGCAATTTTGTCGTTAAAATGCTTTGCAAACAAGTCACAGAAAGCTGCTGTCAGTTCTACCATCTCCTTCGGGCAGACGGTAGCAGGCCCTGTGTTACCCGGGAAAGCTCTGCTGGATGGCACAATGGAGGAAGCAAAGCAAACCTTCCTTGTAGTCTTCACTGCCACTTGGGAGACTCGAGGATGAGCCCTCACCAGTAGTCAATTGCATTCAACCAGATTTTTCCTCCACTCAAGTTCAAGCCATCTCCCAGTTTCTTTCTTTGCCCTAACCTCTGCAGTATACCAGGGGGACAAACAGGCTGCATGAAGCAGGAGTGGGCACTCAGGGCCAATTTTGTCAATGGCCCAAGCCAAGGCAGAGGGTCCTCTGGGTAGTTGCACCTGCCCTGTAGCACTCCCTCCCACCAGATGTCAAGGGGGAAATCAACTATCTGACTTTCAGAAGACATCTGAAGGCAGCCCTGTTCAGGGAAGTTTCTAATGGTTGGTGTCTAATTCTGTTTTAATTTTTTGGAAGTCGCCCAGAGTGGCTGGGGCAATCCCAGTCAGATGGGCAGCATATAAATAAAGTATCAATACCATTATTGTTAGTATTTGGTTGTTCCAGAGCTCAGCCAAAGCTCGGCAGGAGCACCAGTCAGATCAGCTGGAAAATCCCCCAGAGCCATTTGGAATCCCACTGGATCCATCCTTTCAGCTCAGGCAGGGAGACTGCTGGGCAGCAAAGCAGGTGGTAAACCAGCAGAATCCCTCATCTGTCCCGGTTGCCCAATGCCAGCAACACACACTCTAGATTCCCCTCCCCACCTCTGCAGAGAGTGAAAGAGGATTTTGATAAACCACAGCTACTCCCCCTCCCCAACCTTCAAGTCTGCCCTGATGCTCCCCTGAGTATCCAGGTGAAAACAAGTGGGTGAGGCCCCTGAGGTTCAGGTAAGGCCTGTGAGGGGAGATACATCTTTTGTCTATTCCCTCAAATAAAAGGTTCTTGACTGCACTCCCAGCTATGCCCCACCCCCCAAAGTATTCCCTGCAGCATCAGAATGGGTTGAAGTGTTAAGTGTTAATGTTGTTCTTGTTTTAATCTTTCTGAGCTTCCTAGATGAATATATGTTATCATATGACCACAGAAATGAACTTAATAAAAATAATTGAAAACTGCACAGATGTACAAGGTGGTTCCCATTAAATTCCCTATTTTCTCTCTCTACTTCCTCCATACATGGCTTGACTCAAAGATAGCGTTGCTGAAAACTTGAACAATGGTTGGGTTATATATGAAAGGACCTTGTATGGGTTTTCTACTGAGATAGCCTCGTGGGTGGATGCCCAAAAAAAATGTGAGCGGGAAGACGCCCAGCTCATTTCTATGGAATCAATGGACGAACAGGTGAGCATCAAAGCTGAGTATAGGAAAGGTAGGGGATCTTCTTGAGCCAATGGGCTCCTATCATCACTATCCATTTAAGAGGGTTACATCTACCTGTATGCAGCCAGGACAGCAACTCCATCAGTCAAGCCAAGGGGTGGATGAGGAAGGGTGCAGCTGCTACCATCTGGGACTAACTAAGGCTTCTTGGAGCTGCTGATCTCTAATAGAATGAAGCTGGCAGTCAGGAAGGAGGTCTTGAGGGGGGTGAAGGAGTAGAGAAGAGTTTTTCTGCACTGGTCCAGTAAAACGCTTCTGCTGCGCAGACCAGATACAGTTCTCTTTGCGGAGCATAAATCAAACACAGCGGCTGGATCCTTGTTGCGGTAAAAGCCTTCTAGGTTTGCCAGTAACGACCCACGGAAGCCCAACTTTCGAAGACAGTTTTATCGCAGACAGATAACAGAAACACCTCCAGAGCTTTCAGACATGGCTGCCCCACACCCCACAAAGCAAACAAAACAAACACTCTATATACACTGAGCACCTTAACAACTTAACAACTTAAATCACCTTGCTACTTTGCCAGCGTCTTAGGTTTAAAGCCCTAGCAGTAGATACTTGAGGGGCATCTATCCCTTGGCTTGCTGGTAAATTCTTCCTCTGCTCTGTGAGATGTACTGAGTCCTCAGAAAAGAGGCTTCTCTCACCACCCTAACCCTCTGGCATGAGAGTATCATGGAGATGACTCCAGAGAAGCTAGCAAGGTATATCCCTCTCCCAGTGCCTTAGCCCTGGCAGAGGGGCTACTGGGGTGCTACAGGGCACAGACATGGGTGAGACCCCACCACCATGACATCAAGCATACCACAACCAGACTGATTCCAGTGTCTCTGGAACGAACCAACAAACATGGATGCCGAAATTGGAGTATTTGCCACACAGGTCACTGTCCCACTAGATGGTTCCAAGACCAACTGTTCTATGGCACAGTTATTTACAGTATTTGGAAATTTTAACACTGTGTCATGACTGGAAGACATATGTAGCTAGTCTTGGTGAGGGCAGGTGAAGTTGCCCTTCACTACAACATTTCCTCTTTGGTATGCTTCCTTGATTCCATCATCATCATCCATCATCATCATAATGTTGATCAGGAGGACAATACCACATCCACTGTACGAAATTATTATTGGTCATGGGAATATTATGTAAAGTTTTGATCACTGCTTCCCCCAAAAATGTGGGTAGGGTCTTCACAGGTGACACCTGCTCCTTTTAAAATGTGGGGTTTTTTAATGCCTGTTGAATTTCTGTAAAGGGCTATAGTCTCCCAGAGAAAGGGACATTGTCTTAAAAAGATTTTATTTCTTCTTTCTCCACCCCTACCCTAGATTTTTGTGAGCACCGAAGTACAAAACCTTAAAAAGGTTTATTGGATTGGAGTCTTTAAAGACAGGGGAGGGACATGGAAATGGCTGTCAGGGAAGATACCTTCAGTCACGTAAGTTTTTGAAGAAATATTTGTTAATGACATAACGTTCCAAAAAGTTGCAGATTCTGTTTACATAATTGATCCATTTGCTCTCCAAATATATTTTGCCATGCACTTTTCTCTACTACCAAAGATCTACATATGTACTCCTCCACATCACTATCCAGGTGAGTGCCTGCTTCTTCTCACTAGGGTGCAGAGGCAGGAAGGCTGCTCTTCTTGCTTCTCTAAACAAGTGAATGTGCTGATTCGGAAGAGGGTGAAAGCATGCTTTTAAATGGTTTGTGCTGCTTAGCTCAGCTTCAAAAGGACTTGCAGGAACCTAAAGCTGAGCAACACTCTCTTTAGGAAAATATTTCTACAGTTATCTGCTAAACAATCTGAATAACCAGCAATCTCAAACTTAATATAATAGGAGCAGGTGACGTAGGTGTGTGAGAGAGGGTAGTCACTCTCTTGGATAGAATCATAGACACATAGAAATTTAGCATTGGATGAGACCCGAAGGGTGATCTAGTCCAACCTAAAGAATCATTGACAAATCCCTAATAGTTTTGGGTTGCTGTCAGCTGGCAGTTTAAGACAGTTCATGGTTCCCTTTAAGTATCTAACAACTCTTTTCAACCCATGTTGATGGATTGACAAGGAAGATGGAAGATCTCATTCATCCACAGCTTGGTAGTAGAACAGCGAGCTAGTCTGGCATTTATTTATTTATTTATTTATTTTTCAAATAATTTTTTATTCATTTTCCAAATACAAAATCTCAAATATTATATTATTTGCTTAACATTGTTGACTTCCTCAATTTACCCCTCACTGGGTCCATTTTAAAATTCCAATTAAGCAGTTTTCATCTTATGTCTTAAATTAATCTAACACATTTTATCATTAACACTCGAATATTCTGTTCTAAAAATGTCATCTATTCTCCACCAATAATTAATCAATTTATCCAAATCAAAAATCGTTTTCCCTTCCTTCTGTCTTCTATTTCTCCCCTTAGCCTCAAAATTTTTACCAAGAACTTTAAAAAAAAATTAATATTATTTCTTCTATCATACTAACATTTAAACACATTATAACAAATTTAGCCCCCTTCCCCTGAACTCAGGGTCTCCCAGATTCTTCAGCGAGTTCCATAAGTCATTCCAGTTTCAGACCATCTAAATCAATCAAGAAAGTTACATCCATTACTACCCCTCACCCCACTCCCACCCTGTCCCAGCCTACCCACCATTCTTCCTCAATCATCCCCTGATGCCTCCCCAATTCTTTAAATGCTGTAGTACAAAACCATCCAGCAATAATTCCATTTTTCAGCCCTATCTCAGTTTTTATTCCCTTTGGATTCTGACCCCAGCATGGATCCTGTCCTCCCTCTCTCACTGGGAGGACATTGCTCCATGCTGGTTCTTCTTTGGGGACTTCTTGGATCAAACATATGTTCTGTTCCCCCCCCCTCTCACTGGGGGAACAATGTTCCATGTATCTTCCTCCTTTTTTAAAAAGTTCAATTACACTGTCCAAGGCTGATTATTGTTCCTCTTGCTTGACTTTGCTCTCTGTTAGAGTTAATCCTTTTTCTCTGTCCTGACAATTCTGATTCCTTTCACGCCATTCATACAACTGTGTATTACTTTCATGCAACAATATATTATTTTGCCGCAATTCATTTCTCAAGTCCAAAAGCAATTCCAAAAGTTCCTTCTGAAAGTCCAGGCCATCAGGTGATGTTATGGCTACAGGCATCCTGTTCACCTCAGATTTCATGGGAACAGAGCAGAGCAGGAAGTGGAACAGATTGTATTTCCCAAAACATCAAAAACCGAGTTTATATCCAATCTGGTTATAGTCTCATTTTTTAATTCTTCATGTCTTAAAATTCTTGTGTCCATTTATAAAAAGAACATTTGTCAAACTTCTTATACACAGCCTTATATTTTACACTCTCTTCACAATTGACAGTTCTCAGTCTCAAAGAGATAAACAAATTCCTTTCTATTGTGATGTCATAATGGCGGCTCGCTGCTTCCTCCCGGGACCCGACTTCAGTTTCCAGGGGGATTTTCCCCAATCCAAATTAAAAAACTTTTGCAGGGATTTTAATTAAATCTTTCTGCCCTTTACCCTGCCTCCAGGGGGTAAAGGTGTTAAGTCCAGTCCTTGATAATTAATAGGTTCCTTTCACTTTTCTGGCTATAGGCAAATTAACTGCATTACGGTCCTCTCAATGGGGGAGATCGACTTCCTGTTTAAATCTCCTTCCATGGCCAATTCATTCCAAATATGAAAAATATTTCTTAAATTTCTTCTTTTACTCATGGTATCCAATGTCTTCAATTTTTTTTCAATTTTGAGGAAGAACCGATCGCTGTTGCCTGGCAGGATCGCAGCTTCGTGCCTCCGAGATAGCTATGCTCTGTTGTGCCGCGTTAGCTCAAGACCCCCTGCTCTCTCGCCGCCCAAAAATAGGCTAGCCGAGGGAGGGGGGAGCTCTCTTCTGGCATCTGCCAGATCCACATCCCCAAAACACTTGATTCGGGGTTTCTTCTTCTTCTTCTTTCTTTCTTCTTCTTCTTCTTCTTCTTCTTCTTCTTCTTCTTCTTCTTCTTCTTCTTCTTTAAATATGTTTATTTTAAAAAATTCTGAAATAACAAGGCATATAAAAATACACACCCACACAACAGAAAGAAAAAAAAGACAAAAAATACAAATAGAAAACAAAAATTCTAACTTATTAAACTTATCTCCAATCTAATGACTTCCTCGTTCCCTGTCCTTCTGCGATTCTTTTCATCACTTCTGTAGTAAAGTCTAAATCTTATATAAATTCTACTTATTACTTAATAATCCCTTATTTTTTCTATCTTTTACATCTTATCCTATTATATTCTATCTAAATCTTTCTTCTCAATAAAATAAAATCCTTATTTCTAACTATGCTTATCTCTTACCATTATATTATCTACAACCTCTAATTTTTCTCCTTCACTTCCTTTATTTCTAATCTACTAAATACTTATTCTTTAAATAAATTTTAAATTTCTTCCAATCTTCTTCTGCTGCTTCTTCACTCCAGTCCCGGAGTCTCCCGGTCAACTCAGACAGTTCCATATATTCTATCAACTTCTTCTGCCAATCATCCACTGTTGGTAATTCTTCCTTCTTTCAGTTCTTTGCAAGTAGAGTTCTTGCAGCTGTTGTGGCATACAAAAAGAAAGTAACATCCTTCCTAGGTATATCCTCTCCTGTTATCCCAAGTAAGAAGGCCTCTGGTTTTCTAGCAAAGGTGTTTTTCAACACTTTTCAATTCGTTATAAATCTTTTCCCAGAAGTCTCTCACTTGGGGGCACGTCCACCACATGTGGAAGAAAGTTCCCTCTTGTTTTTTACATTTCCAACATTTATTATCTTGTTTATGATAAGTCTTTGCAAGCTTTACCGGGGTCAGATACCATCTATACATCATTTTCATCAAATTTTCTTTTAACACTGAACACGCGGTAAATCTCATATTATACTTCCATAACCTTTCCCAATCTTCCACCATGATATTATGTCCTACATCATTTGCCCATTTAATCATTACACATTTTGTTTGCTCATCTTTTGTATGCCATTCCAACAATAAATTATACATTTTTGATAAATTCTTACTTTTTGAATCTAACAATTCCATTTCCAATTTAGACTTTTTCATTTGAAAACCAACTTTTTTATCCATTTTATACATTTCATTGATTTGATGATATTGTAACCAATCATTTACCCTACTCTTCAACACCTCACCGATCCGGGGTTTCTTCTTGGGGGCTGCTGCGCTGGAGCATTCCCCCTTGCCTCGGAAGCACCACGTTCTCCTCAGCTGAGGAGAACGGCACCTGCCATTGCTGCGTGATCGGCCGGAAGTCTGCTAGTCTGGCATTTATTACCAAGACTGGATTAACAGAGGGCTGCTTTCAATTTTGCAAGGTCTCCTGGAACAAAATCCAATGTACTGGATTCATCTCCATTGATGCACCCAATACCAGCCACTAATCCTTTTTGTCAATAGTATTAAGTAAACTTCACAAACGGCCATTGGGGTTGTATAATACTAGCTGGGAACTTAAACCCTGTATGCCAGTGGTTCCCAGTTAGCTAAGTACTGCAGACCCCTTGTTTTTCAAAAGCCAAACCATGCCCCCCATTGAACATTTTGATATCTCTGTGGCAGTAATTCCTATGTGAATGGTGTAATGGAGCCGCTAGGTGGGTGGTTCATGGACCACCAATTGGGAACCACTGCTGTATGTGATCTTTTTTTAAAAAAAAAAAAAGAAAAGGTAAAGGTAAAGGACCCCTGACAGTTGTCCAGACGCGGACGACTCTGGGGTTGTGGTGCTCATCTCGCTTTACAAGCCAAGGGAGCCGGCATTTGTCCGCAGACAGCTTCCAAGTGATGTGGCCAGCATGACTAAGCCACTTCTGGCGAAACCAGAGCAGCGCATGGAAACGGCGTTTACCTCCCTGCTGCAGTGGTACCTATTTATCTACTTGCACTTTGACGTGCTTTCAAACTGCTAGATTGACAGGAGCAGGGACCAAACAACAGGAGCTTACTCTGTCGCAGGGATTCGAACTGCTGACCTTCTGATTGGCAAGCCCTAGGCTCTGTGGTTTAGACCACAGCGCCACCCACTGTGGATCCAACATCTCATGGGAGTAAAAAAAAAAAACAACCACCTACGACACCGTTATTACTAATATCAATTTAATAGATTAATGAAGAGTTAAAAATCGGGGAGTTATAGAATCCATTTACCACAGAATCTTAATGCTGTGTAGTGGGACATGATTCAGTATACAATGGACACTGGAGAATGCAAGGCCTTACCAGAAGTGACAATAAGCATGGGGTTAGGATGATATCTTTATCAAATATGGATAATTTATTAGAGTAAACTTAGAACCAGCTTATATATATATGAATGAGTGTGATTATAGATTATATTTTGTATTTCAATTGTAGACTTAGCTATTTTTGTATCTGTATACTGTCAGTGCTATCCCCATGCATGGGGTGGGTGATGGATGTGAGATGAGATGGGTGAAGGTGGGTGCTAATCTAACAAGGTTTTAATATGCTCAGAACAATCACTACTGTGCTAACTCTGCTATGAGAGAGTGAGCATCTCTCAACACCCCAAATGGTACATTTTGCATGGTTAGAATTCTAAAATCTGGGGAGAAAAATCCATCACAATTGTGGGTGGCTGGCTGTTAAGAGAGAAAGAGCTGGACATCTTTTTAATAGCAGAAGGCATGGGGAGTAAGTGAGGAAGTAGACATCCAATCTTGATTGATCAGTGCTGCTGTTTCTTTTATTTTCAGCTACTGGAATTACAATCAGCCAAATAATGCAGAGAACCACGACTGTATTGCAATGTCCTTTGATTGCTACCAGAACAACTGCTGGCTGGCAGCAAAATGTGAGCTACCAATAAACTTTATTTGTAAGAAGGTGCCTAAGGATAAATGGATCCAAGAAGACACCTTAAAATACATGTAACTGGATCCCATGATCACTGCACAAAAACAATACCAAGAGATCACACACCCCACTGTATTAATGCACAATCCACACTCTACCACCTACGTTTTGGAACTCTCTGGCATCAGCCCTTAAAACCAGAAAAGACCTTATTCTGCAAGCTCAAACGTAGATGACCACAAAAATAAAGAATGGAAGGATCCAATCATAGACTGTTTTCTGTTTAATGCATTTATTTGCAATGCACACCAATATTTGTTTCATTACTCTGTGTGTCTGATCTGCATGGTCACTACCTTACAGGGCACATAAGGGCAACCAGTGAGTTCACAGCTGGCGAAGGGGGGGGGGAGACACACACTAACTTGTTCACCCCAGGTGGTAGAAGCATAGAGTTGGAAGGGCCCCTGAGGATGCAGGAATGTGCAGCTGCTCTTTCGGGGCTCAAACATGCAGACTTTGCATTATCAGCACCACAGTCTAGCCAATTGAGCTATTCAGTGTCTCAATGCAGTTGGGGACTGGATGAGGATCAATAAACCAGCTTTGTCTGCTTCACCAACTGCAGCCATTCCTGGACAGGGGTAGCCTGATCACTGCAGCCCATGCGTTGATAATCTCAAGGCTGGATTCCTGTAATGCACTTCCTTGTGGGGCTGCCCTTAAGTCTGGTTTGGCTGTGCCAGCTGGTGCAGAATGCAGGAGCCAGGATGCTGAAAGGATGTTCTGGTCGAGAACATGTGGCCCTTGGTGAAAACAGCTGCCCTGGGTGCCCACTTACGACTGAGACAAGTTCAAGGTTATTTTCTTAGACCATGGGTAGGCAAACTAAGGCCCGGGGGCCGGATCCGGCCCAATCACCTTCTAAATCCAGCCCACGGATGGTCTGGGAATCAGCGTGTTTTTACATGAGTCTAGTTCTGAAATTCTTTTGGAATAAGACAGCTACTTGAGATCTTGTATACAATGTCCTGGGAGACTGAAGTGTTCTCCTACTGGTTTCTCTGTCTTGTGATTCCTGGTGTCAGATTTATGTCCATTTATCCTTTGGCGTAGGGTTTGGCCTGTTTGTCCAATATAGAGAGCTGAAGGGCACTGTTGGCATTTGATGGCATACACAATGTTAGAAGATGAGCAATTAAATAGTCCTGAGATGGTATGTTTGATGTTGTTGGGGCCAGTAATGGTGTTGTCCGAGTGTATGTGGCAGCAAAGTTGGCATCTGGGTTTATTGCAGGCTCTAGTACCAGTGTCCATGTTAGGTCTGATGGTTGTATTATTGTGGGTGCGGAGTTGTTTAAGATTGGGTGAATGTCTGTAGGAAATGAAAGGTCTTCCTCCCAGAGCTTGAGAAAGAGAACTGTCATTGTCTAGGAGAGGTTGTAGATCTCTGATGATGCACTGTACTGTTTTAACTTGGGAGCTGTATGTGATTACTAGTGGTGTTCTGTTGTTTTCTTTTTTGGGTCTGTCTTGCAGCAAGTTCTCTCTGGGTATCAGTCTGACTCTGTTGATCTGTTGTTTAACTTCATTGGGCAGATATTTTAGATCTAAAAGGGTTTGCTGTAGATCTCTTAGGTGAGAGTCTCTGTCTGTAAAGTTAGAACAGATGCGGCTGTAACATACGGCCTGGCTGTATACTGTACAATGGATTGTTTGGTATGTTTGGTATGGTAGCTAGAAGCATGTAGATATGTTTGTTGGTCAGTTGGTTTACGGTATAAGGTGGTGTATATATGCTCATTCTATATTTTTAGAGTAGTTGGTCTCTAAGGTGCTACTGGAAGGAATTTTTTATTTTGTTTTGACTACGGCAGACCAACATGGCTACCTACCTGTAACTATTCTGTTATCTGTTGGAAATAAAACTGCCAAAAATGTAAAGCCAATTTCTTTAGTTGCCTTGCTGACAATTTCATTTCTCAGAAGGTGAAAAAAAGCAACAAAGGGATTGACTATCTTGGGCCTGATCCTCACCAATAAGGAAGAACTGGTCAATGAGTTGGGAATAGTGGGGACTCTGGGAGGAAGAGACCACATTATACAGAAGAAAGGAAAATCTGGACGTAGTCAGATGCACACTCTGAAATTTAAGATAGCTGATTTCAAAAAGCTGAAGGAACCACTGTACGAGATCACTTTGCCAGAAATTTCAAAAAAACAGAAAAAGGAGAGAGGTTGATGAGGGTTTGTTAAAGGTGAGATGTTGAAAAGAGAAGTGCAAACAATTCAAACAAAAAAAAGGGAAGGGGTGCATCAAAAGAAACCAGGGTGGCTGCATAAGGACCTTTCAAAAGGGGTTAAGGTTTAAAAGGATCACGAAAAGGAAATGGGAGAAAGGACAAATCACAAGGGAGGAGCATACCCTGTCTTGCTGACCATTTTGTTGCAGACAGGGTAATGTCCTGGGCCAGTTATGCTGAAAGGCATTGCCACAGAATCAGTACTGATCCTCGTCACTGGCAGTGATGGAAACAATTAAGCAATTCACCACTGCTCTGATTGTGTCCTCATAATTTCTCCTAAAGCAGCTCTTTGGGGTTGCTCCAGATCTTTTTATTGTTTACTTGTTAATTCTTTAATTATTTGTTTACTTGTTGATTCTTTAATTTCTAGGGACATGTGTATTCCTAATTACTAATTACATACCGTGTTTCCCCCAAAATAAGACACTGTCTTATATTTATTTTTCCTCAAGAAGACACACTATGGCTTATTTTCGGGGGGTGTCTTATTCCAGCGGGAAGGGGACCACACAGCGTGGCATGGCTGAGAGCAGTGAGCTGTTGCCAGGAGGCGCTGTGTCCATGTCTTATTTTGGGGGGAACAGGGTACATGTAAACAAAATAACAATAACATAAATTACGAGCATGATTCAGACTTCTGGATTATTTAAAACTGTCTTCTTATTAGCTGCTCCCTGCTGTTCAGCTCAGGCCTCAGTAAAATAAGATAGCACTTGGGGGAAAAGATGCAGCCCAGTAACCCAAAACTGGAGGCCAAGATGGAGAAGACCTCCACAGCCACCATGTATTTGCCCTTGGTGCTCAAGTAGGTTGGAACGAAGGAGAGCCACACACTACAAAAGACCAACATGCTGAAGGTGATGAATTTGGCTTCATTGAAACTGTCAGGCAGCTTCCTGGCTAGGAAAGCCACCGTGAAGCTCACAATGGCCAGCAAACCCATGAATCCCAGGACACAATAAAACATAAGAGTGGAGCCTTCATTACATTCTAGTATTATTTCTTCAGTCATTGAGTGCATGTCAACGTCTGGAAATGGGGGAGAGGTTGCCAGCCACACAGTACAAATTGTCACTTGCATAAGGAAGGAGGAAAAAACAATTGATGTGCCCAATGGCTTCTCTACCCACTTCCTCATTCGGGACCCTGGCTTGGTGGCCATGAAAGCTAGAACCACAATGGCAGTTTTGGCCAATATGCAAGAAATTGCCACTGAGAAGATCATTCCAAAAGCAGTTTGTCGAAGGAGGCAGGTCACTTCCTCAGGCTGGCCGATGAAGAGCAGAGCACAAAGGAAGGAGAGCAAGAGGAAAACGAGGAGAATATAAGTTAGGTTGCGGTTGTTGGCTTTAACTATGGGAGTATCTCTGTGCTTCATGAATATTTGAAGCACCAAAGCTGTGATGAAGGAAAAGAAGAGGGAAAATGTGGCCAAACTGATCCCCAATGGTTCTCCATAAGACAAGAATGTTTTGTCTTTGGGGAGGCAGCCATCCTGTTCATTGTTTGCATATTGATCTCCAGGGCATTCTAAACAGTCGTCCATGTCTGGAAAAGGAAAGGAAAAAATAATCTTATCCATGCACAATGTGTGTCTAAAAGTAATCCATTCATGTGTTGCAGCAGATCATGTCTTCTAGTCATATGTGCTTGTAGGGAGATCAATATTATATAGTCAAGTCTTCATCAACCTCATGCATTGAAATGCTTTCAACTACGACCTCCATCAACCCCAGCAAGCACAGCTTTTCAGCTTTTGACCAATGAGAGTTGTAGTTGAAATCATCTGGAAGGCAACAGGTTAGTGACGTCTGGCACTGATGATAATAGTAATAATAATAATAATAATAATAATAATAATAATAATAATAATACAAATTAATAATCCCCCATTCACTGTTCATTTAAAAGGGCACTGTATGTCAGGCAGCCCAAAGCCTGATTGAAGAATACAACAACAACCACAGTAATAGCAATGTCAATTCAATGAGCAAATGCAAAATTCCAGGAGTGGGTGAGTGGGTTGATGCAATGAAGAAGAGCTTGGTGTTGTGGGCTGGCACAGGCTGGTTTAAATCCCCTGGGTGCAGACCTGGTTGTTCCCTCAAGTCCAACCCTAGAGACCCCATCCCTTCGCACCAGCCTCCCATTGGCCAATTCGGCAGGCTGACGTGGAGCAAGATTTCAAGCCAGGAGTGTGAGCCGAAACTCATGCTCTGACAAAGATCAGACCCCAACATATAGCCCAGTATCATTGGCAGTGGGGGGTGCTGGCTTTCCCACAAAACCACCACACCCCTAAAAGGAGGTAAGCAGACTTGTCCACCAAGGAGTTAAGCACTTCTTGAAGCAGAAAAAAATCCACATTTTGAAAACTGGAGTTGCACATCTCCTTGAACCATCATACGATGGGGTGATGATGTGCTATGTTGTCTTGTACAGAGGAAGGGTGGTCATTGGATAATGTTTGCTGTTAAAAACTGGTGTGAATAAGCAAGGTCATAGCTGTTCAATTTGATTAGATCAATTACTTATATTAAATTTCTTACCTTTCTGGTTTGAGATCTTCCCCTCTGGACATGGAAAGCAATCGTAGCAGCAAAATGGTTCCCCTTCTTTCTTGGTCCTACTATAACCTGGATGGCAGTGGTCATTGCACATGGAAAGTGGCTGTGACTGTGCATAAAAGAAAGAACAATGTGCTTACATTGAGATATTATAATTTGGAAATTTTATCTCAGTCTTCTGTATCCATTTAAGAAATGGCTTCCAGAGGGCACTAGGAAGTCAGAGGGCATGTCTGGGCCATTGAGAGATGTGACAGGAAAGATAAGGAAATGGATTTGACACAAAGAATTAAAAGTCAACTTCATCCTCTGAAATATCCCCAAATTGAACTGAGATTTATACCAGCATAGGAACTCATCTAACTCTCTACCATGAAAGAGGAGAACATTGAAAGGATAAAGGATTGCAAAAGCGCTCTTCTGCCACACCAGTGAGAGTCCAGGATGGCTTTAGATGGGTGATTGAACAGTCATCAATTTTTATCTACTACCAGCAACCTTCAACTAGAACAATTAAAAGGACATTGCATAGTAATGAAATTTCAGCATTCTGTAAGGTGAATGTATTCGTTCAAAAGCATGATTTCACTGGGGACCTCAAAATTTCAAGAACATTGAACTACAACCATTTGAGTATCTAGATAACCCACATCTTGAATATTGAGGAAATTACGGTAATCGACACAGCCTGAAATATGCAAGGACTGCACCTGGTTAAACTGTTTGGGCCATAAGATGAGATCCTCATGAATGGTAAAGACTTTGTCCAGGGAGGTCACAGCATCTTTCTTATCTTGGAGAGTCAGAGGGTCTATCTTTCCAACTTTAACTCTGAAGAAGGTCTGGTTTGGGAATGTGACCCAGTTTATAATGTCAAAGCCAGCAGCCAATTCCCCATTTTGATCAAAGGACACCATTTCCCCCACACTGCTGTTAAATGAAATACTTCTGAGAATGTGGTGGAGCTAAATGATGAGGAAGAGGAATCATAATTGTGTAAACATGCAAAACATGAAACTATGAAATGTGGTGATAAAATATTTTACTTGGAGTGTTCAGATTGTGTTCCCTTGAAAATCTTTATAGGCCAATAGTATAAAAAGTAACAATTAATCGCCTAAAATTCCAGATGAGCTCCATTTTTACCCAACAATGCCTCTGGGATGATACCATATGATGATAAATTATTCCTCTAAATTAGTCATTTTGGGGGGAAATTGTGACTTCCAGGCTGTTCATGGAAGTACAGACAACACTTGTTGTGATGGTCGAAATACATTATAAAGCAAAGGGATGGGAAGCTGATAGAACTCTCCTCACTATTTCTGACAACTACCTCCCACAAAACACACATAAATTGATTATGTGCTATAAAATAGTTCCATTACACAGCTTTACCATCACTAGTTATAGTCAAACCACTGTTCAGCTTTTTATGACTTGCAATGGGCAGGGGATTCTTTTGAGAAGTTCTTTCTTCCACCACCATTTGGGTGCCAAAACTCTATCCTTAATAAATAAGCTAATAAGTTTCTGAACCATCTAAGGGATGCTGTTGAATAAAATATGTGGTGGTATCTTTCATCTGATCAGGCCATTACCTGCCACTGTTGTGCTTTCAGAAGCTTCCACCTTCCACCATATGACATTCCTTTGTATTTGAATTGTGATAAATAGCTGGCATGCACACTGTGTGCTATTGCATAGACTGCATTGTAGACGCTGTAACTATGAGCAGTCATGCCCATTTCAAACACAGAAACAGGAAGCATCTCCAGCCTCTCATTCCCAGAACACCTTTTCCTGTCCATCTTGTGTGCTGCAGAACTGGGAAATGAACACTCAAATGATTCTTCCCAGAACTCCCTGATGAAGCCATCTTCTTCTTCTGAAGCAGGGGTTCTGTTCTGAAGAAATGTGTGGAAATGTAGCACCTCCTTTGAATGAATTAAAAGGGACAAAGCACCATGGAGATAATCTATGTCCCAATTTCTTAGGAAGGGGAAGGATGTGAAATCCATCTGGGCTGTCATAACCCAAATTATAGCTCTTGTCATCAATGGCATATTCCCCATTTCTGCAATTGGGGGCATTACTCTAAAAAGCGTCATGGTCTGAATTTCTCCATGCAGAAGCACAACATGGGCAGTACTTGACATAATAACATTTAGTGTCTTTAAACCCTCTCCTACCATGTCTCCAAAGCCACTGGAAGAAGTTATTTTGGGGATTTTTTCTATGAAGTCAAAGCAGATGCCACCCTGGGAAAGCAGAGGAATTATGATCTCTGTAAACCTCTCTGTATTGTTATCAACCTGGGAAACAACTCCAATCCATGTCCATGAGAAATGCAGAAGTAGGTGGAGAATTCCCTTGTAATGAAAGGCACCATTTGGGAACATCTGGTGGAAGAAAACCGCTTGAGTTTCGTCATTCATGACTGGAGAAGAGCCATATATGAGCTAGATTTGAAAAGGTATGAGAAGAGAAGCATTTGCTGCTTTGTGAGTATAGAGACATGGCAAATTGTGCCCCCCCCAAAAAAATTTGTTTTATCCTTGAATACCAAAACAAATCCAGTACTAAATATCTATAAAGAAATATTGACATGGATGTAATGAATCAGGTATATAATCTTAGAAATCCATTTCTCACCCACCACCACCCAGCCATTTCCCCCGCAAAAATACCCAAGAGCTTCCCTTCTAACCCCACACAACTGCTAAGCTCAGATGAAGGTGATAACTAAGTAGGTCAAGGCATTGTTGTTGTTTAGTCGTTTAGTCGTGTCCGACTCTTCGTGACCCCTTAGTGATAACTAAGTAGGTCAAGGCATAGTCTTCTGCTATTTGCAAACTGTCTTTCCCATTGGTGTGCCAGTTCTTATTCCTATTGTTTACAGGGCAGCTATCGGAAGAATGAGTGGGTTATTGAAGACATTCAATATTTTATCTCTTGGAGATTTTGTACATTATAGATGAAATAATTTCTTAATTTTTAACAATAACAAATGAACTTTTACAAATATTGGGGTTCCACTCAGATGTTACTGAAATCTAGCACACCAGGCAGAGATTTGGCTGATCATAAAGAAGAAAATTATACAATGTTCAGCAAAGTTTTCTGGTTTTTTTCTTGTAAACCTTGTCACACATTTAAATATGACTCTGGTGGCTACATAGCTATATAAGGTAGAAAAAGCTTTCACATTCAATATATTAGATGGGTAAAAGATCTCCATACCTGCCAAGTTCCTGCCAGAAAAATAAGGGATCGGCAGACCGGAAGTAGCGCTGCCGCCATTTTGGAACTGGGCAGAGCAGCATCAAAAATTGCTTCTGAGCATGCTCCGCCCAGTTCCAAAATGGCCACCGCGCCAGAAATTGCTTCTGTGCATGTCCAGAGACTCCAGACATGCGCAGAAGGAGCCTCCCCCGGTCGGTAAGTAAACCGGGGGAAAACAAAAAAAATCCATTTTTCCAGCTGGGAATGGCTGGAAAAACGGGGGTTTCCTGGGGAATACGGGAGACTTGGCAGCTATGGATCTCTGGAATGGAATTCATGCTATATTTAGGTGGCCTGGGAAAATTTAGCTAAGGCTCCAGCAAAGAAGGACAAGGAGTAGGTTATTATCTTGAGTCACTGAGGCATGAGACCTTGTCCATTTTTGTAGATAGATAGATATAGATGATAGATAGATAGATAGATAGATAGATGATAGATAGATAGATATGGTAGGTAGGTAGGTAGGTAGGTAGACTACAAGGTTTACTTTATTTCAATAATATTCTGAATGTGTCTTTCTATTCCAGCCTGCAAGAAGCATCAAGATGGAGGTGAATGGCATTCAAATGACTTCTTCAACTTAGAGGTGCTTCACACACACATCTTACTTGTGGCATCTTGTACATGCACAGGATAGTTGCCATGTGAAGACAGATATCAGAGTTTGGGCCCCCGATGACTCCTACTGGAGTATTCTCAACATCACACTTGTAGTTAGGGATGAACTTGGCCCGTCTGGAGAGTAGTTCGATGGAGGCTTGATAGGTCCAGCTGGCACTGAAATGACTGTTATAGATGTGGAATCCAAGGGTGACATTGCGCAAGATTTGGGTGTTTGCATTGATCTCCTTCACAGCAAATGCCAAGGCCAGGATGTGCTGGTAGTTCTGAGTCAGGACCCTTTATCAAGTGCCATATAGTAAGAGTCATGTGTTACATTTATACCATCGGCTTCAGTTCATCACATTCACAACATTTCAGTTCAGCGTATGTTTAATTAATGTATTGCACATGAATAGTTTTTAAGGCCAAGGTCAAAAGTAGTATAAACAGGAGCTGATTGTAAAACAAGGACCTCCAACGTCAAACATCATCTCATTTACAAACATAGTCATTGTGTTGCAAACAGAAACAGCAGCAGCAATAGAAATTTGCAGCACAACTATACAGGCCGATGGGAATTAAGACGACATTATCTTATACTCTGACCTGTCTTTCCATGGCTGCATTCGTGCCTACACCTTAAGCCCTATCCAGGCATGCCACTTCATTCAACAGCAAAAACTGCAAGGTTTTTAGGGGAGGCAATGAGATTAAGATCCATTTTTTGATTATTGATGTAAATCTCTAAAATGTATTTTGTATATTTAAGTTTTTATCTCTATCTTCAGTATATCTTACTTTATTGCTGTGGCTAGTTGCTGCTGCAAATAAAGATTCTTCTGATCTGACCATGTGAAACGGAACAGATCAAGTAAGCTAGACTCCCTAATGCTATTCCCATTGCCCTCCTGAAACTCCAAGCTTCAGAAACAGTTAATCCTGGAAAAATATATTCATTCATCAAGACTCCTCAGAGCATCACTCTTCCAAAATTCTTGGAAATCAGCAACTCCCACTACAGCTATAATGCCTGTAATGTTGTTGAACAAACCCTGAAATATTTCATTGAAACTCAAGACATTACATATAGTATCCCTCTTTATATCAGTTCCAAGGAAAGTCCCTAACATTTAGCATCAAAATGGAGAGATAGTGACCATCTCTATAAAGCACAATGGAAAGCAATATGCTGGTCAGACTACTACGTAATGAGAAAATGATTAATCTGTAGTTTGCTCATCCTCATGTCACAAAGAGGGGTTGAGATTTCAGATATCCAGAATAATAATCCCCAAAATTAGCTGACTGACTCTAAAGACAATCAATAAAGCAACAGACACTTCCAACAGTTTGCTCTCAAATCTCGTACAAAAGAGCAGCATGTCTGGGAAGAGTATCATTAAAACAATATGATATGGCTTTAAAGCAACATACATGTGTTCATCAGAAAGTTCTTGAGCTGGGTGTTTTTCAAAGGATATAGTGCTTGAAGATATGTAGATCTGAGAAATAATGCCAGCAATGATGAGGTCTCCCGACTGATAATATTTGTGAATAATAGGAACAGGTTCTTTGATAGAACATTGAGGAACAGGAGCAAGCATGCATATCCCCTGGGATAGCAGTAGGAACACCATCACCCGAAATACTACCATCTTGCAGAGAGTGTTATGGTAGATGCCTAGCCTTCTGCTCCGTGATTTTTATTCAGCTGAGTTTGAATGATCACTTACCCAGCTGATTCAAAGGCAAACAATAATCTCTGTGTGTGCGTTCACAAATCCAAACGTGCTTCAATAAAGAATAGGTTGCCATTCAGAGCTGTGTCTATATGCCCAGCTCTGAGTGACACATAGATATTAATAACATCCCTTAGTCTTTGATTGTTATTTTGCATGTGACCAGTAGTCATTCTCAAGGATAGGGGGAAGAAGTAGAAATAATGATGATTAATTTGATAATTGCAGCTCTGGTAGGAAGTTAATCTGATTCATTATTTCTCTGCAATTATATTGCAAAAGAAAACATGTTTTTCACATATCAGCTGAAGTCTTCTCTGGGCAATCCTCAGTGGGAGGAAGTTTCAACTTGTTATAGTTACAGGTGGGTTCACAACTGAGGTCTTAAAAAGAAAAACAACACAGGCATGTATCTAGTTTGAACTAGTTTGAACTGAGGTGGATTCAACTTTTGCAGAAGTTCCAAATGGGCCCATTTTTTCAAAACTTGAATGTTTTAGAATCAAAATGAAAAACCACATTTGGTCCTTGTTTGTGGTGTCACTGCACACTGATAAGATGTCTGGCACATGGGCTCTGTCTTGATGAAGGGGACAAAGCCTAGGAGGAGACCAGAGGGGTGACTCTCCCTCTACTACTCACCCTGCAGGTGTATTTTATTTTTAAAGTTAATCACCCACCCTTCATCATGAAGTTACAGCAAGTTGCAACAATTAGAAAATAAAAATTCCTGTTACTTACACATTTCTAATTTAAAATGGACCAGGGCCAAATAATTTAGAACATTTCATTGTTTTGTTCTTCTTAGCTGTTCCTTGTTGTTCAACTCAGGTCTCAACACAATGATATAAAGCTTTGGAGAAAAGATACAACTCAGTAACCCAGCACTGGAGGCCAAGATGGAGAAAATCTCCACGGCAACCATATATTTCCCCCTTGTGCTGAGATAGGTTGGGACAAAGGTCAACCAAACACTGCAAAAAACCAGCATACTGAAGGTGATAAACTTGGCTTCATTAAAACTATCAGGCAATTTACGGGCTAGGAAAGCAACACAGAAGCTGACAGTAGCAAGCAAACCCATGAAACCCAAGACACAATAAAACATGGTAACTGAGCCCTCATTACATTCTAGTATAATTTCTTCAACAACTGAGTGCATGTTGAAATCTGGGAATGGGGTGGAGGTTGAGAGCCACACCGTACAAATAGTGGTTTGAATCAGGGAGGAGCCAAGAACAATGGAAACAGCCAGTCTCTTCCCCAACCATTTCCTCATTCTGGATCCAGGCATGGTGGCCATGAAAGCTAGAACTACAATGGTGGTCTTGGCCAGAACACAAGACACAGCTACCGTGAAGATAATGCCAAAAGCAGTTTGTCGGAGAAGGCATGTCAGCGTTTTGGGTTGGCCAATGAACAGCAAAGCACAAAGGAAGGAGAGCAGGAGGAAAATGAGGAGAGTGTAGGTGAGATTCCGGTTGTTGGCTTTGACAATGGGAGTGTCCTGGTGCTTAACAAAGATGCCAAGCACTAAAGCTGCAATGAATGAAAAGGAAAGAGCCAATATTGCCAAAGTCATCCCCAAAGCTTCTTCACAAGACAGGAAAGTCAGGACTTTTGGAATGCATGAATCCTGGGCATGATTTGGATACTGATCCTCTGGACATTGCAAAAAATTGTCCATGTCTGGAAAAGAAAACATAAGGTTTGAAATATGGAAGCCTTAATATGGAAAGCAAGAATATGGAAGCAAGAATAAAGAAATAATAATAATCACTAAGCAGATACTTGGGGTAGCCAATATTAATTTTACAAAATGTAGAAAGATGGATGCTAGGTAGATGTATAACAAACCTATCTCTGTCTTCCTTATGCAATTATATATACAGGATACTGTACACAGAGATAGTAGGTGTGGAAGCTAGTTGTGGATTCCACTCAGAAGGGGATACTATCCCTGGAAATTTCATCCAGTTCTGAAAAAGCCGGGGGGGGGTATAATCACTTTGTAATTTCCACATCATAATGAATGGAAGAGATATGAAACTTCTTTTCTGAATCAGAATTCAGTCTCAGACCTCTGTAGTAGCAACTTTGTTCCTACCTCTACATATAATAATGCACATTTAATTTCCCAGAAGGTGGAAGAAGCCACAAGGGGAACTTCTATCTTGGACATTGGTTGATGAAGTAGAAGTACTAAGTAACTTGGGAGGAAGTGATCATCTCCTCCTGGGTTTCATGATATATAGGCAATGGAAGGCTGAGTGCAGTGAGACCTGCACTCTGGACTTTAAGAAAGCCTATTTCAAAAAATTTAAGGAGCTACTATTTGAGAGCCCATGGTCAGAAATACTCAAAGAGAGAGAAAGGAGTCCAAGATGGGTGATAGTTTCTTAAAGGTGAAATGTTGAAGGCCCAGGGGGTTGCTGTGGGATATAAATAAAACACACATACAACAGCTTTGTATTTGTAAGCCCTAGACTCTGTGGTTTAGCCCACAGTGCGACCTGGGTCCCTTTTGTGGTTATCAAGCACTAAATGTCCCACATCTCCACCATCTTCTTTGTCATCACCATTATTCCATTCCATGCATTTTAATGTATTTAATCTTGTTTTTAAGCTGTATTTTAATCAATTGTTTATATCCCGTGATAGCTGCCCTGAGCCTGGTCTTGGCTGGGGAGGGCGGGGTATAAATAAATTATTTATTATTATTATTATTACTACTACTACTACTACTATATCAAAAAGATGCATAACAGCCAAGCAGCACAAGAAAAAGAAGGAAGGGTTAATGTCTTTCAAGCAGCCTTCACATCTTATGAACAAGTAAGGTTTGTTACTATATTTTTGTTTAGAAAAAAGTAGGGTTAAGCTCCCATAAGCTATAATGAAGTCCACCAACTGAAGACTGTCAATGGCTGCTAGCCATCATGTCCATGTTCTGCTTCCATGGTTGAAGGCAGGATGCCTCTGATTGCCATTTGCTAGGAATCAAAATTGGGGTGAGCACTGTTGCAGTCAGGTCCTATGGGCATTCTGGTTGGACATTGTGAGAAGATGTTGGAGCAGATGGGTCATTAGCCTGACCCAGCAGGATCTTCTTGTGTCCTCAAGTAAGAGAAGGCAGACAATTTACCTTCTGTACAGTGGTCCCTCGACTTATGAACTTAATCCATTCCGAATTAGTTCGGAAGTCGAAATGCGGCTTCCCATAGGAAAAAAATATTCGGAAAAATTTGTAAGTAAAAAAAACTGCATGTAAAAATTTGTAAGTCGAAAAAACCGCATTTAAAGCCTCCAACAGTTTCCGTTTGGATGTAGAAAAATTCATTAAAAAATTCTTTTGTCACGTTCGTCAGTTGAAACCTACGGATGTTGAGTAATTCGTAAGTCGAGGGGCCAGTGTATATGCTTTCTTAGTTTATTATATTGCTGCTGCTGCTGCTGCTGCTGCTGCTGCTGCTGCTGCTGCTGCTGCTGCTGCTGCTGCTGCTGCTGCTCAATTGGGACTTTGCTCAATTTCAGCAAGATTTTATATGATGCATCTTTTCATGAGAAACAATTATACAAAGGACACAGACCATTCTTCAGCAGCTGCCATTTGGCATTCAATAAAACCCCTGTTGCAATCTCCTGTTAGTGAGATGAAAGGCCTCTCCCCATGCAGTATGAGTCCTCACTGAGGTCCCTATTGACAGATGTAAAACAGATTCATAAAACAGTGAATCACGTTTTGAACACGACATGTAATTTGGTCTTTAGATGCTAAATAATAATAATAATAATAATAATAATAATAACCTATTCAGGTTGAGTAAGTTAAAATGTTAGGTGAAGATATAACACAATTAGGAAATAGAGTAAAATGCAAGAAACAAAATTTAAGGTGGCAGACCACTAGTCGAGAAGGAGGCAAGTCGTAGGCTCGTTGGAGCCAAAAAGTGTATTAATGAAAATATAATATGATGAAATGATAATATATGTAAAAATTAATAAAAATTATTATATGGGGGAGGGGGAGATGCTAACCACTGTTGGTAAGAACAAAGCTTTTCAAACACTCTGGATTCTTCCTTTTTTATTATTTCCAAGAGTATGGTGAGCATTCCTGCATTATTGCGCTCCTGATATTACCTTCCACACCTGTTGATTCCAAAACTTCAGCCACCCTCCATCCATGATTGTTCTGAGTTTGAACTGAGATGAATGAACAGCATGCAAGGCATGTGCCACAGCATAGACTGCATTGTAGATGCTGTAGCTATGGCCAGTCATGCTCGTTTGAAAAATAGACCCCGGAAGAGTCTCCAGCTTCTCCTCCCCAGTGCAGATATTGCCATCCTGCATATTTCCCTCAGAGTCAGGGAAATAACACTCAAATACCTTTTCCCAGTATACCTTCATAAAGCCATCTTCTTTTTCCAAGATGGGATTTCTCGACTGAAAAAATTCCTGGAATCCCTAGACTGAGTGAATTGCGAAGGATAGAGCACCATGGAGGAAATCAATGTCCTGATCTCTTTGAAAGGGAAGTGATGTGAAATCCATCTGGGCTGTCATGATCCAAACTTTCCCTTTAGCCTTCATTGGTATATCTTCATATTTTGGCATGTCAGGAAATTCTCTCAAAAGTGGCATGGAATCAATTTCACCATGAGTGAGCAACACATTGACAGTACTTCTCATGGCAATATTAAATGTCTTGAGCCCATCTGTAACCATGTCTGTAAAACCACTAGAATAAGTAATTGTTGGAAATCTTTCTATGAAATCAAAGCAGATTCCTCTCAGGATAAATTTTGGAACCACGCTCTGTATAAACCTGTCTCCATTCTCGTCATTCACAGTCAACACACCAGTCCATGTCCACCTGAAATGTAGCAATAACTTGAGAATCCCTTCATGTTGTTGTTGTTGTTGTTTAGTCGTTTAGTCGTGTCCGACTCTTCGTGACCCCATGGACCATAGCACGCCAGGCACTCCTGTCTTGCACTGCCTCGCGCAGTTTGGTCAAACTCATGTTCGTAGCTTCGAGAACACTGTCCAACCATCTTGTCCTCTGTCGTCCCCTTATCCTAGTGCCCTCAATCTTTCCCAACATCAGGGTCTTTTCCAGGGAGTCTTCTCTTCTCATGAGGTGGCCAAAGTCTTGGAGCCTCAGCTTCAGGATCTGTCCTCCCAGTGAGCGCTCAGGGCTGATTTCCTTCAGAATGGATAGGTTTGATCTTCTTGCAGGCCATGGGACTCTCAAGAGTCTCCTCCAGCACCATAATTCAAAAGCTTCCATTCTTCGGTGATCAGCCTTCTTTATGGTCCAGCTCTCACTTCCATACATCACTACTGGGAAAACCATAGCTTTAACTATACGGACCTTTGTCGGCAAGGTGATGTCTCTGCTTTTTAAGATGCTGTCTAGGTTTGTCATTGCTTTTCTCCCAAGAAGCAGGCATCTTTTAATTTCGTGACTGCTGTCACCATCTGCAGTGATCAAGGAGCCCAAGAAAGTAAAATCTCTCACTGCCTCCATTTCTTCCCCTTCTATTTGCCAGGAGGTGATGGGACCAGTGGCCATGATCTTGGTTTTTTTGATGTTGAGCTTCAGACCATATTTTGCGCTCTCCTCTTTCACCCTCATTAAAAGGTTCTTTAATTCCTCCTCGCTTTCTGCCATCAAGGTTGTGTCATCTGCATATCTGAGGTTGTTGATATTTCTTCCGGCAATCTTAATTCCTGCTTGGGATTCATCTAGTCCAGCCTTTCGCATGATGAATTCTGCATATAAGTTAAATAAGCAGGGAGACAATACACAACCTTGTCGTACTCCTTTCCCAATTTTGAACCAATCAGTTATTCCATATCCAGTTCTAACTGTAGCTTCTTGTCCCACATAGAGATTTCTCAGGAGACAGATGAGGTGATCAGGCACTCCCATTTCTTTAAGAACTTGCCATAGTTTGCTGTGGTCAACACAGTCAAAGGCTTTTGCATAGTCAATGAAGCAGAAGTAGACGTTTTTCTGGAACTCTCTAGCTTTCTCCATAATCCAGCGCATGTTTGCTATTTGGTCTCTGGTTCCTCTGCCCTTTCGAAATCCAGCTTGCACTTCTGGGAGTTCTCGGTCCACATACTGTCTAAGCCTGCCTTGTAGAATTTTAAGCATAACCTTGCTAGCGTGTGAAATGAGCGCAATTGTGCGGTAGTTGGAGCATTCTTTGGCACTGCCCTTCTTTGGAATTGGGATGTAGACTGATCTTCTCCAATCCTCTGGCCATTGCTGAGTTTTCCAAACTTGCTGGCATATTGGGTGTAGCATCTTAACAGCATCATCTTTTAAAATTTTAAATAGTTCAGTTGGAATATCATCACTTTAATCATACGCGTGTGTAAATACAGATAAACCCTTTAAGGATTATGGAGCTTATCATTTAGACAAGGTGTATCGGACTTAACTACTGGATGTTAAGTCTGATTTAATTAACCACTGGAAAGAAACCTAAGTACTCAAAAAATAACTTAGAGAACCAGTGTGGTATAGTGGTTAAGAGCAGTGGACTCGTACTCTCGTGAACCGGGTTCGTTTCCCCGCTCCTCCACATGCAGCTGCTGGGTGACCTTGGGCTAGTCACACTTCTCTGAAGTCTCTCAGCCTCATTCACCTCACAGAGTGTTTGTTGTGGGGGAGGAAGGGAAAGGAGAATGTTAGCCGCTTTGTGACTCCTTAAGTGTAGTGATAAAGTGGGGTATCAAGTCCAAACTCCTCCTCCTCCTCTTCTTTTTCTTCTTACCTTACCCTAAAGACGAAACAGGTTAATAGTCTAAAAGTTTCCTGGAAAAGGTAATATTTCATATTTGGTATACTGTAAATTGCATTGAAACGTAGTACAATAACATTCAAAGTTTCCTGATCCTTTACTATAAATAATTGTACCTCAGCGAGACCCAAAACTCTGTATCTGGAAGCCTGATTTATTTATTCCCCCTTCAAGATATGGGTGATTGCTTACACTGTCAAGAAGACCAGTATCCTAACAAAGAGAAAACCCAATGCCTTCCCAAAAGAGAAAACTTCCTGTCTTTTGGAGAAGCTTTTGGCATCAGCTTGGCTCTTTTGGGTCTGACTCTTTCGGCAACCACGGCCTTGGTGCTTGGAATCATCATCCAAAACCGGAACACTCCCATTGTCAAAGCCAACAACTGGAACCTCACCTACACGCTGCTCATCTCCCTCCTGCTCTGCTTCCTCTGCTCTTTGCTTTTCATTGGCCAGCCTCAGACATGGACCTGCACTCTAAGATAAACTGCTTTCGGGGTCATCTTCTCAGTAGCCGTTTCTTCTGTCTTGGCAAAAACCCTCACTGTGGTTCTGGCTTTTGTGGCCACCAAGCCAGGATCTCAGATGAGGAAATGGGTGGGGAAAAGATTTTCCATCTCTATCGTTCTTGGCTGCTCCTTTATCCAAGCAAGTATTTGTGTAGTCTGGCTATGTAGTGACCCTCCTTTCCCAGATCTGGACATGCACTCTCTGCCGGACGAAATCATAGTGGAATGCAATGAAGGCTTGGCCAACATGTTCTACTATGTTCTTGGTTATATGGGACTGCTGGCTCTTGTCACCTTCATTGTGGCTTTCTTTGCTCGGAAGCTGCCGGACGTTTTCAACGAAGCCAAATTCATCACTTTCAGCATGTTGGTGTTTTGCAGTGTTTGGGTGTCTTTTGTTCCAACATATCTAAGCACCAAAGGGAGAAACCTGGTAGCTGTAGAGATCTTCTCCATCTTGACCTCCAGTGCTGGGATACTGAGCTGCATCTTTTCCCCCAAATGTTATATAATTATTTTGAGACCAGAACTGAACAATAAGGAGCAGCTAAAAAGAAAGTAAAAAATTAACATTTGATTATATTTCCCTAGCAAAATCTAAAATGGATTAGTAGACTGGAATTTTCACCCCAGAATGTATATGCTTTTTTTTTATTAAATGTTGGCTATTGTTACCATTTTGATTCCAACCTGCCTGCTGCCTACCTGGGTACAGTAATTGAGAGAGCAGTTGCTGAACAGCTTGGTAGGTTTCTGGATGAAACATCGCCCCTGGATCCATTTCAGTCCGGTTTTTGCCCTGGTCACAGGACCGAGACAGCTCTGGTCGCCCTAACAGATGAGGTGGGTCAGGGCTGCTGATTCTTCTAGACAAGAAGATGCCTTACTCCCAGAGAATTACAGATGTCTAACTTTGCAGCTGCCCCTTACTTATCTAACATCACTAATGAAGCCTATAGATGGGCCTTTTCTGGAGCCCGTTTTGAGGCAATGCCCTCAGCTGTGCTGTACGGCAAATTTATGCGGGACCAATTCATGAACACCTCTGCCCTTGCATGTCCAATAAGGAAGAATCTGTCACTCACATCCTTTTATTCTGTGAATTTTATAGTGAAGAACGAGCTTGACTTATTTTACCCCTTTTGTCAAAATTTATACCCTTACAATATTATTTGAAATTCTCCTCCAAAATCTTATGAAAATTCCTTCTGGAAGATTCCTCAAGTCCAGTATCATATGATGTGGCCAAATTCTGCACTTTAGCTATTAAGAAACATAAATCTCTTCTATTGAATAATACAGTACATTGCAAATTCCTTTTGTGTAACTGTTCTGCTTCTGGTGATGTTTTTGCTGATTTTTTGTTTGGAATTATGGTACTTTGTATTGCTGGCTTTTGCTGTAATAAAACTGAACTGAACTGAACTGAACTAGATCTGTCAGCAGCCTATGACATGGTCGAATCCGAACTTCTGGACCACCGCCTTGCCAACATGGGGATTCAGGGCACAGTCCTACAGTGGCTTCGCTCTTTCCTTTCAAGTCAGGGACGGAGGGTAGCACTAGGGGAGGAGTTGTCCTCGTGGCACTCCTTGGGGTGTGGAGTGCCTCAGGGCGCAATCCTCTCCCCGATGCTTTTTATCATCTTGATGTGCCCCCTCGCCCAGCTTGTCCAGAGTTTTGGTTTGAGTTGCCACCAGTATGCTAATGACACCCAACTTTATCTTTTGATGGACGGTCATCCCGACTCGGCCCCAGACACACTGATCAGGTGCTTGGAAGCTGTGGCTGGATGGCTGTGTGGGAGCCAGTTGAAGTTAAATCCTTCGAAGACAGAGGTCCTTTGGCTGGGTCGGGACTACATGGGGCTGGGGGGCCAACTCTGATCCCTTTGAGGGGCGCAATTAGTGCCAACACCTTCTTTCTGGGTGTAATCTTTGATGCCTCCCTTTCTATGGAGGTGCAGGTTACAGCTACAACAAAGACGGCATTTTTCCACCTCTGCCATATTAAGCAGTTGGTCCCTTACTTCTCTCGCCCTGATCTTGCCACTGTGATCCATGCAACATTCACCTCCAGGCTTGATTATTGTAATTCACTCTACGCGGGGCTGCCCTTGAAGCTGACCCAGAAACTCCAGCGGGTGCAGAATGCTGTGGCGAGACTCCTTATGGGGTCCTCGCCACAGGATCACATTCACCCAGTGCTATAGCAGCTGCACTGGCTCTATTCTCTTTTTTCTTTATTGACATTATAAACAATCCAAAAGTGGAAAATTATATTGTACTGTACACAAAGCAAACAAGCAATAAATAACAAGAAAAAACAATGGTGGCACACCAATATAAATCACGACATCCATATTCCACAAGCTGGCATGGATGGTGAACACTCATCAAATTCTGAAGCATAGGAAATAAAATCCCACCAGATGATATAGAAATCTTGTGGGCCCCCCATTCCCCTGGAAACATGCAATTTATGTGTGTGTGTTGGGTGTGTGTGGTTGTTTTTTCCAGCAGTAGCCAAATTCCTAACCCTGATGAGACCTCCCTGCCCTTTTTTATTCATTTTCATTTATGGCTCTAGTGAAACAGTGCTGGTGGAGAGTTTCCCATATGCATCAAGAAGCCCAGAAAATCCTGCAATTATGTGTGGTATCTGAAGGGGAGCTGCATTCCCTATGGGTTGTACCCAACTAAGTTCAATTCGGAGTGACTCCATTGAAGTTAATGAACCTGTGTTGATCATATTCACCATCTAAAATAGGTCTAGTAGGGCTAGCAGTGGGTACAAGCCCATTCTCCCTACCCTCTGGACATAGTTTGGAATAGTCTCCCTGTTCCCAAAACCCACGAAGAAGTAGTGCACAGCATAGGTTGGCCATTCAATATTGCAGGGGGCACAATATGTAGGGGATTGGGTTAGCAGAAAAGGCATTAATTTTTGTAAATAAGTGATTAAAAATGAATTATTTTATTATTATTTTTCTCACACAGGATATTCACCACTAAGAATTATTATTTTTATATTGTTGTTTAGTGTTTTGTCCTAAGGGGAGGGGGAAATGAATTGTAGCGCTGGCAATTTTATCCCAAGCATGTTCTCCTTCCCCATAGATTCGATATTGGCAGTCACTGTCGCTCGCCCTAAATCCCCTTCTCTGTCATGGTGGTGCAGCAGCTAGAAGGGATCAGGGAGATCTGTTGCATTAGGAAGTTCTGGGACCTCAGAGAGCAATTCTTCCTAATAGTGTGAGCTGTTTCATAAGGGAACAGGTGGTCTTGCATGTTAGTAGAACCCCCTTCATTAAAAGTTTCTAAGCAGATGGTGGATAGCCAGCTTTGCAGGACTGTGTGGCAGGGTTGGGCTAGATGATCTTTTAGGTACCATTGCATGATCTGATAAATATTTTTCTGGCAGGAGGTTTGCTCCTGTTGAAGCATAACAGTATCCAAAAGCACTGTAGAAATCATTATCTACTCTGTAATTATCAAAATGTCTATAATCTGCCCAGAGTGCCAGTAGCGTTCTAGAAGTGAGTACAAAAAGGTATTGCTAAAAAGACTGAAATGATGATAAGGAAACTCAATGTTCCACAGACAGCTAAAATTAGGGGGAAGAGAGAGGCAGGCCTCTATCATTTGGATAATTCCTCCACCCACCCCCATGTATAGGGCAAGTCTGAATATTGTGTTTTCCATTAGAATTCAAGACACACCTCTGAAAAACTGCAGGGCTAAATGGTTAGGCAAAAGTAATAAGTCCATGTGAGAATTACATTCCCAGAGTCTTCAGCAATCTAAAGCATCTTTCAATCAGGGCAGTGGCTTGTTTTATACAGAGAGAGAGAGGAATTTCCACATGTATTGGGATGCTGCTATTTCTGATCCTACTACTTTCGAACATGGTGTGCTATGTGCATGCTGTTAAGTGCACCAGAAATAATCCCGAAGATGTTCCACATGAGTGGCACCAGTTGGGTGATTTCCTCATCAGTGGGATAGTATCTCAGCTGTCAAATCCTGTGTTCTCCAAAGTTTCCTTCAACCTATACCCTCCTCAACACTCCCTGATTCAGTTCCCACTGTAAGCAAAAGTTTTCATTTTTAATTTAGAAGGTCTGTATATCTGCATGAATAATTGCTTTTTTAATTTGGTTTTTAAAAGAACTATTAAGAAAACATATGTGTAATGTGCTTGTACTGGTAACTGGACATTTGGAAATATTAGCCATATATTATCTATTTTCTCTCTATTCTGGCTCAGGTACATAGGTGCCCCTTTTAGAAGGGGACTGTGAGGAAGCTTTCCATTGCACCAATATTTTCACCCATTCAAACATATTTGTCCACATAATTTTGTATAGATGACAAATTGGAGTCTGAGGGCCACATCTCATGTACGTTTCAAGAAAGAGGATAATAGAAATCTGCCTTAAATTGAGTCCAACCAATGGTCAGTCTATTAATTATTCTCTGTAGCCAAATGAAATTTGAAAGAAGAAACATAGCAAGTGAATGACCCTCAACCCTCAAGAATACGGCTGCAATCCTGTATACATTACCTGAGCATAAGCTTCACTGTAAATACTGGGACTTATGTATGAGTAAACATGCATTGGATTGGGAAGTGATTGGGAGGTTTCAGAATGAGTGACTGGTATGTGTGGGAGTGGGAGAGAAGGAAAGGAAAAGTCAAAGGAGGGAGGGAGGGAGGGAGGGAGGGAAAAGGGGGACTGTTCTTACCTGTCACAGTCCCTTCTGCCTCCTTCACCCACTAAATACCTCTCAGGACAGTCCATCCTACCTTGTTAAATGCTTTTTAGCCTTCTTATTCTTCTATACCTGCCCAAAGTAGAGGAATGGGGGTGGGGGGAATATCACAGATTGGCTTATCATGGAGAAGAGAGAAGACAGTCTCAGAAAGTCTCAGCCCCCCAGGGGAGAAGCTTTCATTAATAGGGGAGATGTGGACTGGTTTCATCCTGCCCAATATTTGATAAGAATGGGTGTGAGGCCCTCGGCCCAAAGTTCTGACTTCACTCATCGGCAGGGACTTAGTGCAGACAAGCTAGGCTAGCTCATTTCACAGAAATTGTGGTGGAAGCACAAGTCGAAAGCCACCGAGAGCCAGTGTGGTATAGTGGCGACTGTCTGACTGGGACATGGGAGACCAAGGTTTCAATCCCCACTGGGTGACCTTGGGCCAGTGCCTGCCTCTCAGCCTGACCTACATCACTGGGCTGTTGTAGGGCTTAACTGGAGAAGGGATCTTGGGCTCCTTGGAGAGAGAAAAAGTGAGGTATACTGGTAGTTTGTTGTGGCTATAAGACCATGATATAATCTTTTGAAGCACAAGCCTTGATTCCACCATGACATACCGGTAGCACGTCCCTTTATCTGCAGCATGGTGACCAAGTTCTACCAGCACATCCTTGCCTTGGTGTTTGCTGTTGATGAGCTCAATGAAAATCCCAGGATCTTGCCCAATGTCACCCTTGGGCTCCACATCTCTGACAGCTATACTGATTCAAGGAGGACTTACCACACCACTATGGACCTGCTCTTCAAATCCCATCACTTCATCCCCAACTACAAATGTGGCACCCAGGAAAATGTAATAGGAGTAATTGGAGGACTTAGTTCTGATACCTCTTCCTGCATGGCAGATATCTTGGGTCTTTACAAGATTCCACAGGTAGGATCTGAATACTGGAGCTCAGAGGCTTTCCTCTCATCTCCTCCATAATTCACTATTCTACTCTTTCCATCAGTAATTTGATGAAGTGTAAAGATAGAATGGTGTGGTGAGGAGAAGAAGAATGAACTGAAATTTGCATTCATTACTATGCAATGATGCACATGAGAGGTGTGTAGGTTTAAAATAATTTCTTTCATTTGTACATAGAATCATGGAATCTTAGAGTTGGAAGTCATCCCAAGGGTCATCTAGTCCAACCCCCTGCAATGCAGGAATCTCAGCTAAAGCATCTAAGGAAGGAGAGTCCACCACCTCTTGTGGAAGTCTGATCCACTGCTGTGTAGAATTCCACTGCCTGTATAGAATTCCACTAATTTGAAATTTGGGGAAATAATTAGCTGCTCTTCCAACTCTTATTTTTTTAAAGATTTCATATGGCTCATTTGAGCCAGCAGTGAAGAATCAAATCATTATTATTTTTTAACCATAATTTTTATTGTTTCTTCATAAATAAACATAATCAAATATTCTTACATAATCACAACTTAAATTGAAAAGTATATCCCTGATTATACCTTTTTAGGGATATCTCCTTTAATTACATCATATTTTACATTTGTTCTGCCGAACACGACTTCCCCTTTCTCCCATCCTTGGTTTTATTAATCAAATTTTTACAACTTGCGCTCATATAAAGCAAAATCCTGTTAGTGTTCTTACATCTTATCTTCTCCTATGTAGTCTCCATTATTTACAGATGCAGGTATCATGAAGTCACAAAAGATACAATTGGTGTTTCACAGTGTGTTTTAAGATATTCCGTAAATTTTCCCCATTCTTTCTCGATTTTCTGATCTTTTTGGTCCCTTACTCTTCCAGTCAGCTTAGCTAGCTCTATATATTCTACCATTTTCTCTTTCCAATCCACTATTGATGGTACCATAGTGGATTTCCATTTCTGGGCTAGGAGCACCCTGGCTGCTGTGGTGGCGTACATAAATATTCTTACATCTTCTTTTCTTATTTCCTTCCCAATTAAGCCTAACAAACATAGTTCAGGTTTCTTTGGGAAAGTGTATTTTAACATTTTTTTTAACTCATTATAAATCGCCTCCCAAAAGGGTTTAACTATTTTGCATTGCCACCACATATGATATATTTCTCCAACCTCCTGCCTGCACTTCCAGCATTTCCTGTCCTGTTTCTTATAGATTCTCGCTAGCTTGACTGGGGTCAGATACCAACGGTACATAAGTTTCATAATGTTTTCTTTTAATATCGTACACGCGGTGAACTTGATATTAGAATTCCATAGTTTTAACCAGAGATCAATTTCTATGTTGTGGCCGATGTCCCTTGCCCATTTGATCATGACATCTTTTGTCTCTTCATCCTTGGTGTTCCATTCGAGAATAAATTCGTACATGTGTGACAACATCTTTTTGTTTCCTTCCACAATTTCTACTTGAAATTTAGATTTCTCCCTTTCAAAACCGTTCCTCCTATTATCTTCCTTGAATAAGTCTACAACCTGATAATACTGTAACCAACTGGTCATTTTAGGTTTTAATTGATCATATGGTCTAATTTTCCAGCCTTCATCTGATCTTATTATTATGTCGCCATATGTTAACCAGTTAGTTTCCATATTTTTTTTCTTAACTGTCAAGGCTTCAGTTGGTGATAACCACAAAGGGGTCTTTCTTTCTAGTAAGTTTTTATACCTTTCCCACACTTCGTAAATAGGCTTTATGAATACGTGTGATAAAAATCCTTTGTGCACTTTTACCTTATTATACCACAGGTACGAGTGCCACCCGAACCTGTTCTTAAAACCTTCCAGGTCTAATAAGTCAACATCTTTTAAAGCCATCCATTCCCTAGCCCAGACTAGACAGGCAGCCTCATAATATGTTTTTAAGTCTGGCAGGGCAAAGCCTCCCCGTTCTTTTTTGTCTATTAACAATTTGTGCTTTATCCTTGGGGGCTTTCCCTGCCATACAAATCTTGAAATCTTTCTCCTCCATTGATCGAGGCAGCCTGTCCCTTTAACTACCGGAAGTGTTTGGAAAAGGAAAAGCATCCTCGGGAGTAAATTCATCTTTATTGTGGCTATTCGGCCACATAATGACAAATTTAGGTTTTTCCATTTTTCTAAATCCTTTTCTATATCCTTCCAAGTTGTTTCGTAGTTGTCATTAAATAAGTTAATATTTTTGGGTGATATCCATATTCCTAAATATTTTATTTTTTTGACTGCCATTATACCATATTCGTTCTGTAGTTCCACTATCTCCTGTTTACTCAAATTTTTGACCAACATTTTAGTTTTTCCGGTGTTGAGCCTAAAGCCGGCAAGCGTACCGAATTCCTTTATTTCTTTTAGAGCTTCTTTAATGCTGTCCTGCGGGTCCTCTAGCATTAGAACCAAGTCGTCCGCAAATGCCTTTTGTTTAAATTCTTTCCTCCCCAATTTTATACCCTTTATTGCTTTATTTTCCCTTATTCTTTTCATTAGTATTTCTAACACCGAGATAAATAATAAAGGTGACAAGGGGCACCCTTGTCTCGTGCCTTTTTCAATATTTAGCTCCTCGGTTAGTACACTGTTTACTATAAGTTTGGCCTTTTGCTCATTATAGATGGCTTTGATGCCATTCAGAAAGGTTTCTCCTACGCCCAACATTTCCAAAGATTTTTGCATAAATTTCCATGATATATTGTCGAATGCCTTCTCGGCATCGACAAATATTAAGGCAGACTTCACATCTATCCTCATATCTAAATACTCAATGACGTCTATAACCGTTCTTACATTATTCCTCATATGACGTCCTGGCAGGAATCCAGTTTGATCCTTATGTATAATCTTGTTCAGGACCTGTTTCCATCTATTTGCCAAAATGTCCGCATAGATTTTGTAATCGGTGTTGAGCAACGATATTGGGCGATAGTTCTTTATATTTAACAAATCGGCATCTCCTTTTGGTATTAATGTGATAAAGGCATTTTTCCATGAATCAGGTATTACACCATTTGTTAAGATATTATTTACTACTCTCAACAATATTGGTGACAACTGTTCTTTCAATTCCTTATAAAATTTAGCTGATAGCCCGTCAGGTCCAGGCGCCTTTCCTAATTTCAATCTTGCCATTGCTCCATGTAGCTCCTCTAATGTTATTGATTCATTCAGATGGCTTTTTTGATCTTCTGTTATTCTGTCCAGCTTACAAGATAGTAGATATCTATCCATCTCACTTTCCATTTCCTTACCTTTCTGATATAATTCTTTATAGAACCTCTGAAATTCCTTCCTAATTTCGTTTGGGTTCTCAATTATCTTTTCGTTTTTCAGTATTTTATTTACATAGTTTTGCTTTTGTTGCCTTTTTAGTTGCCAGGCTAAAAGCTTACCACATTTATTGGCATATTCAAAATTTCTCTGCTTTAGCCATTTCAACTTCCACTCCACCTCCTGGTTTATCATTGTAGAAAACTGGGTTTGTAGCATAGATATCTTTTGTTTTATCTGCTGATTCCCTGGTTTACTAATTAACAGCTTCTCATTTTCCATGAGACTTTGTATCAGCATCTCTTTTTTCTTGTCCCTCTCCCTCTTTTTTATACTATTCTGTTGGATTAAGAAACCCCTCGCTACCGCTTTACCAGCGTCCCATACAACATTTAGATTCGTTTCTTTGTCTAGGTTTAAGTCAAAATATTGTTTCATCGTATCACTAGCTTTTTCCACCACCCTTTGGTCATTAAATAAACTTTCGTTCATTCGCCATCTAAACGATACATCTTCTTTTTTTAATTCCATAAACATTGGATTATGATCGGAGAGGGTTCTTGGTTGGATTTCAACTTTTCTCACTTTGGGGGTTAGTTCTTTTGACAACCATATATGGTCTATTCTCCCAGAGCTTTTATTTGAATTGGAATAATATGTAAACTGTTTCGTGGTTGGAAATTTATATCTCCAAATATCAATTAATCCCAGATTTTCAACCATCTTGAAAAAACTTTTGGGTAGTTTCCCTTCAAACATATCTTTCTTTCTTACTGTTCTATCCATTTCCGGGCTTACTACACCGTTTAAATCTCCTAACAAAATTATTTTCTGATCCACGAACTCTTGTAGGTTTCTTTCCAATTTTTTGAAAAAAACGGCTTTCCCTTGATTTGGAGCATAGACACCGACAACCAATACTTTCTCTCCCCACAATGTTGTTTGTACCACCACTACCCTCCCCTCTTCGTCATTATAAATCAAGTTTGGTTCAAATTTTTCTTTTATATATAGAACTACACCTCTCCTTTTTTTCTCATCCACAGTTGCAAAATCCAAGCCTAATTTCTTATTTACTAAAATTCTTCTATGTTTTTTTGAAATATGGGTTTCCTGTAAGCAAATAATATCTAATTTTTGTTTTCCCAATACATATTCAAATTTGTTCCTTTTACTCTTACAATTCAAACCATTTACATTCCACGATTGTATTTTTAATGCCATAATCTTTATTCAGTTATTATCAATATTTTTAATATATCTTTTGAATTATTCCTATATCTCCTTCTCAATATCTTTAATATCTTCTGCTTCAACCTCTTCAATTTCCTCCTCTAGGTTTTCTTCTCCACTTTTCTCATCTGTCTCCTCCTCTTCTCCCCCCTTCGCCCCTTCATCCTCCTTTTTTTCCCATCCTAAAATTTCCTTATATTTCCTTCTAAATTTATCAATTTCATGGGGTCCTTTAATAGTAAATCTTTTTCCTTTAAAGTAGAACGAAATTCCATCCAAAATTTCCCACCTAAAGCTAATATCATTCTTCCTTAAGATGGAGACCATCTCACGATAATTGTCCCTCTTGCGCAAAATTCTATTTGGCACCTCTTTAAAGACAATTATCTCTCTCCCATCTATCACCAATTTTTGCGTAAAACTCTGGCTCAAGATAGTGTTTCTTATATCCATCGAATTAAACATTACTAAGCAGTCTCCCGGTAACTTCTTCGCTTTAGCCTTAGGTGATTTTACTTTAATTCTAAATGCATTTAGAATTTTTGCCTCTACTTCCTCTTTTTCAAGTTCCAACCATTTTGCAATTTCCATACTCAGCTTTTCTCTAATATTTTCATTTGCATCCTCTTTAATTCCCCTAAATTTCAAATTCAATTGTTTTTGTCTTTGTTCTAATAGGGCCATATTATCCAAAATATCCTCTTTTATTTTGCTCAACTTCTCAACTTCTCCTTTCACCCATTCTGTCTCCTTCTTTGTCTCCTTGACCTCCTTCTGTACCTTTTTTGTTGTTTCCTCCATTGTTTTTGTTCTTACCGATATATCATTTATTTGTTGGGAGATCTCCCCCACTGCCTTTTCAAGTTTTTCATCTATAGAGCTTTGTATATCACCCAATCTTTTCTCAATGTTTTGCTCACTCTGTCTAATTTCTTTCTTAATCTCTCCTAATAGTCCTTCCCAATCCTTAACCTCCTTACCCTCTTCTTGTTTGGAGCCTCTCCTCTCTGCTGGGGTCCCCGTCTTAGCACCTCTCATTTTGCCTTCGGGGTATAACCTTAGTCTTTTATATGGGTTTTAGTGTGCACCTCTTAGCAACTCCTTATTTTTTATACTTTATTTTTCAGCTGTGGTTCTATTTGTCGCCACTAAAGGTCGCTAGTTTTTCCTTTACCTGGGGTTAGGTCACAGTAGTTAGGCTTTCTCTTCACCTTAATTTCCTGCCCCCTCTAGGTGCTTTGTCTCTCTATTTGTACTTTCAAGTTTCTACCCTCTATAGAAATTCCTAGCAACCTAGTAGCGCAACAAAATAAAACCTTCTCTTTACAGTTGATACAATTAGTACAAATATCACTTTCCCCCCTAAGTCCTTTGTTCCCTTCGTTACTTTGTTGATTTCTGTTGCTCTTATGTTGTTTCCTTCTTCCACTTGTCCTTCAGCAGTCTGTTTACACAAAGTCTCTTTCCCTTTTTCCGTCGTTAGCACACTGTCCCTTCCACTTTCAATCTTCTGTTTCTACCCCACAATTCCCAGGTCCCTCAGTAGAGAGGTGTCCCAGTAGTATCAAAGTCTTATATAGGCAGGGAGGGATCCTCCTAGCACAGTCACCAGTCCAAATGGAGTAACAGCCCGATATTACAGAAAAGTTCTTACTAGGAGTGTTTGGTGGTGGGTCCAGGAGAAGTCCAGGAGGAAAGCGAAGGTTAAATGCTCCGTTTCTCACTTCTTTACACGGCTTGCTACCAACCAGTTCAGACAGATTCAGTCCGTTCGATCTACTCACGACAGTGTCCCTTTAAGCCGCTTCCTGGATTCCTGGGTTCTCACCCTCTCAAGTTTCTCGAACTATTGTCCCTTTTTACTCCAAAGTCTCTTATTATATTTATGGGCTTGTTGTTTATTTATTGCTTATTTATTACTTACTGCTTATTTATTTTTCCAAATTCCAGTTCACATCCACAATATAACAAATAAGTCCGTAGGTTTCAAACCCGCTATTTTCAGAAACTCCCTTATACCTTCATTCGACAACTTCCCAACCCCCCTTTGGTTTGCAAGGAGGGGGGGGACGTCAATCTTCTATTTCACCTCAGTTTTACTCATAAAAATCCTGAGGGATAGATGTTATAAGGAATATCTCAGTACTCACACTCTTAGGCAGAGTTTTTCAACGCTCTCTGCAACGCCCCTTCAAGCGCCATGTTAACGCCAAAGCGGAGAAAGTCCCCTTTTGCGCCCCACTGTTTTCGAATGCTGCCAAGATTCTTCAGTTCTTTAGTACTCTTCTTATGGCTGAATAAATTCAGCGTCTAGATGCGCAGCAAGCTTTCTTTTTGGGGGCGGTTTGCTTCCCATCCGGAGCCTGAGACTTCGAGTTACGGAGTCGGAGATAATCCCCTCGCATCCACCGCTCGATCCCCCCCCTCCGGTCTCTCTTAAAGAAACCGAAAGGCAGGGAGAGCAGCCAAGAACGCCGCCGGGATACCCGAACTTCAGGGTAGCCCCCCCTGAAGTGACCGGGTCCGCTTAGTCCTAGCAGACCCCTTAAACCTCCGAAACTCTCGGAACCTCCGCAGAGAGAGCGTTCCGCGCTCCTAACGATGGCCGCAAACCCACCGGAAGTCGTGAAGAATCAAATCAAGTTCCCTTCCTTTTACCGCATGGTACCCAGTGAAACCCTGCAATACCGAGGAATTATTGAGTTACTTCTTCACTTCAAGTGGAAATGGGTTGGGCTCTATGCTATAGATAATGAAGGTGGAGACCGATTCCTACAGACCATGGAGGAAATGCTTTTGCAGAATGGAATCTGTTCAGCGTTCACAGAAAGAGCTCAAACGCATCTGCGCCTCTCTGATAGCATACAGGAAATGCTCTACCACAAACAAAGTACTTTGCCAGTATTCATGCAGAGCAACGCCAATGCAGTTGTTATATATGGAGAAAGTGCCTCTATTACATGGTTGGGAGCAGTTATAGGGGGAATCAAGATAAGTCAAATGCTATTTCTGCAAAATAAGAGGCTCTCTACAGCAAAAGTGTGGGTCACAACAGCCCAAATAGATTTCACATTATACCCCATTCAGACAATTACTGATATGGACAGGCACATGTTTCATGGTGCTATCTCCTTCACAATTCATTCAAAGGAGATAGAAGACTTCCAAAAGTTTCTTCAGCTTGTAAATCCTTCATGGGCAAATGAAGACGGATTTATCAAAGTTTTCTGGGAGCAAGCATTCAGTTGTTCATTATCCAACTCATCAGCTGTGTCTCCCTTCACCTATGGCAGATGTACTGGAGAGGAGATGCTAGAGAGCCTTCCTGCACCTTATTTTGAAATGAGCATGACCGGCCACAGCTACAGCATTTATAACGCCGCCTACGCTTTGGCCCATGCCTTACTTATCTTGCAGTCAGCTGGGCTGAAACGCAGTGCAAGGGAGTCCAGCAACAGAATGGTTCCTCAGAATGTGGAGCCCTGGCAGGTAATGTTTCCTCATCTCCAGTGTCAACTATCATTATATAGGTTCTGGACCATTTCCTGGACCCAATATCCATTGTTTGACCAGCCAGTGATCTACAGGATATTTGTATCCAGCTTTAATTTTCTTAAGTCTTCTTCCAAATACTGGTCCCATATAACCATGATTTTCCAGACTTCTTTCTCCGCCATGTATCATTTTGCAAGTATCCTGCAGCACCCACTACAGTTACATTTTACACCCATTCATGATTTGTTACTCCCTTGCTGCTTCTGCTACTGCAAGTAGATTACTGTCCATGATGAATTGTAATGACTTGTAACCATATAGGAAAATGACCTTCAGGTCCTCATTCTCTTTCCACCCAGCTCCACTCAATCCTTCACAAGATCTCATTCAACAACACTGCTGGAGATGAAATTGCACTGGATGAGCATGGAGAATTAGCAGCTGGATTTGACATTACAAACTTGGTCACGTTCCCAAATAAATCGTATGTCAAAGTCAAAGTAGGGAGGCTGGATCCTCCTGGCAAAGTGATCACCATTTATGAGGACAGAATTGAATGGCACCGAAGCTTGACTCAGGTGAGGATAAGAGGTGTGTGTCAACACTGGTAGTCATTCGGCAATATGTGAGGGGAATGGATGTAACAAAAACACTAAATGCCTCTCTTAGCATAATAAATAATTAAATGTGAAATTCATTGGGACCTCATGGTGAAAGGAGGGTAAATAATAACAGTAATGATAATAATACAAATAGGATAAAATGTTTTATTAGAGGGTAAATTAATAGATGGAGGGTCAGTATTTCATTGAAGGCAAGGCATCAATTTATGAACTACCTTTTCCTATACAGTGGTACCTCTGGTTAAGAACTTAATTCATTCCAGAGGTCCGCTCTTAACCTGAAACTGCTCTTAACCTGAAGCACCACTTTAGCTAATGGGGCCTCCTGCTGCCGCCGCGCCGCCAGAGCACGATTTCTGTTCTCATCCTGAAGCAAAGTTATTAACCCAAGGTACTATTTTTGGGTTAGTGGAGTCTGTAACTTGAAGCGTTTGTAACCTGAAGCGTTTGTAACCCGAGGTACCACTGTACACACATCTCTGATTCTTAAATAAACCATTAAGATGAAAAATGCAATATTTAGAGGCATTAAGTCAGGACATCTTTAACCAAAGAGAGTCCTTGGCTTTCGCATAATGCATAATATTGACTGTTTTGTGACTGTGTGAAATCCCTGAGGCAAATCTCTAGTTAGTGATGTGAGATTGAATGTTAAACTATTTGATTCATTGATCAGGCTAAGTATGCAAATTTGAATCTGTCTTTGTATGATACTTAACAGAGCAGATATTCCTACTACTTATTGTATACCTGTGTACTTACAGCTTTTGCATTCTGTATCACTTGCCCTCCTGTTTGCTGGTTGATTATCTGATACAATATGAAAAAAGATGAATTAAAGCTAAACCATTCCTATATATTTGGGTAGGTGCCACCCCTTTCAGTATGTAATGACAACTGCCGCCCTGGTTATGGGAAGAAAAAGAAGGAGGGGAAGACCTTTTGCTGCTATGATTGTCTCCTTGTCCTGACGGGATGATCTCAAATGAGAAGGGTAGGATATGCTATGTTGCAATAGATCAAGTGATCCATTTTATCAGAGTAAAATGTGGGCAGCTCTTTTGCAAGTTCATTCTCAGTAACATAGTGGCCATTTTTAAATTATGGCATTATGCATGGATCCCCATTTTTACATAGATACAACAATCTAATGGATATTTTGTTATAATCATACCAAGGAATATATCAATAGCTCAGTGAATGATACATTATATGCAAATAAGTTCTTAAGATATCTCTGATAGCGCAGGCATTGGACTTGCAATCTTGAATGCATGAATGGAACTTTGAGTAACTGTAATTGTGGAACTTTTATATGCCTGTTGTCTTTGTCCATGGAGTTTTCTTGGCAGGGATACTGGAGTGGCTTGCCAGTTCCTGCTCCAATACTTTGGCTCCAATACTTTGGCCACCTCATGAGAAGAGAAGACTCCCTGGAAAAGACCCTGATGTTGGGAAAGATGGAGGGCACAAGGAGAAGGGGACTACAGAGGACGAGATGGTTGGATAGTGTTCTTGAAGCTATGAACATGAGTCTGACCAAACTGCGGGAGACAGTGGAAGACAGGAGTGCCTGCCATGCTCTGGTCCATGGGGTTACAAAAAGTCGGACACGACTAAACGACTAAAGAACAGCAACAACAATGGGGATCCATGCATAATGCCATAATTGTGGAACAAAGATTAAAGATGATGTTTGAAGTCATACTCGAAAATTAAGAGCTTGAGAGATTTCTGGGGTTTCCAATGAGCAGCTATTTTGTAAACATCTTTGGAGGCATCTACAATGGTTTAACCTGAACGTAAAAAGAAACTCCCACCTTCTAGTACCAGTGCCCTGTCAGAATAATGAAGTGGAGGTTTGGTCTTCCTTCTCAGTCTTTTCCAGTCAACCATCCCTGCATCAGAGATCATGGCTAGTTTTACCCTTCATAGCCCTCACATTGATATGACAGGGAAGGCCTACCAATTTAATCACTCTCTAAGTCTCTTAGTTTTCTGTGGGTGAGCTAGGCATACAACATCATGGATACACTGAGAGTTTTGGGGAAAGATTTTGAGCACCACAATGTAGGTAGGAATATAGGAATATGAACTGATTGCCATACCCATCAGAGGAAAGATGGGAACTTGTTATGTGTACAAGAACAGAAAGGACATAATACATTGACAAGAAAAAGAAGTATAGGGATACTATGGGGTATGGCAGAGAGTCATATTCAACTAAAACATTGTGGTAGTGGAAGCAATGATCACCACAAGCACAAGGAAACATCCCCCCTCTTATGTCCCCATTTGCCCCTGAACGCTCCCCAAAACTGATCTGGAGGTCCAACTGATTCTGTTGGACAAGAAGTCATGCTTACACTGATGGAATGATCTTCTTAGCACTACATTGAAAACAACCCATAATATTTAGTTCCTCCCCCCCAAAAAAAAACAAAGAAACAACAAGAAGAAATACATTGCTTCTCAAAATCAAAATGTGGGTTTGTAATATTCTAAGGCTTGGGAGGAGAAACTTCTTCAGCCCAAATTCAATCTTCTAGGAAAACAGGCTACTGTTGGGTAGGGACAGAGACAGTAGTCAAATGGTTATGATCTATGCACCGTGGGTTAATTTCAGGCCATATTAAATGCATACGTTTGCACACAAACTATGCCCAGGCACCTGTCAATAGGCCAACTACACAAGAAAGAGGCAGCGTCACAGTTTGACAACACATTCCAGCCACACAAAAGGACTGGAGGAAGGAGCATGGCCTGGACAGAATCCCAAGGTCAGGAAAGGGATAGGGAAACACATTTAAACCCCAGGCCTGTCATTCCCAATGCTTGTCTTAAACCTTACTATTTCAACATAATATTAAGACTCATTTTGAATTAAAATATTATTAGAAATTAGATTCATTATCAAAAAGTTTTTGATTTTTATAGGCAATTCATATTTAATCTATGTTCTATTAGAATCTGGTGTTATTTCTATTTGCATCCTGTGAACTCCTTTTCTGTGCAGCAAAAATGACCCTTAGTCAGACTTTCCTCTTGTCCCTAAATAAATGCCAGTTGCAAAATCACTTCCTTCCCCACCATAATGTGAGACTGGGGCATTCAGCAATAATCTCCTTTTAGCACATACTTCACTTATTCTTATTTTTTTATTAAGGATAATAAAAAAAAATAATTTTCAGATACTTTGCAAGCAAAGTGTGTTTTGTGCATCTTATTAGAACTATGAAAGTCAGACTAGAAATAAAACATCAGAGGATGAATCAGACTGTTGGGGTTTTTAATTGAAAACGAGGCAGTTTGGGGAGAGTTCGATGTGACAGACCCAAGACACCTTTCTTTGTTGACTCCTACAATTTTGAACTACTGTTGTCTCATTTCACTGAACAGTACTTTTTATTTGCTGAGCAACAGGAGAAGAACATATTTCAATCCAGATATGATCCATGACATTTCTACCTGATGCACTTTGGGCAGAAGATTTTGAAACACTCCAGGGGTAAAAAGGCAAGGAAGTTCTTGAGCTTGAACCATTCTGGTTCTTACATTATCATCCATTCTTTTTCAGATGTAGAAACATGTGTCGGTTGTCCGGAAGACCAATATCCAAACAGAGGCCAGGATCAATGCATTCCTAAGATGCTAAACTTCCTGGCATTTGGTGACCCTTTGGCCATTGTTTCAACTTCCTCTGCACTATTGTTGTCTCTGATCACAGCTGCGGTGCTTGGCATCTTCATTAAGCACCGGGACACTGCCATAGTCAAAGCCAACAACAGAAGTCTCACCTACATTCTCCTCATCTCCCTCCTCTTCTGCTTCCTCTGCTCCTTGATGTTCATTGGGAAACCTAATGAGGTGACTTGCCTTCTCCAACAAACTGCTTTTGGTATCATCTTCTGTGTGTCCATCTCTAGCATCCTGGCCAAAACTGCATCTGTGCTTTTAGCCTTCATGGCCACCAAACCAGGATCTAGGATGAGGAAATGGGTGGGGAAACGATCGGCTTATTCCATCATTCTGTCCTGCTCCCAAATCCAAGTAGGGATCTGCGTTCTCTGGCTGGCAATGTTTCCTCCTTTTCCAGATAGAGATACACATGCAATGATTGATCAAATCGTACTCTTATGTAATGAAGGGTCGGTCACTATGTTCTACTGCGTCTTGGGCTTTATGGGCTTCCTGGCCATTGTTTGTTTCACTGTAGCTTTCATAGCCAGGAAGTTACCTGACAGCTTTAATGAAGCCAAGTTCATCACCTTCAGCATGTTGGTCTTCTGCAGTGTTTGGCTGACCTTCATTCCAACTTACCTGAGCACAAGAGGAAAAGACATGGTGGTGGTGGAGATCTTCTCCATACTGGCTTCCAGTGCTGGGTTACTGGGTTGCATCTTTACCCCTAAATGCTACATTATTGTGGTGAGACCTGAGCTGAACAACAAAGAACATCTAATAGTTAAAAAGAAATAAATGAGATAAAGTACACATAAATTTATCCCCTCCCACAACAGATATCCCTCTCCCCTCCCCATATATAATTTTAAAAATGGGAAACATTATTCCTGAGTTGTAAAGGTGAATCCGGTGGGTGCCACTGTTGAGTGATGTGCCCTTCAACATGCAATAAAAATATACAATGCCTCTATGAAATCATCCTCATCTCTCTTTACAGCTAAAGCCTGAGCTTCCTTGTCAATTTTTCTGAAAGTGCTATGATTCACTCTTTCTGTTATCATATTGACTATTGCAAGTGTTCACACATGTGTATGCATTCACACACTGTTGAAGATTCATTCCCCGTGTCTGAATTCATGGGATTATTGTCTATCACATGATGATATATGTTTTCATTCCACAGAGTGGGAAGTGATGAGGACAGGATGTGTGTGTTACCGTGTGCCATGAAGTGGGACTATTGTCCTTTGTTCTTTCTCTTTGCTGCCTGATGCTAGAGAGAGAGGGAGTCATGTTGCAGTGCTCCAAGTGTGTTTATATGTAAATAAAATAGATTAGCCAAATGCTGAGTTGCTGAGGTCTGTTAAGCAACTGCTCAAATTCTGCTGATCCCTAAGTGTGCTAATGCAGACATTGAAAAAAATAAAAATAATTGCCAAACACAAAGTGTTCCCAGATCCCCTCTTTTAGAAATAGGATATATAGGCCACTTTCCAGTCCTCAGGTGCTAAGGCTGATCTGAAAAGTTGCCTGAGATTGCTCAGCTGGAAATATGCCAGAGCAAGTTCCTCCTCCTGATTCATCCAGAGCTCGTCCTGGTTAATTTAAAGCAGATTAATTTATGCTGGTGTAAATAAAATGAAATAAACAAATAAACCCCATTAGTATTCTGGGGGGTGAGGCGAACTGGGCAGGACAAAGAGAGACTTACATCTGTTTCAGATCCCCCTCATTTGGGTCATAGTACCCGAGACCTGATCTTGAAAACTTAGGCTTACACTCATTTATCAGTTTAGTTGGCAGTTGCCCCTCCCAGAGGCTGCAGAATGGAGTTTGGAATAGGGATAGTTTATGTCTATCCCTATTGAGAGCAGTACATGTGAAAAGGATCTAGGAGTCTTGGTAGACCACAAACTTGACATGAGTCAACAGTGTGATGCAGCAGCTAAAAAAGCCAATGCAATTCTGGGCTGCATCAATAGGAGTATAGCCATGAGATCAAGGGAAGTAATAGTACCACTGTATTCTGTGTCCAGTTCTGGGCACCACAGTTCAAGAAGGATACTGACAAGCTGGAATGTGTCCAGAAGAGGGAAACCAAAAGGCCTAGAAACGATGCCTTATGAGGAACGGCTTAGGGAGCTGGGTATGTTTAGCCTGGAGAAGAGAAGGTTAAGGGGTGATATGATAGCCATGTTCAAATATATAAAAGGATGTCATATAGAGGAGGGAGAAAGGTTGTTTTCTGCTGCTCCAGAGAAGCGGACACGGAGCAATGAATTCAAGCTACAAGAAAGAAGATTCCACCTAAACATTAGGAAGAACTTCCTGACAGTAAGAGCTGTTCGGCAGTGGAATTTGCTACCAAGGAGTGTGGTGGAGTCTCTTTCTTTGGAGGTCTTTAAGCAGAGGCTTGACAGGCATATGTCAAGAATGCTTTGATGGTGTTTCCTGCTTGGCAGGGGGTTGGACTGGATGGCCCTTGTAGTCTCTTCCAACTCTATGATTCTATGTCATCTTGAATTATGCTGGTTTCTATATTTAGGGTTGCTCTGTCCAAGGTGCATTGTGGCAGTGACATTTCTAGGCCATTTCTAGGCCACCACTTCTTTGATGATTTGTAGAATCATATACTAATGGATTAACTGGGATTTCCCTGTAGCTTCATCATCTGACATTATGTAACACCAGAATCAACCAGATCCATCTGCTAAATGGGGCACACCAGGGGGCTATTTCTGATGGCAAAAAACACTGGGCCAATGGCCTTCCTCAGAGGGTGGTACACTTTCCTTTGTTAGGTCATTGTAAGCAGAGGATGAATGCCCACCTAAGTATAAGGAATTGTATGGCAGTGGATTCCCTGAAGAGGCTGGGGTGGACTATATGGCCTTTGAGGTCCCTTCCAACTCTATGATTCTATTATACAATATAAAGAAACAGACAAACTATTACGGGAGAAAGATGTTTGCTCTGGCAGTTCTACTACCATTAAGACAACCACTGAGTCAACAAATTGGAAAAGTAATTGTCTCCCCTGTCATTATATGAATCACTATAATTGACCAAAAGCCCCAGCAGCTTTCTTGGAAGCTACAGAGGGCGGGAAATCAACAAGCAGGCCTAGAATGGCTATAAGTACCCCAATGCTTCTGATGCAGCCAAGATTAGGCTCAAGAGGGGGCTCCGTCAGTTTCCCTCTTTCATTGTATATAATACTGTATATTCTTCAGATCTTGTCCCTTGACAATGTAGATGATGAAGGGCACTGGCAGAGTCTGTTTCCATCCAAGACGTAATACTGAAATCAGGCTGGTGGTGAGAATGATGTTTTGACCTGAGAAACACAGGAGCCTCGTTTGCAGAAGGAAGTTTTCCATCCAGATGTTGGTCCTCCTCCTCCTGCTGCTGCTCCCAAACATGGTGTTCACAGTTCATGCCAGTAAGTGTGCCAGAAGCATTCCAGCACCTATTCCACATGACTGGTATGAGACCAGTGAGCTCCTCATTGGTGGGGTGGCATCTCTTATGCATTACTTTTCCCCTGAAATTGTATTCAACAAGCACCCTTCTCGGGCCTCGATAACCACCCCAACGTAAGAAAAATGCCAGTCATTTTATTTTAGTGGTGTTTAATCTTTATATATGAATGACCAACTGCAGATCATACTGCTTTGAAAAGATATTAGAATTTTTCAGAAACGGTGGGTGGGTGGGTGGATAAGAACCACTGGTTGAGAAAAACATGAAATTCTCAAACATCAATGAGTGTAAACTGTGCCTTTGTGGTCAGTTGGGCATTTGGAAACATTATCCTTTGATGATCCAATTATTCTAATCTCTGATATATATGTATTGAAGGAGAAGCATTTTTGTTTTATGAAAATTGTACACATCCAGGCACATTGAACCTACAAAGTTCCATATTTCAGGAGTGGGCAATTTGCAACCTTTCAGCTAATTGTAGATGGGTGGCAAAGGGGAGGAAATTGAGAGAAAGGAGGGTGAGACAGAATTCGTGGGGGGGAGGGAGGGGGGAGGGAGGGAGGGAGGGAGGGAGAAGGAGAGAGAGATGGCAGTAATTCAGAAAGAAAAGGGAAATGAATGTCTGCATCTTCAGTGGACAGGGATGGAGTAAGACAGGGCGCTGGTAAGGACAAAATTGTGGGAGAAAGAGAGTGTCCTGCTGGTGTGTCCATATAGCTCCAACCTCCCCACAGCCCCATCCTTTCTCACCCCATTAAGGTAAACGTCAGCCACACTGGTTTGGGGAGAGAGGCTCTGCAGCAGTTCTACTATTCTGTACTTGTTAGAAAGTGCAGAGAGAGAGAGAGAAATGAGCGGAGTAAAAAATGCCAGTCAACACTTTGTGCCCATTGACTACCTATTTCCAGAGAAAACCTGAACATAACAGAACAAACAGAAACTTTGAATGATCCATTTGTGTCATGTAACAGGTTGCTAAAGAAAAGCCTGAAGCATGGCAGCAAACAGTTCACTACAGTAGTAGAGCATGCAGAAGCTTCCTAATACAGGGCAAGGTAATGTCAGTAGAGTTGGGGAATGCTCCTCTTTAAAACTTTTTGAGCACCAGATAGAACAGACCAGGGCTAGGGAGCCTGTGGTTTTTATTCTGCTGCTAGACTCCACCCCCGTCCTCCCTCTTCATTAATCACGGTGGCTGTGGCTGATGGGAGTTGGGAGCCCAGTGTCATCTCAATGGCCACAAGTTTGCCTTCCTCTTGTACAGACAATGGTGAAACAGAGGGACTCAGAAGAAACCAGCTTCCAACCATGCAATGCAGCAAACGTTAGCCCCAACACATTCTCCTTCTTCCCTTGGGAAGACTTAACTGGTGAATAACTCTTCTGGTTCTATCATCTTCTTATAGTCAGGTAACTGAATACTGAAGAAGAGTACTGTGAGGAGATGAATACTGTGATGAGATATTTTGTGCAATGCATCATTATTCTGACAGTAAGAGCTGTTCGGCAGTGGAATTTGCTGCCAAGGAGTGTGGTGGACTCTCCTTCTTTGGAGGTCTTTAAGCGGAGGCTTGACAGCCACCTGTCAGGAAAGCTTTAATTGTGTTTCCTGCTTGGCAGGGGGTTGGACTGGATGGCCCTTGTGGTCTCTTCCAACTCTATGATTCTATGATTCTATGATTATCCTGTGAAATACCAAGTCACTTTATTTGCAGCCTGGTAACCAAGTTCTACCAGCACATCCTTGCCTTGGTGTTTGCTGTTGATGAGATCAATGAGAACCCCAGGATCTTGCCCAATGTCACCCTTGGGCTCCACATCTATGACAGCTATACTGATTCAAGGATGACCTACCGCACCACTATGGACCTGCTCTTCAAATCCCATCACTTCATCCCCAACTACAAATGTGGCACCCAGGAAAATGTAATAGGAGTCATAGGGGGATTCAGCTCTGATACATCCTCACGCATGGCAGACATCTTGGGTCTTTTCAAGATTCCACAGGTAGGATCTGAGAAGCAGAGAAATGGGAACTTCCTTTCATCGCCCACCACAATTTAGCCAGCTCCTCTCTTTCTAGTAGGATCCATAGTTATGGAAGTGGTGTAATGAGGAAGGAAAATTAATATGGTCTGAATGACGTGGACTTGCATCATGGAATGTCCTGTTTTAGTTGTCTTGTTTTAGTTGATTGATTTTTGACTTAGAAGTGAGGTAGGAATGATCAAAATAAAATAATATGGGTATCCAACTATGAGAATGAGATGGGAGAAGTCCCAAAAATGTGCATTATACACATAGAAAAGAAATAAGACTGAATAGCTCAAGGAAAAGAGAGCATATGTTTATTTTGTGCATGTTTGTAAAAGGAAACAGCGGCTTAAAAAGAAGTAAATTGTGGGTACTGTATATAAAATTGCACTGTATGGAAATATTTAGATAAATGGAATCAGTATGAGCTCCTGTTTCCCCTGTGTATGTACTGCCTGGCTTTTGTTTTTTCAGATTTCATATGGCTCTTTTCAACCAGCAGTCAATTACCAAACCAAGTCCCCTTCCTTTTATCGAATGGTTCCTAGTGAAGATTTTCAGTACAGAGGAATCGTCCAGTTGCTTTTGCATTTTGGATGGAAATGGGTAGGTCTCATTGCCCAAGATGATGAAGGTGGGGAACATTTCTTGGAGATCATAGAATCAATGCTCTCCCAAAGTGGGATCTGTTCTGAATTCACAGACATAGTTCCAACAAATGTGCGCTACTCCAAAAGTCTGTTTCAAATGTTCTCAAACCGAGTCAGAAACCTCCCAGGTTTTTTGGTGAGCAAAGCCAATGCTGTTATTGTATCTGGAGAAAGTGCCCCAGTTACATGGTTGGCAAATACTGTAGTAGCAATCCAAGCCTATCAACAAAAATACCCTTTGCACAAACTCTCTGCGGCAAAGGTGTGGATCACGACAGCCCAAATTGATTTCAAGTTCTTTAAAGTTCAAATGGTGACTGGCCTTTCGACCCAAATGTTCCATGGCGCTCTCGCTTTCACAATTCACACCAAGGAGGTTCGAGATTTCTATGACTTTCTTCGGAAAGTAAACCCTTCCTGGGCAGATGGAGATGGTTTCATCAGTGATTTCTGGGCAGAATCATTCTATTGTTCTGCTTCAGACTCGGGAATTTCTAAGTTCTTCAGCCTTGCATGCACAGAAGAGGAGATGCTGGAGAGCCTTGCTACACCGTTCTTTGAAATGCGCATGACTGGCCACAGCTACAGTATCTATAATGCTGTCCATGCTCTAGCACATGCCTTGCATACCTGGTACTTAGTGAAAGCCAGCAACAGAAGAACGGAGGCTTGGGGTGGACTGTCTTCTTGGAACGTGGAGCCCTGGCAGGTAGTGCTTCTTTACAGACAAGCTGTTGTGCCCTGGGTTTAGGGCAGTGGCGTCGCATACAGAAGAGAGATTTTTTGAAAATGCTGCAGCACACTAAGTGCAGAGGGATATTCAAGAATACCCCTCCACCTGTGGCAAATTGGAAAACTTGAAAAGAGGCATAAACATACCTCCCATTGTGCAGGAGCTAAAGACCAGGTACCCATTTAGTTAACTTACAGTACAATGGTCTAGGTGAGTGCAGGATTTCAACCTAGGCTTGAGACTTGCATAGAAGGGAGGAAGCAAGCTTATGGTGCGTTCAACAGTTGTGCATCAGGACAGGAAATCAACATGTTGAGAGATTTCTTATATGGAAATATAATACAGTGGTATCTCGGTTTACGAACAGCCCTGCTTACAAACTATTCAGTTTACAAACTCCGCAATACCGGAAGTAGTGTTCCGGTTTGCAAACTTTACCTTGGTTTACGAACGGAAGCCGAACGGTGGAAGCGTGCCTTGGTTTAAGAACGGATTCGGTTTAAGAATGAACTTCCGGAACGGATTAAGTTCGTAAACCGAAGTAGCACTGTAAAGGGGAAAGCTTCACCTATTTACATTCTGTCCATCAGATATTTTATTATATTTATTATATTTTATTATGTAATAAAAACAGTCATCACTATTTTTATTTTTGGACATCCCATTCCATCTGGAAAAGAGAACCAAAAAATAGCATATGTCAAAGGGCATTTAAAAAATGCACTTAATTTCTGCATACTGTATATTCCTGGTATAAGACTACTTTTTAACCCAGGAAAATCTTCTCAAAAGTCAGGGGTCGTCTTATACGCCGGGTTGTATTTCTTATACCGCGAGTATATCCCAAACTCTATATTTTAACTGGAAAATAAGACGTATAAGACACCCAGTTGTCATACACCGGAATATACGGTAGATTTTTTTAAAAAAATCCCTTTAAAATACGTGCAGAAGTGGAACCAGACAGGCTGAGTTCTGTCCTCCTGTAGAAGCAGAGATTCTAAAATTCATTTTTCAGAGGAAGTAGTGTTAGTTTGAGATCTACGTGTCCAAAAATAACTGATTCCAGTTCACATTTGTCTCTACAAGATGAATTAGTTTGTGTTGAGTTCACAGTGGAATTCAAGTTCATTCGACTTCTGGCCCTCCATATATTGGTGAGCACGGATGGGAGTTGCCGTGTGAAAACATCTGGAGGACCACAGCTTCTCCATCCCCACATTAAGCCCCACTTTAATATTTCAACATTTTTTATCTTTCTCTTTTTTCCCAAGCTCCACTCATTCCTTCACCAGATCTCATTCAATAACAGCGTTGGAGATTTAATTGCACTCAATGAACATGGAGAATTAGCAGCGGGATTTGATGTTACAAATGTGCTCACTTTCCCTAACAATTCCTACATCAGGGTGAAGGTGGGGACGCTGGACCCTCACAACCCTCCTGGCAAAGAACTGACCATTGATGAGGACAGTCCCTTGGAATGGCACAGAGGCTTGGCTCAGGTTTCAAGTATCAACATTCATCGTCATGCAGTGAAGTGGGAGGGTTAAGAGATGTTAAGGAGGGATGAATAATATTCATGCAATGCACAGCTTTGAAATTCAGTGGAATACCACATTGTGTTGACAAATAAGAGTGTGCTAAAACGATGAGGAAATAAATATGTGGAGGGTGGGCATTCCTGTGGAGACAAACTGCCATTATCTACTTCATTAAACTACTGTATCTACAGTGATTTACAGTAAAATAAGCACATAAAATGCACAGGTCAAAACATAAACCACAAATCACTGTTGCAGCAGAATGTATTGATTAGGGTGATGACTTTTTTACAACCTCATTTCCCTGTATCATAATTTGATGAGCTTTCATTAAAGGTTAGATAAAATCTTACTTTCAAAGAGATTTGATTTTAAAAAAACCTCACACACAAAATGATTTAAAAAAAAAATATTTATCAGTTTTTTTACCATTTTTGAAGTCACTGTAAGCAGATATAAAATTGAACCCAAGCTTTAGAGTCACATATATACAACATTATATAGGGTCATCAAACACACAAGGAAGCTTTTTTTAGCTGCAGTAACAGTATAGATGCCGCTAGAGGACGATGTTTTGCTACCTCTCCTGTAGGTTCTTTTCCCAGCATGCCCGGCAGGGGCTGCTGGCTGAGTTTTGAGGTCCAAAAAGGGGAATTTTACCTTGCGCAGGTGTGACATTTGTATTCCCTATGTTGCTAAGAAGACTCCGCATTGTAGAATGTGGTGTTGTGTCCAAATTTGATACGAAATATATATATAGAATTGTTAATGAAATTTTATGAAATGGTAAAACGGCATACACAAAAATTAAAAACGGTTTGTGCATGACCTTTTAAAATTTTTCAATGGAATATACCTCATTTTTGTCATTAATAGGCAAAAGTCCATCCATTTGTGCTACAGGAAATAATTTTTGAGAAAAAAATGAAAACGTCATCACCCTAATATTGAGACATGACCAGTGGTGGACCTAGGGGTCTCAGATTTCAGCAGCACCTGTGTGACACCAAAATTCAGTGTCCCCACCTTTTGTCTTCCATTCTGCACCACAGATTCAGCACCCCCTGGGGTGCCCCCAAGGAGCCTCACCCAGTGCGACCAAACCCATTGCACACCCCTAAATCGGCCTCTGGCATAGCAACAGGATCAATGTGTGAAGAAGGAGCAAAAACACAATTAAGATTTAATCAGAAAATCCTCAGATAAATAAGAAATTTTTCTAGCAGCCCTCAAAATGTATACTCACCCTGTTTCCCTCCTGGTAGACATCATCCATAGGGGCAACAAAGGCTCATTCTTTAATGAAAGCAGGACTGAACCTAGTGCACAGGGGGCCTATTCATGAGGAGGATTCATTATAATTGCCTCCAGTCACATCCAGCTGCATAACTCTCCAAAGGAATTGTAGTTTACTCCGCACAGAGCTACAATTCCCAGCACCTTAATTAAAAAAAACCTACAGTTCTCAGGATTCTTTGGGGTGGGTAAGTTTTATGTGTGCTTTAAATGTATGGTGAGCAAAGACACAATGTCATTGGCAGAACTTTTTACCGAAGGATCATCTGATATAAGATGAATTCTCTGACCTTTTTTGGATAGGTACCACCCCTTTCAGAATGTAATGGTGAATGCCGCCCTGGTAATGGGAAGAAAAAGAAGGAGGGGAAGAAATTTTGCTGCTATGATTGTGCTCCATGTCCAGATGGGATGTTCTCAAACGAGAAGGGTAGGGCATGTCATGTTAAGATGAACCAAGCAATACAATTGATTGCAGTAAACTTTTGCAAGCTTCTTTTAATTAGCTTTGTAAGTTTTATGAAATAATGGCATTTTAGATTTGTTCTCACCGCTCATATATATACTATATGTTTGCACTTCCTTTCTCCTAATCAAGTAGGGGAAAGATTGCTGGAATGACAAATGATACCTGTTAACATAAACAAGTGTCAGGTTGGTGTGTCTCACCCACACAACACTCGACCTCTGGCAGTTAATTATTTCAGATTTATGTCAATTACAGAGAACTCTGAGGTCGGAGCTCCAGCAACTCATTCAATAATAATAATAATAATAATAATAATAATAATAATAATAATAATAATTTATTATTTATTGTTTATACCCTGCCCATCTGGCTGGGTTCCCCCAGCCACTCTGGGCAGCTTCCAACAAAATATTAAAATACAGAAATCCATCAAACATTAAAAGCTTCCCTAAATTCTTCATTGGATGACTCAGTTGCTGACTCTAGTTCCCTTTTCCTGCCCCCACTTTCGCGTTTCCCCAGACATGCGCCTTTCTGCTAAGCGAATCAATCTATGGGTCCTCGGTGATGACTCTTGTCCACTCTGCTCAGAACTATTTACAGAACTGCCAGGCTGCATTCCATTCTGAGATAAGCTTCTCCCACTCCCAGTCTGTGAAGGGAGCAGCTCCCTGCCATTTTCTAATTTTTCCCTCTGCCTCATCTCTGCCTGTCAGAGAAGTGGCCAATTCTCTGACATCAAGTTCCCAGATAACTCTGATGCCATATTGGCTGGATTTGTGATCTATAAGACAAAGAATGACCTTCCATTAATAGTAATTGCACCTCAGTTAACTGAGAAAGGATGTTAAGGTAGGCAGTCATGCCCCCAATTGAAGAGGCAGCACTCGGGAATCAGGAATCTGCGTGATTTTTAATAAGCAAAAACTCTGTAAACTTTTCTGGGAATATGCAATGGCTTAAAAACAAATGTAACAGGAATCTGTGTCCTCCCAGTGTAGGTACGCTGTCAAAATGAAGAAGAGGAGTTTGTTATTCGGTCCTCTCTAGGAAACCTCAGGACTTTGAATGGTCCTGACACATGTATGTAATAAGAAAGTCTCACACGTTGATACGTCACAACACATTTGCTCTGCACATGGTAAAATCTTAAGAAAACATTTGATGTATCAAAGCTTTTTGTCCATGGTTAAAGCAGCCCCTTAGATTATCCTAGAAACAGCTGTCATGGTTGTGGGGTAGCTAATTCTCCCACTCTGTATTCAGGGCTTGGGGAAGAGTCTCAGTTTCTAAAGTTAGTTAATGAATGGGTGTCTTTAATTGAGCAAATCGACTGCAGGATTGCCAAAGAGAAAAATACAAGGTTAGTCAATCAGAGATAGAAATTTCATTAAAGAAGAATGCAACATGATCAAAATTCTTGTATTTCTGAGGCAAAATATATGATTGACTGAGGTAATAATAATAATAATAATAATAATAATAATAATAATAATAATAATAATGTTTTATTTCTATCCTGCCCATCTGGCTGGGTTTCCCCAGCCACTCTGGGCGGCTCCCAACAGAACATTAAAAACAGAATAAAACTTCAAACCTTCAAAACTTCCCTAAACAGGGCTGCCTTCAATTACAGAAGACTGAGCTGATATCCAAAAGATTGCAGTGTCCCCCCTCCATCTTTCTTTTGATTGGGAAACACTTTATCTATGATGAGGGATGAAGGCTATTTTCTCTACTTCCCTACAGAGAGGGGTCAGGTCTGGAGCTCTCCCACCTCCCCACTCTCTCCCCAGCCTCCACTGCCCAACCCACTGCTCTGTCACTGACTGCTGTGTCCTCCGCCAGCCATTCACTCGCCAGCTTCTGCAGCTCAGTCACCTGCTCTCTCAGAAACTTCAGCCACCCAGGCACCACTCTCCCACTCATCAGCCTCCACCGCTCAAGTGGCCACTAAGATTGTGGCCATGTTATATTTCTCAGTGTCATCTTTCAGTGGGCACATTAAAAAGAGCTGGATAGAATTTGGCTGGAGATAGGTAGGTAATTTGCATAGATGATGGGTGGAATTTGTTTTTGAAGCATCTTGGCCAGAAAATGGTGGCCCTTTCCCTTGTGAAATATACTCAGGCAGACTCCTGGGAAGGCTGTGCTTAAGCCTTAGAACAGTGTTTTCCATTCATTCTGTTTTGTTTTGTTTTAGAAAAAGAAACTTGTCTCAGATGTCCAGAAGATCAATATCCAAACAAAGGCAAGGATCAATGCATCCCCAAAACGCCAAATTTCCTAGCATTTGATGACATTTTGACAATCGTTTCAACTTCCTTTGCACTTCTATTCTCTCTGATCACAGCTCTGGTGCTTGGCGTCTTCATTAAACACCGGGACACTGCCATAGTTAAAGCCAATAATAGGAGCCTCACCTACATTCTCCTCATCTCTCTCCTCTTGTGCTTCCTCTGTTCCTTGCTGTTCATTGGAATGCCCAATGAAACAACCTGCCTTCTCCGACAAACTGCTTTTGGCATCATCTTCTCAGTGGCCCTGTCTAGCATCTTGGCCAAAACCATATCTGTGGTCTTGGCATTCATGGCCACCAAACCAGGATCCAGGATGAGGAAATGGCTGGGACAAAAGTTGGCTTATTCCATAGTCCTCTTCTCCTCCATCATTCAAGTAGGCATCTGTGCTGTCTGGCTAGCAACCTCTCCACCCAAACCAGATTTGGACATGGACTCAATGGCAGAAGAAATTGTTCTTTTGTGTCACGAAGGCTCGGCCACAATGCTATATTGTGTCTTAGGCTATATGGGCTTCCTGGCCATTGTCAGCTTCACTGTGGCCTTCTTAGCCAGGAAGTTGCCAGACAGCTTTAATGAAGCCAAGTTCATCACCTTCAGCATGTTGGTCTTCTGCAGTGTTTGGCTGTCCTTTGTTCCAACTTACCTGAGCACAAGAGGAAAAGACATGGTGGCTGTGGAGATCTTCTCCATCTTGGCCTCCAGTGCTGGGTTACTGAGTTGCATCTTTTCTCCTAAATGCTACATCATTCTGCTGAGGCCTGAGCTGAACAACAAAGAACAATTGATACGAAGAAATACATAAATGCTAGAAGAGCTCACTATTTTATGTTTTTGGTTTTCATGTGGATTTCACAATCTCAGCAGTTCTGTGTTTTATTTTTGGCAACTCCCCCCCCCATGAGCTACATGATTGTGCCAATGCCTGAGCTGATTTTTTTAAAGCATCTAATACAAAGAGATAGCAACCACATAAAAACACTTCAGTTGTAAAATTAATACATTAAGTTCTATAAATATTAATGAGCAGGGTTTTTGTTCCATTTCTGTTATATTTATTCTACATGGTAATAAAAGGGGGTGTACATCCAATGAGAAAGAATCAAACTACTTTTGTGCTTTATTCCTGGATTGTAGAACTGTTGTCGTTTTGTTTTAGATGCTGTTTTGGTGGGGGGGGGAGGGGGGTGTTGGGTAAAGGGAGCTGTAAGGATGACCAACTCCCCATAGCTCTCTAGGCAGCCCACTATGCTGCTTTTTTCCTGCTCCTGCCAGCCTCCCTGCTCTGCAGCTGAGACCTCCTCCCCCAATGATTTACTGGGCCTCTGCAAACAATCCTCTCCTTCTTGCAAAGCTGCTGATCCCCTCCCCTGCTGCAATCACCCAGGTAGACAAAGGGGGGGATCTCTCTCCTTCCCCACCCCACTTCACTGCAATCTGGCTGAGATGTAAGTGTAAGTACAGGCCCCTGGTGGGTGCTGTAAATGCAGAGTCTACAAAGAAGGCAGATTGTCCCTTAAATAAGGATCAAGCCCTGCCTCCCTCTTTGGACCACCTTAAGAATACACCAATCAGAACCAATGATTTTCCCACTCTGCCTCTCTCTCTCTCATAATAATATTTATTAAGTTTTCCACTTTAACAATCCAATAAAAGCCACATTAAATACATTCCAAATTATAAAATAATCCAACAATCAAAATTTTATGCCAAATAATAAATCTTTGGTTGACTTCCCGTGCTCTGAGGTCAGGGGTGTTGATAATCTCACACTTGTGCTCTTCTCTTAGTTAGTCCAGGTAGTTCCAATAAGTCAATCCGATGTTAATCCTTTGTTAATTTAACAGCCTCTGAGTTCGTCTGGTTTAGACCAATATAGTATGTGTAAGGGGGAGAAAGTACAGAAAACCTCCCCCTTGCATCAGAAGCAGCTCCTCCCCAAGCAGCGATGGAAGCGAGGGCTCTGAGGAGGCTACTCAGGAAGTGGAGAGAGAGGGCCAGGGTTCCAGCAGCATGGGAGAGCCCCGGCTACACAGGAGGGAGGAAAGAGAGGGGGAGAAGGGAGAAAATAAAAGCATGGAGCGTAGACCCGTTCCGGAATTACGGTTCCGGAATTACGCAGGAGAAAGAAAGGGAGGAGATTCACTGTCCTGAGACTCCTATGTTGGAGAAGATCACGTGGGGGGGGGGCAGTGCCGGATTCTGCATCGGAATGAGCAGACATGTTTTACACACCTGTCTCACTGTAAATAGACTGCACTAATAAAAACTGTTTAAAGACAAGCATGCGGAGCGTCGTTACTCTAGAGTAGTCACAAGAACCTCTGACAGTATGTTTCTGTGTGGGTGTTTATTTTCTCCTGCTCTGCCTCTCTCGCTCCAACAGCCTGCAAATGCGTCAAGGCTGTTTGGCTGAACATTCTCATTTTCAACTGTTATAAATAACCTTCATCAATTTATGAAGGAGTTTTGGTTTCAACCTAAATTTATGATTCAAGAACAGTAAACCAGGAAATGGGTCGCCACCATAGCTGCCAAGTTTTCCCTTTTCTCGTGAGGAAGCCTATTCAGCATAAGGGAAAATCCCTTAAAATAAGGGATAACTTGGCAGCTATGGTCGCCACCAGTTCATTCTGGAATGTGGTTGCCCTTTACTTTCCCATAGTTGATGCTGCACCCTAGCCTTGTATCTGTGAAGACCTGTTGTCCAAATAGAAATAAAATGTCCCAAAGGCAGTTTCTTTCAACTGTTAGCAGGTGTTATTCTCCAACCCCCACCCCTAGTAGGACTTCCTACCACCAGCTGCCCTTTGGGAATGATCCCAGGAGATGGAAGTAGGTAGGTCAGGATGACACCAATCTTCCATCTGGACAATCTCCTCTTCTTGTCCTGTGAGGAATATTCCTGTGACTATATATATATATATATATATATATATATATATATATATATATCTTTATAATGGAATTAATAAATAACGGTGCTACTTGCAATCTGTCCCAAAATGATTTGTATTCAAGGCTGAGGATAAAATTAAATGCATTTAATGAACAATGATCTAGTTCTAAGGCAATTTGCTGTTTTTGGACTCTTGGAATGAGCCTAATGAGTTATAACTTCACCCTGAAATGGCAAGTCTCATCTTGGAGGACACGATGGGGTAGCAAATAAAACTGATGTTTCATATTAAGATACAGTATGTTTGCTGAACCTCTGCTCCTCCTTCAGCAAATGATTGCAAAGAGAAGGACCTTCAAGTACCATTAACTCTGTGGTTTCTTTTCAGTGAGGCTAAAATACACGTTCTATAACCTTTGGAGGAAATAGACACTTGTTTCACTATGAGAGCAACTTCTTACCTATCAGCAGCTGTGGGCGAAGAAGGAGAGTTGGAATGTTCTGCTCACATTTGGAAAAGATTTCCTGCATGCTTCCAGCGCCAACCCACCCATGAAGTGCGATGAGGCAGCCACCTTAGACAGCAGAAGCCTTTGAGGCAGTGCTCCTGTGGGCAGCTGACCTCTCCCACCACCTCTGACACCAGCGTAGAAGCAGAGCCAGCATTGGCACCAATTTTTGGCAGGTTCACATGAGATCTCACCAAGAGCAAGAGATCTTACAAGACTTCTGTGGGATTTCACAGGAAATTGTCATCAGTGCCAGCGGCAGAGATGGCAGGGTGGGCGGAACAACAGGGCACAGATGCAATTCCTGATTCTCCTCAAGCAGTGAAACGGGAAGCATTGCCTGTGGTGCTACCCCACCCTGGCCACCAAAGCTAGATATAAGTCACCTGGAGAGGAGGGACCTGGGCTAGCAGAAGGAAGGTGGATACGTTGAGTGATATGTTCCTGCAAGCATTTTCTGAGTGGCGTTTGCTTTAAAAATGCAACACCTGTCCATTCCAATGAATGAAAATTCACTCACACACACACACACATACAAGGCATTGTTTCTAGAAAAAGAGGTGCCAGAACTTATTGACTTTTTTTTAGGGGGAGCAACCAACCCAAGTTGTTAAGTTCTCCCCCTCAAAAAGAGCTCATCTTCGTCACCTGATTGCCTTCCACCACCATACCCGCCCCCAGTTGCTGTGCTGCCTGCTGCCTCCGCCACACAGCCCTGAATGCCATGCTACCCTCCTCCTCCGTCCCGCAGCCCCGACCGCCGTGCTTGGAAATGGCACCGCAACGCTACAGAGGTGCTGGAACTCACCAAAGAGGTGCCGGAACTCAGGGGTGTAGCAAGAGGGGGGTGATAGGGGTACGCCGCCCCGGGCTCCACTCTGAGGGGGGCAGCGCCCTCTCCCCACCTCCACTGTCGATGGCCGCCACTGCTGTGGCACGACCGTAATCATGGAGAGGCCCCACTATGCAGAGGAGCCACCGGCAAACATCGCCAGCACTGCGCGGGGATGAAGCCACTGCAACTGCGAGTGGAGGATCCCAGGTAGCAGCATCCCCGCACAGCGCTGAGGTCTGCCGCTAGCTCTGTCGTGCAGCACGCATACATGGAGCCATCGCGCATGGCGCATGCGGTGCATGCTTCCTGCACATGCATTGTGCGCAGCAATGCCGTGCATGCACGCTGCGTGGGGTGACACCCCACCCCCGGGTCCATGCCCCCGGTGCCGCCCCGGGCCGTGGAAAGTCTTTGTCCGTCACTGCCGGAACTCAGTTCCCTATATAACAAAAGCCCTATATATATGCAGAATGAACAAATGGACATAATAAATTTCATGGCAATGTTTATTCACATAATTTATTTTCTGTAGGATATATTATTTCTTCTCAGTTCTTCAACTGGCCCCAGCACAACGATGTAGCATTTAGAGGGGAAAATGCAACCCAGCAGGCCACAGTGTGAGAATATGATAGAGATGACATCTACAGAATAAAGAGGTGGACGTATGCCTTCATTTTATTTTCCTTACTAATTGCTCCCTGCTGTTCAGCTCAGGCCTCAGTAAAATAACATAGCATTTGGGGGAAAAGATGCAGGCCAGTAACCCAAAACTGGAGGACAAGATGGAGAAGATCTCCACAGCCACCATGTATCTGCCCTTGGTGCTCAAGTAGGTTGGAACAAAGGATAACCAAACACTGCAAAACACCAACATGCTGAAAGTGATAAATTTGGCTTCATTGAAACTGTCAGGTAATTTCCTGGCAAGGAAAGCCACCACGAGGCTGATAATGGCTAGAAAACCCATATAGCCCAAGACCAAATAAAACATGGTAGTGGAACCTTCATTACATTCCAGTATTATTTCCTCATTCACTGAGTGCATGTCTGTGTCTGGGAATGGAGGGAAAGTACTTAGCCAAAGAGTACATATGTCAACCTGAAGAAAGGAACAGGAAAGGATGATGGAATTTGTCAATCTTCTCCCCACCCATTTTCTGATTGTAGAACCTGGCTTGGTTGCCATAAATGCCATAACCACCATGATGGTTTTTGCTAAAATGCTGGAAAGGGCCACAGAGAATATGGCACCAAATGCTGTTTGTCGGAGGAGGCAGATCACTTTCCCAGGCTTTCCAATAAAGAGGAAGGAGCTGAGGAAGCAAAAGAGGAGGGAAATGAGGAGGATGTAGGTGAGGGTCCGGTTGTTGGCTTTAACGATTGGAGTCTCCCTGTGCTTGATAAAAATCCCAAGAACTAAAACTGTGATCAATGAGAAAGCAATAGTCAAGGTAGCTAAGATGATCCCTAAATCTTCTTTGTAAGAGAGGTAACTTGGAACCTTAGCAATGCATCTAGTTTGGTCCTTGTTTGGATATTGGTCTTCTGGACATTTGACACAGGCATCCATATCTGAAAACAAAAAAGAGCTGTTCAAATATTTCTATAGATTGAGCTGCATAATTCTAATAATCTAATTTAGTGCAAAAGTTTGATGTTGATGATGGGTTTTGATATTTTTTATATAAACCCTAATTGAAATCAATGTAGAAAATCAGTTTCCTCCAAGAGCACCTGCTCTTCAACTTGGGTGGCTTTAAAAGAGGATTGGACAAATTAATACAGAATAGGAGTATCAATGAGGCAGTATGCTTCTGAATATCAGCTCCAGGAATAACAGGAAGGAAGAGTGTTTTTGTGTTTGGGTTGTATGTTCAAGGGATGGGCATTCTCAAAGCAAATACAGTCATACCTCGGTTTAAGTACGCCTCGGTTTGAGTACTTTCAGTTTAAGTACTCCGTGGACCTGTCTGGGACAGATTAATCCACTTTCCATTACTCTCAATGGGAAAGTTTGCTTCAGGTTAAGTACGCTTCAGGTTAAGTACAGACGTCCGGAACCAATTACACTCATACCTCAGGTTAAGTACGCTTCAGGTTGAGTACTCCGCGGACCCGTCTGGAACAGATTAATCCACTTTCTATTACTTTCAATGGGAAAGTTCGCTTCAGGTTAAGTACGCTTCAGTTTAAGTACTCCACGGATCATCTGGAACGGATTAATCCACTTTCCATTCCTTTCAATGGGAAAGTTCGCTTCAGGTTAAGTACGCTTCAGGTTAAGTACAGACTTCCGGAACCAATTGTGTTTGTAAACCGAGGTACCACTGTATGATAAACCTGCTATGTTACAGAAGGTGAATGATATCACAATACATAATTGTCCCCTACCCTTCTGGCCAGATATCATTCCTTCTGGACATGGAGCACAGTCATAACAGCAAAATTTCTCTCCCTCCTTCTTTTTCCTGCTGTAGCCAGGATAGCAGTTGTCATTGCACACAGAAAGGGGCAGCACCTGCACAGAATAATATAAAAGGGACTTGGATTAGTGCTCTTCATTCATTTAGCTCTAAGAAGAGAATGATGTTGGGAAGATGAACCAGTTGGCCCAATTCCTCAAAGAACCATGTTATGTGTATTGCAGATATTATATTGTGCAGCTTGAAGCAACTGGATGCATAAAACCTTTTGGAAAGAAACATTTTCCAGACCCATTATATATTATTTTAAACTTTACTTGCAGAACTTTCTACAAAACGATGTAATAAAATTTATTCAGAACTTTCTTCAGAACAAAATAAAAAAAAATCCTTCAGTAGCACCTTAAAGACCAACTAAGTTTTTATTTTGGTATGAGCTTTCGTGTGCATGCACACTTCTTCAGATACAGTGAAATGGAAGTTTCCAGGCACTTATGTAGAGAAGGGGTGGGGAGGGGTGGGGATGGGGAGGGGGCATCACTCAGAAGGGTGGTGGAAATGGGTGATTGACTGACTGATAGCTGTTGATGACTGCAAACAACTGCAAATGGTTTTGCATGAAAAAGCAAGGGTTGAGATGGCTGAAGATCGCTTATCATGTATAATGAGATAAGAATCCGATATCTCTGTTCAAACCAGGTCCCTCCATGGTTTTGAGCTTGGTGATAAGTTGCAATTCAGCAACTTCTCTTTCCAGTCTATTTCTGAAATTCTTTTGTAGTAAGACAGCTACTTTGAGATCTTGTATAGAATGTCCTGGGAGATTGAAGTGTTCTCCTACTGGTTTTTCTGTCTTCTGGTTCCTGATGTCAGATTTATGTCCATTTATCCTTTGGCGTAGGGTTTGGCCTGTTTGTCCAATATAGAGAGCTGAAGGGCACTGTTGGCATTTGATGGCATACACAATGTTAGAGGATGAGCAATTAAATAGTCCTGAGATGGTATGTTGGATGTTGTTGGGGCCAGTAATGGTGTTGTCTGGGTGTATGTGGCAGCAAAGTTGGCATCTGGGTTTATTGCAGGCTCTGGTACCAGTGTCCATGTTAAGTCTGGTGGTTGTATTATTGTGGGTGAGGAGTTGTTTAAGATTGGGTGGCTGTCTGTAGGCAATGAAAGGTCTTCCTCCCAGAGCTTGAGAAAGGGAGCTGTCATTGTCCAGGAGAGGCTGTAGATCTCTGATGATGCGTTGTACTGTTTTAGCTTGGGAGCTGTATGTGATGACTAGTGGTGTTCTGTTATTTTCTTTTTTGGGTCTGTCTTGCAGCAGGTTCTCTCTAGGTATCTGTCTGGCTCTGTTGATCTGTTGTTTAACTTCATCAGGTGGATATTTTAGTTCTAAAAAGGTTTGCTGTAGATCTCTTAGGTGAGATTCTCTGTCTGTAGAGTTGGAACAGATGCGGTTGTAATGTAAGGCCTGGCTGTATACGATGGATTGTTTGGTATGTTTGGGATGGTAGCTAGAAGCATGTAGATATGTTTGTCGGTCAGTTGGTTTTCTGTATAAGGTGGTGTCTATATGTCCATCCTGTATTTTTATAGTAGTGTCCAAAAAATGTATTTCTTGCATAGATTGGTTCATTGTTAGGTTGATGGTGGGGTGAAAGTCATTGAATGTCTGGTGGAAGGTTTCCAGGGTCTGTTGTCCATGTGTCCAGATAATAAAAATATCGTCAATGTATCGCAGGTACAGGAGAGGTTTGAGTGGGTAGGAGTTAAGGAAACGTTGTTCTAAATCTGCCATGAAGATGTTGGCATACTGTGGGGCCATGCGGGTGCCCATGGCTGTGCCGCTGATCTGGAGGAACAGGTCATCACCAAATTTGAAGTGGTTGTGGGTAAGGACAAAGTGGCAGAGTTTGGTAGCAAAGTCCGCTGTGGTTTTATCTGGAATGGTGTTCCTTATGGCTTCTAAACCATCATTGTGTGGGATGTTGGTATATAGAGATTCCACATCCATAGTGGCTAGTATAGTATTGTTAGGAAGATTGTTCAAATATTGTATTTTCCTCAGAAAATCTGTGGTGTCACGTACGTAGCTGGGAGCACTGATAGCATATGGTTTCAGAACAGAGTCCATATAGCCGGAAACACCCACTGTAATGGTGCCAATACCTGAGATGATGGGGCGTCCTGGGTTTCCTGGTTTGTGTATTTTGGGTAGAAGATAGAAAGTTCCTGGCCGAGGTTCCGCTGGTGTGTTTGTGAGGATCTGTTCTTGGATGTGTAGGGGTAGCTCCTTAATAATCTTGTTCAGTTCTTTTTTGTATGCTTGTGTGGGGTCTGAGTCCAATTTCATGTAAAAGGCAGTATTGGAAAGTTGTCTGTGGGCCTCCTGGATGTAATCAGTTTTGTTCATGATGACGACAGCTCCACCCTTGTCTGCCTCTTTAATTATAATGTCTGGGTTGTTCCTGAGATTTTCTATGGCTCTCCTTTCAGCATGGTTTAGATTTTGTAGTAAGCGATGGTGTTTTCTGGTCACATCCGTTTGGATTCTGTGGCGGAAGCATTCGATGTACAGATCTAGTGTGGTATTGCGTCCATCAGGAGGGGTCCATGTGGAGTCCCTTTTTGTGTAACTTCTTTTCGGTGGTAGTTGGTGGTCAATGTTCTGTTCATTGATGCGTTTGGAGGGTGATGGTTGTTCCCCAGTAAGTTGAGAGGTGTTGTGTTGTGGGGATGTAGTTTGTTCTACTTTGTCTTGTTCTTGTGTGTGATGAAAATACTCCTTCAGGCGTAAACGGCGGAAAAATGCTTCCAGGTCCCCGCAGAACTGAATCATGTGTTGGGATTTGGCAGGGCAGAATGATAGTCCCCGTGAAAGGACGGATTCCTCAGCTGGGCTGAGTGTTTGCTGTGAAAGATTGACAATGTTGTTGATCTTGTTTTGATTGGTGGCCTGTAGGTTGGAAAGGTTGCAGAGTTTTTTATTTTTCTGGTTCTTCAGTAACTCCAGTTGAGAGTGGTAAATGGTTTGTTTTTCCTTGTGGAACTTCTGCCAGGCCGGGTGATTCCTGATGGAGTTCTCCGGTGCAGAGAGTTCCTCCTTTATTAACTTCTGTTTGGAATACAGAACGCCGATAAGATGTTTCAGCAGTTTCTTAGATAAAGTGTGGCATAGTTTTCTGGCATATTCTGTGGGATAAGTTGATTGAAGAGGGTTCTTAATTCTAAGACCCTTAGGTACAATGTCCAGGTTTTTGCATTTAGATAGAAAGAGGATGTCAGTTTGTACCTGGTCAGTTTGTACCTTTTTGTTTCTTCAGAACAGAACAAAAAGAAACATCCAAATAATTCCATATCTGGTGCATATCCACACAGGTTCAGAATCTTATAACAAATAAAAGAAAATTCCAAACAAACAGCAGCTATTTGCTGTCTCTCTCGCTGTGGTCTAAACCACAGAGCCTAGGGCTTGCCAATCAGAAGGTCGGTGGTTCGAATCCCTGCGATGGGGTGAGTTCCCGTTGCTTGGTCCCAGCTCCTGCCCACCTAGCAGTATGAAAGCACGTCAAAGTGCAAGTAGTAGATAAATAGGTACCACTACAGCGGGAAGGTAAACAGCATTTCCGTGTGCTGCTCTGGTTCACCAGAAGCGGCTTTGTCATGCTGGCCACATGACCCGGAAGCTGTACACCGGCTCCCTTGCCAATAGCGTGAGATGAGCGCTTCAACCCCAGAGTCAGTCACGACTGGACCTAACGGTCAGGGGTCCCTTTACCTTACTCCTACAGAGCCATAGAACAAAGACTCAAGCCACCACCCTTCCAAATTTGCTAATTTGCAATTCAATTGCCTCCCATGTAAGCTAAAGTTAAATATCTCATCAGAGCTGCTAGTGAACAATCACATTTAATTATCAAGCCATTGAGGAGCTCAGAGAGCTCTTCTTGCTCTTCTTTAGCTTCAGTGCAATCTTCCAGTTAAACTCTTCCTGCAATACAGACAGGCATTCTCCATTTCAGTGTAAATTAAACAATTATATTTAATAATGTATATATAAAATATTGCTATCCTAAATAATCCAGCAGCTAAAAAGCAAACAGAAAGTTAAAGTGGCCAAAACTCTTCTTTCTCGCATGTCTCACCTGATTAAAATGTGGATGCCACACAATCTGGTCAACAGGAATGGTTAACTCTTTGCCTGGAAGAGCCCGAGGTTCTAATCTTCCAATCTTTACTCTAACCACTGAACCATTGGGGAACATCACCCAGTTTGTAATATCAAAACCTGCAACCAATTCTCCATTTTCATCAAAGTGCACATTCTCAGCAGCACTATTATTGAATATGATGCTCCTCAGATAATGATGAACCTTGATTAAAAGAGAAATGAATAACGAGACAACATAGTGCTAAGATTACTTAAGTGAACTTCCCAAAGTCCTCCCTATAGTTGACATCTGGTTTATTCACAAGTAGGTAGCCACTTGTGAATATCAATCAATCAGTCAATCAGTCAATCAGTCAATCAATCAGTCAATCAATCAATCAATCAATCAATTAATCACACAATCATATATTTGTAGGGTTGGAAGGGACCCCGAGGGTTATCTAGTCCAATACCCTGCAAGATGACCCTGGAGACCCCTTCCAACTCTACAATTCTAGAACTCCATAATTTTAAAGCATTGCTTTCTACTTACCTGCCATGATTGCACACTGTGAAATAGTTTGACCCTTTCTTCCAATCCCCTGTGTTTGGATATGGATTTGTATAAGGAATTCAAAGCATGTGCCACAGCATAGACAGCGTTGTAGACATTGTAGCTGTGGCCAGTCATGTCCATTTCAAACAGAATTCCAGGAAGGCTCTCCAGCTTCTCCTCCCCAGTGCAGATTTCAGTTTCATTTCCCTCCTCTGAGTCTTCAGACATTTTTAATAAACAGCCGAATGCCTGTTTCCAGAACTCCTGGATAAAGCCATCTCGTTTCGCCCAGGAAGGGCTCAGCTTCTGAATGAACCTTTGGAATCCTGATGGCTGATTTGAGTGGACAGTGATGGATATGGAACCGTGAAATGCTTGTACCTCCCAATTCTTCTGTATAGAGTGTGATGCAAAATCCCAGTGGGATGTAACAATCCACACTTTGCCCAGAGTTGGAAAAAAGAAGAAGGGTGATACAAATATCAACATTCTCAGAACCTGAAAGGATGGAGGTTCTCCATAAACAATGAACACAGTTGGGTTTTCCTCAAAGACCATTGCATAGGTTCCTAAATGTTGTAAAGCAAAGTCTATCATCTCATCCACATAATTCCATTTTGGTATTCTTACTATGTAGGCATAACAGATGCCATTAGGGGAAAGGATTGGGACCATTGTCTTTAAAAACCTGTCCCCTCTGTCATCTTCCACAGCCCAAAGCCCAATCCATGTCCATTTAAAATGCTGAAGTAATCGCACGAGACCTGTGTACTGGTGGGCCTCATTTGGGACCATCTGATACAAAAATGGGAAGAACCTTTTGACACCTTTTAGTGGCAGAAATGATCCATAAGCCAGCTGAAATAAAATTAATAAGCATTTTTCAGATGGGTTACAAGTATTTACATCACAGATTTACTCATTAGAAAACAGTCCTGTAGGCCATCTCATTCAATGTCCTGTGAAAACTCAGATGGGGTGATCAAGCATGAGAACCTGACAACTTTGGTCGTGAGCCACATGGAGCCACTTGTCTCAGGCAGCACATTAGGAAGGCTGCTGTCACAAAAATGTCCCACTGGGCTGTTTGTCTGAGCATCTTACACTGTGCCATCAGAGCCCCAGCTGCACTAATCAATCCCTTCCCCTCCCTGTTTCCAGAACCTGTAGAAGTAATATCTGAGTTGTGTGTTTGGGGACATTGCAGACAGATGCAATTGGGAGATTCCTGTAGGGTTCTTGACCATCTTGAAGGTGTGGCTCATCTCTTGCTGGGAGAATTGGAGTTACTTAAAATATGCCGTGAGAGTAAGTAGGTTCTGTTTGGCATCATGAGTTCTTTTCCTGTCTTCTGAAGAGTGTTAACTATCCTGCACAGGCTTTTATCACCTCCAAATTGATAAGGATTCTCTCCACCCTTTTATCTCAGCAATCAATAAATATTTTGAGAAACAACACCTTCAAAACAAAGTCCTGAAGCATCCCACTTGAAATATCCCCAAACTCTGATGAGAAGCTATTGATGGACGCTCCATGTGTTCAGTTGTCCTACAAGTTCTCTATCCATCAGATTGTATAATCATCTAGCCCATATTTCTCTCATTCAGTAACTAAAAATCATGGCAAACACTGTTAGAAAGTTTCCTGAAACCAAGATGGTGTACCATACTTGTGAAACCACCATGCCCTCATGCACACAATTTACCTGTGGAGTCTTGTGGATTGCTGAAATGATGGCCATGTTGGCAGAGACTTCAGAGAGACATCCCCCAATGAAAGCTATCAGATTGTTTTGGTTGACACATTTGAAGTTGGGGACAAACCTTTGTTCTGTGGAGAGCAGGCTGAGGGTGGCCTTATAGGTCATCCTTGCAGTGTAGTAGCTATTGAGGATACGAAACCCCAGAGAGATATTGGATAAGATGTTGGGATTCTCATTGATTTCTTTGACAGCAAATGCTAAGGCCAGAACGTGCTGGTAGTTCTTTGGCACTGATCTGCAGGAAAATTAGCAGCTGTTTAATTAAACCACAGCCATAACAACAACAACAACAACAACAACAACAACAACACTTGTGCCTTTCATCATCACATCTCTACAGGTTTCTAGGATTAAACTGTAGTTTATAACTAAACAAGATTATATTGTTGTTGTTTAGTCGTTTAGTCGTGTCCGACTTTTTGTGACCCCATGGACCAGAGCACGGCAGGCACTCCTGTCTTCCACTGCCTCCCGCAGTTTGGTCAAACTCATGTTCATAGCATCGAGAACACTGTCCAACCATCTTGTCCTCTGTAGTCCCCTTCTTGTTGTGCCCTCCATCTTTCCCAACATCAGCGTCTTTTACAGGGAGTCTTCTCTTCTCATGAGGTAGCCAAAGTATTGGAGCTTCAGCTTCAGGATCTGTCCTTCCAGTGAGCACTCAGGGCTGATTTCCTTCAGAATGGATAGGTTTGATCTTCTTGCAGTCCATGGGACTCTCAAGAGTCTCCTCCAGCACCACAATTCAAAAGCATCAATTGAAACAAGATTATATATCAAAGTACAAAAATAAGACCTATGAAATAAATATTTCTCCAATCAATTAATAATCTAAATTCTCATACAGTTCTAGGACTTTTTAATGCTTAATAAAATATTCCAGGTGGAAAATACAATGAAAGCCTTTTTCCAGATACTATTGTATTGTACTGGAGTCAAATCACAAATCACCTTTCTTTAAGAAAAAGGGGGGAAGGGCAATATCGTATTTAATATGCACACTTTTAAATTTTAATTGTAAATGTCTGCTGGATAGCTTAGTAGGTCAAGCATGAGACTCCTGCATGGCAGGGGGGTTGGTCTAGATGACCCTCGTGGTACCCTCCAACTTTATAATCCTAGGATTCTAAATAAAAAAAAGTATGAACAACAAATAGGGACAAGTTTCTGTTTGTAAGTGTTGGCCCATCTAACAATACTTCCATAAGAGGGTTAGGTTTGCTTTGTCCCTCTAAAGTCTGTTAAGTATTGCATCAATAGCCCTATGTTTCTCCCTGTATAATGTGAGAGAGTAAGCTTTGAAAATTAGATGTGTTAAAACAGGAATAAGAAACATGTTCATTTCTCTGAGATATAACAATATGAAACCAAATGTCAGAAATACCTGAAGTCTGAAATGGCAAGGGACGGGCTGAGATTGAGATCAAGGATGAATGACAATAAAGCATAGCGAGAGCAAAAATGAAATAGTTTTAAGCAGGACTTTTTCCCCGTTAGAACTCACTGGAAATCTGTTCTGGCCCCTCTCAGGTGGGCACCATTGCCATTCTAAGAGAACAAGGGAGGTGCTCATGATGAGTTCTGGCACCTCTTTTTCTAGAAAAATAGCACTAGTTTTAAGGTTTCCTCATTTTGTCACTCATTTTAAAAGGAATAGAACTTCTGGCAGTTTGGGAATAAATTTAAAATGTAGCATGAGCCAATGACAAACAGAAGATAAATGCTCCTTGCCAGATAAGGAAACAATAATAAATGCTCAACAACTCGATTGTATGAGAGGATCCTGCACCAGCTGCGAAACAGAAATGCACATGACCCATTCCTTTCTGTAAGATTTCTGGAGGAAACACACTAGCGGTTTATGCCCAACAAGACATTGTAGAAGGTAACACACACATATGAACAATCCAAGCGTCCCCTTTTTACATCAAAAGCTCAATAAAACACACCATTCGTTAAGGATATGTTTTGAACCATTATAATTCATATGTATTTCAAATTGTGTGAGAAATATTGATGCCTTACATAGGTTCGTCAATCGTGATCTGGGCAGGCTGTTCCATGAAAGAGAGCATATTAGAGAGGAGGAAGACTTGAGAAACCATCTCACCAATGACAACACCTCCTGGCTGGTAAAATTCATGAGGAATAGGGAGGGGATCGTCATATATGCTGCAATTAATAGAATGTGCATTGCATACTGTATGGCACAGTAGAAGGAGCAGCAACACCAGCACAAGCAAGATCCTGTGGATGAAACTCCCCTTCCAAAACTGTATCCCCATGATTCCAGTTGCAGAATTCAATGTGGCTGTTTTTCAGCTTTCCTACAGCCTTCCTTGAACGATAGATGGTGTTGCTGCTACACAGATTTGCAGCATGGCTATTTAGGGAATCTGGGTACCAGTATCTTGCTCCTTTATTTCATTTCGCCTCCTTGTCCATCGTCAATTTCCCTAACAGCGTATTTTCTTTATATCCTCCCTTTATCCTCTAAGGATGAGTGAATTTTTAAAATTTATTTCTAAACAACTTAATATGTGTCTCTGCAGGTCAGGTGCCAGTAATTTTGCTGCAGTGAGCAAAGGAACCAAAATGCCAACTTGTGAATTTTCAGCCTGTTTCCCCAAAAGACAGGGATGCAAATTGCAGGGCATGTATGCAAATTCTATACTGGTCAATGAGGTTCAGTTTTCCACAGTAAGAATCTGGGAAGCAGAAAATAAAAGGGGCAAGCTGGAGAATATATGAGGAACCAGGATACTCACACTATACTTTGTTTAAAAAATCATGGTGTAATCACCTGGTGGACGTGCTCTCCAGCCTAAAAGGGAATAAGTGGTTATGCAGAAGAATGAAAATACCCTACATATCCCTAGATCCAGTTCTGAATAACACAGGAAATATATAGGTTTTTCAATATGCTTTTTGCTGATTTTTCTTACAGACTCTGGATGTCAATCGTGTCACAAGACAGAAAACAGTAATTTTGACAATGATAAGAATGATTTTAATTTCCCAAGTGTGTTTTTGGCCTCTGAAGTGGCATCATTCAATACAAAGCTCCTAGGTCAGAATATCTTTTCTGAATTTTGCAACTATTGTTTTATTGTGGTTATCTTCTTTTCTTTTTCCTTACTCAACATGGAGATTAAAGATAAAAAATTATGGATTTAATAATGATAGATCAATATTGGAGACTGAGGTATTACAAGGTCGTACAAAGATGTTGTCTAAAGTATAGGAATTTTTGCTGGAATGGCATACAAAAGATGAAGAAACTAAGGAGGTCATGACTAAGTGGGCAATGGACCTAGGATATAATACTGAATGTGAGAAATGGACAAGACTATGGAATTTAGGAATAAAATTTACCGCATCCATGACCTTAAAAGAGAATTTGTTTAAAATGATGTAATGATGTACAGGTGGTACTTAACACCCACCAAACTAGCAAAGATGTACAAAATGAAAAATAAGAACTGTTGGAAATGCAGGAGGGTAATTTTTTCCACATGTGGTGGTTATGTGACAAGGCGGGGGAAAATTGGGATAGTGTGTATAATGAGTTTTAAAAGATATTTAGGTACAACCTTTTATTTAAAAAAAATAACCTGGAGGCATTTTTGCTAGGAATGGTTGGAGAGAACATTAAAAAGGAAGATCAGAAATTCTTCCTGTATGCCACAACAGCAGGAAGACTACTCCTCGCACAGAGATGGAAACAACAGGATATTCCGACAACTGAAGAAGGGCAACAGAAAGTATTGGAGTATGCAGAAATAGCAAGGCTAACTGGAAGAAGCCGACAGCAGGATGATGAGAAATTCCAAAAAGAATGGTCCAAATTTATAATATACTTAGAGAAAACTGTACATAAATAAACACAATCACAGGACTGAAATAAATATTCATAACGTTTATTGTAAACATTTGGTTAGATCATAAGATGTAATGCTGTAATATAATAAGGAATGTATGTTTAAAGTATAATACAAACATTTATTAAGGAATTATAGACATTTATAGAATGTATACCGGTATATAGTAAACACGCTTAAGTAAGAGTAATGTAGAGAAGCCAGAAGAGGGGTGGAGGGAAGTTAATTCGGATAAGATATAGATTTAAAGGAGAATAATATTGTTAAACTGTATTGTGTTTAAGATATTTGGAAAATTTAAGAAAAATTATTGCCGGGGGGGGGGGAGAAAAAAAGGAAAGGGGGGGAATTCAACATGGAGATCAAGATCCCAACAACAGAACTTACATCCTCTCACTTTTTCTGGCCATTATTTGCTCTCTACTGTTCAGATCAGGCCTGAATAAAATTATGTAGCATTTAGGAAAAAAGATGCAACCCAGTAATCCAGCACTGGAGCATAAAATGGAGAAGATCTCCACAGCCACCATGTATTTCCCTTTGGTGCTCATGTAGGTTGGAACAAAGGACAACCAAACACTGCAAAACACCAACATACTGAAAGTGATAAACTTGGCCTCATTGAAACTGTCAGGTAATTTCCTGGCTGAAAAAGCCACAATGAAGCTGATTACGGCCAGGGAGCCCATATAGCCCAAGACACAGTAAAACATGGTAGCTGAACCCTCATTACATTCCAAGATGATTTCCCCATTCAATGAGTGCATGTCCGAACCTGGGAATGGAGGGGAAGTACTTAACCACAGGATACAAATGCCAGCTTGAATGAAGGTGCAGATGAGGACAATTGATTTTGCCAGTCTTTTCCCCACCCATTTCCTCATCCCAGATCCTGGTTTGGTTGCCATGAATGCCAGAACCACGGTTACGGTTTTTGCCAAGACACAAGAAAGAGCCACAGAGAAGACGATGCCAAAGACCATTTGGCGTAGAAGGCAGGTCTCTTCTCCTGGCTGCCCAATGAAGAGCAAAGTGGAGAGGAAGCAAAGAAGAAGGGAAATGAGGAGGCTGTAAGTGAGGGTCTGGTTATTGGCCTTGGCTATGGGTGTGTCCCTGTGTTTCATAAAACTTCTCAGCACTAGCATTGTGATGAAAGAGAAAAAAATGGCCAAAGTAACCAGGATAATCCCTAGGTTTTCTGTGTAAGAAAGGAAGCATAGAACTTTTGGGATGCATTGACTGTGGTCCTTGCTGGGATACTGGTCTTCGGGACATTTGGTACAAGCATCCATATCTGAGGGGGGAAATGAAAAGCTGGTTAAGATACACCCATCCAGTTAACTGAAATGAGTACTTTCAATACTCCACCCCTTATTTCCCACCCAGATCCTTCACCAAAATAAATGTCACTTCAGTTACCCCATTAATATTTGCTTGCTTGTTTATTACCCTCCCCTCACTCTAAGGCCCCATCATCATCAGATCACTACTTTCCCCCAATTAAATCACACTTTAATAAATGCAGTGGTGATCGTGGTCTATAATTCTCATTTGATATTTGCAGTGGTACCTGGAGTTACAAATGCTTCAGCTTACAAACTCCGCTCACCTGGAAGAGTTACCTCGAGTTGAGAACTTTGCCCCAGGATGAGAATGGAAATCGTGTGCCGGCAGCGCAGCGGCAGCAAGAGGCCCCATTAGTGAAAGCACACCTCTAGTTAAGAACAGTTTCAGGTGAAGAACGGACCTCCAGAACGAATTAAGTTCATAACTAGAGGTACCATTGTACTTACAATGAGTTGGCCAGCAAATATTTTTCATTTATACTGTCTTCCTCTAATTGTGTTCTCTCTTGGCCTCCTTTCCTTGATCTCGCTGTAGCCTTTGATGGGATCTGCCAAGGTTTCCTCCTGAACCCCCTCAGTAGATTTGGTGGTCATTGGCACTGCTTTTTTTGTGGTTCTTAACTGCAAGATTGGGATTGCTGTTATGGGCATTATTTTGCCCATATTTAACATATTGTCTGTTATTTAACAGACATTGGAAAAGATCTTACGGATAAGAAACAAAATGTAATCTGATGACACACAACTCTTCTTTCCTGTTAACACCTTAATCAGGAGTGGACATGCAGTCTCTGGATCAATGTCTGTGTGCAATACTAGGTTGGTGGATCTTAAATTGAGTTTAAACCCTGGCAAGCCTGAGGCCAAGTGAGTGAGTGAGTGAGTGAGTGAGTGAGTGAGTGAGTGAGTGAGTGGTTCCCATGTCTGGGAGATACTGTAGATCAGTTCCCTGTTCTGGATGGGGTTGTGCATAATCTCTGAAAGGATAGCACATAATCTGGGAGAGGTCATTGATTCAACTTTGTCACTTGAAGCACAGGTGGTCTTAATGGTCACATTTTAAAAAGAAAAAAGTTAAAGAATCATAGAATTATGGAACTGTAAGTTGGAAGGGAACCAAAGGGTCATCTCGTCCAACCTCCTGCAACGCAAATGCCTCAGCTGAAGCATCCATCCAGCCTCTGCTTAAAAACCTCCAAGGAAGGAGAGTCCACAGCCTCCCAAGGAACCATTCCACGGCTGAACAGCTCTTACTGTCAAAAAGTTCTTCCAAATATTTAGTCAGAAATGTATATTTTTTAACTTGAATCCATTGGCTTGAGTCCTACCCTCCGGAACAGGAGAAAACAAGCTTGCTCCACCTTCCATGTGACAGCCGTTAAGATACCTGAAAATGGCTTTCATATCTCCTCTTAGCGTCCCCTTTCCCAAGCTAAACATAACCAGCTCCTTCAAATGTTCCTCATAAGGCTTGGTTTCCAGACCCTTGATCCATCTTGGTTGCCCTCCTCTGCACATGCTCTGTGTACATTGCCCTACACTGTGAACTATGTTCTTCAAATGAATAATTAATGTGCTACATTATCAAAATTTATTAATATCTCTGTACATTATGCCTCCTACCTTTCTGGAGAGAGACTGTCCCTTCTGGACACAAAACACAATCATAGCAGCAAAACTTCTCTCCCTCCTTCTTTTTCTTGCTGTAGCCAGGATGGCAGTAGTCATTACACAATGAAACAGGCAGCACCTGCGCAGAAACGAAAAAGGGAGATTGGGAATATGAAATATTCCTTCTTTAGTATCTTGTGAAAGGAAGGATAAATAAGAATCTAATGACCCCCTTTCGCATCACCTTCCACTTCTTGGGAGCTGAACATTTTGTGGTGTTGTCAGTGTCAACTCCTGGCATGTGTTGCGGGTCCAGGCATTGTGCTCCCCAGACCCCGACCCCAGATAAATAAAAGACCACTAAGACTGGTTGGGATCGAAAGAGGACACAACTTTATTGAATACAGATAGAAGAGGTTTGGCTTCGAAATACTTCCAGCCCATCCACCAGGAGTGATGCGTAGGTCAATCCAGGCGTATGGGCCTAAGGCTTACATCAAATAGGGTGATCCCCGCAGGAATTACACTCTAGGAGAGTGTCTTCGGCCCTGCCCCGCCTGGACACGTGGACATGACCACTCCCCCCAGATCCCTTTAACAGGGTACTCCAGTGTTTAGAGGGGCAGGTGGAGATTACTGTCAGCAAATACTCTTGGGGAGATGGTGAACCCCCCAGGACCTCTAAGTGTCTCCCAGTAGGCACATCTCTGGAATGGCATGTCCCTTCACTCCAGAGTGCCTCTCTGCAACACTTTTCATGTGAAAAGTGCACACAGGTCTTCTAGCAGCACACAGCAAGAAGAACGAAACACCCGTAGATCTATTTACATTCTATAACAGACAATCCATAAGCCCGTCTGTGTTCTCCAAGCTCTGGCAGAACAACTGTCGCATCCTGCAAAAGTGAAAGCACATTACAATAACACGCTCAGACGGAAGAGATAAGACAGTCTTCCATTCCCATACTCTGCTCAGACATCTCATGTGATTTCTTCTCATCACACTAGTCAGCATCGGCTGCATAAAATCCCCAAAAGTCCAATGCCCCACCCAGTTGTGACAATTGCTATGAGGCAGGCAAAGCCACCGGGTTGAAGCCAATCTGCCTGGTGGACAAATTCCTACACGACCCCTTAAAATGGGAACCACTGTAGCCACAACAGAGTCATTGACTATCAATGTTAAGTCATGGGTGCAGATGTCAGCTCTTGTGTGATCAGTTCTGTGTAGTGATTCAGTATACTAGCAAGGATATGCTAGGAGTCAAGCCTAACAACAACAATTTTCTTTATTGCAGTAGAAACTTAACTGGGGTGGAGGGAAAGGACGAGCTTCTTTCATACTCTCAAGAGCAGGAGTTGGGGAAAGGGTACATTTAGATTTTGGCAGGACCCAATCATAGTAAGGATCCAAATTGTACTAACAAGTAACCAATAGCAACAGTCACCACACCTGTTTGAAACTTCCTGGAGCAGGAAAGGTAGTTACAGAACTTAACAGTGAGATTCATGTACACAATCTAAACCAATACATAACACCCAGTTTAAACCAAGGGCGGGTGGGGAACCCGACAAGGGAAAAGCAGGAAGGGTCCCAGCAGAGGGCTGTTTAAATGGTCAGGGAGCAGACCCGTGGGAAGCCTTCCTGCCCCCTGGCCCAGCCCATGTCCAAGCCTACATCCCCATTCGCCAAACCAGAATGCAGGTCAGGATCCAGTTCCTGATAGGCAACATAGGTGGCTTACTCCCCTGCCGCCACTCAGGAAGGGGCACTGAAACCAGGATTCCCTCGCCGGGGGCCCCAGTGGAGCCTCTGCCATCCCGCAACGCTGCCACACTAGAAGGGTGAGCAAACTTACCTGATTAAACTTTGGATCCCAAACATGTTTATTTTTTTACAGGGTAGGCAATGAGCTACAAGTAAAACAATAACAAACTAATGCTAACCAGCATCATTCAGAAGCTGAGAAGCATATCAAACAATAAACTGACCAAAAATGAGGCTTTCCCCTTGTTATATACTCAAGTATTGATAGCTGTGTCACACCTGATTAAAGCTTGGATGCCAAACAATTCGGTCATCATGAATGGTTAATTCTTTGCCCAGAGGAGCCTGTGGTTCCAGTCTTCCGACTTTGACTCGAACCAGTGATCCATTGGCGAACATCAACCAGTTTGTAACATCAAAGCCAGTAACTTGCTCACCATTTTCATCAAAGCGCACAGTGTCTCCAGCACTATTATTGATTGCTATATCCTTTAGAAATGGATGCACCTATATTGGAAGAAAATATAGACAAAGGGAACTAGGTATTGCAATTATTTAAGAGAGGGTCACAAATGCCTCTCATTCTCTCTCTCTCTCTCTCTCATAAAAATCATGGTGACTTCATATGCCTTGATGTTGTTTTGGTTCCTTTGGTCCAAAAGAGAAAAGAAAAGAAAGCCAAACACATTTATTTATTTCTAATGGAATTGTATTCTGCAAAATGGAAGTGCATTGGGAACAAAATTGAACACACACACACACACACACACACACACACACACACACATGCTTTGAGCTGTAGTTACCTGCCATGACTCTATATTCTGAAATGCCAGCCTGTCTCCTCCCTGCCGTCTGTGTTTAGAGTGGGATTTGTACATGGCATTCAAAGCATGTGCCACAGCATAGACTGCATTGCAGACACTGTAGCTGTGGCCTGTCATTTTCATTTCAAATAGAAGTCCAGGAATGCTTTCCAACTTCTCCTCACCAGTACAGCTTTCCTCCTTCTCTTCTTTCTGTCCTTTAGACATTTTTAATGAACAGCTGAAGGATTGTTCCCAGAAGTCCTCAATAAAACCATCTCTTTGGGCCCAGGAAGGTCTTATCATCTGAATGAAGTCGTGAAATCCTACCAGCTGGTTTGAGTGAACAGTGAAGGTCATGGAGCCATGAAAGGTTTGTATATCCAGCTGTTTCTGAAGAGATTGTGATGCAAAATCCCAGTGGGATGTAACAAGCCAGACTCTGCCTTGAATTGGCGATGAATAGTATGGTGCTGTCAATAGCATAATTCTCAAAATCATAAAGGAAGGAGGTTCTCCATAAATAAATACTACATTGGCTTTTCTCCCGAAGGCAATGATAAAGCTCTTCAGACTTTCAAACCCCAGTTCTAGCAGCTCATCCACAAAACCCCATTTTGGGATTCTTACTATGAAGTCATAACAGACATAATTCTGGGAAAGCAACGGTACAATGGTCTGTAAAAACCTGTCCCCTTTGTCATCATCTACAGCCAAGAGCCCAATCCATGTCCATTTGAAATGCTGAAGTAACTGCACAAGTCCTTTGTGCTGGTGGGATTCACTGGGGACCATCTGGTACAAAAATGGGAAGAGCCTTTTGGTGCCTTGGACTGGCAGAAATGATCCATAAGTGAGCTGAAATAAAATCATCAGTGAATAAGATGTTATACCTTTGAACCACAGAGTTGCAGGGGAGCTGTGGGCCATCTTTCAGAAGCATTGCAAGATTATTTTAATTGTAAGGTTGCAGAAAATCCAGCATAGCTGCCAAGTTATCCCTTTTTTAAGGGATTTTCCCTTATGCTGAATAGGCTTCCTCGCGAGAAAAGGGAAAACTTGGCAGCTATGAAATCCAGTTGGCTGATGTGTTCAACATCCTACTTAGAATCATAGAATTATAGAGTGCAGGTCCTACACTCTGGGGGAGCAGAAAACAAGCTTGTTGAATCTTCCATGTGGCAGCTTTTGAATATATTTGAAGATGGCTATCATATCTCCCAACAGTCCCCTTTTATCATGCCTAAGCATACCCAATTCCCTCAACCATTCCTCATAAGCTTTTGTGTTGTTGTTGCTGCATCACACTGTTGACTCATGTTAAGCTTGTGGTCCAGTAAGACCCCTACATCCTTCTCACATGTGCTACTAGTAAGCCAGGTGTCTCCCATCTCATATTTATGCAGTTGGTTCTTCCTGCCTAAATGCAGGACCTTACATTTAACCCTATTGAACTTCATTTTGTTAGCTTGGGCCCAGTTCTCCAATCTATTAAGGTCATTTTGAAATCTGATTCTATCTTCTGCAGCATTAGCTACCCCTCCCAGCTTAGTATCATCTGCATATTTGATGAGCATCCCCTCAAAGATGTTGAACAAGAACAGGTCCAGGACAGAACCTTGCAGTGTCACTCTTCCAGGATGACAAGGAACCATTAATGGGTTTGCCAGCTATAAATCCACCTAACAGTTATCTCATCCAGCCCACATTTTACATAACTTTGAAACTTTATTTTTATTTGTCGAGGCCATTTGAAAACGTGCTCTTTTTCCATTGCTGCTGTTTTTATATTTTGTAATATTATTTTTGTCATGATTGTTATTAGATTTTCATATTGTTAACTGCACTAGACTTTCAGTGGGAGGATTAACTGACTATAAAATCATGAAATAAAGAAAGAAAAAATAGATCAATCATTCTGAGACCTCTTTCGCAAGTATGACTTCTATCCTGTACACTGCTTTCCATATATGTTTGTGTGCGTGTGTTTCATCTAAATTCAGCACTTTGCCTTTTTCTGTGTTCAACCTCATGTTAGTAGATCCCAACATACCATTTCATGAACATCATTTTGAATTTTATTCCTATCTTTTGAAATGCTAACAAACCTTTCGCTTTTTTGTTAGCTGCAGAAGGATATGAATTGCTTCCAACCTTACATCTGAGTCCTTCATAACAGGATTCAAAATTTCAGTTCAGACCCAGAAGACAGCTTTGGGTGGGGAGAGGGGGCTCCAGTTTAAACCTTCCACTTTGATGTTAAGCCATGAGTACTATTTTCTAATTAGGTGTGTACCCACTAGATATTCTATCACTTAGTCTACATTTAAACTATCTGCTGATGAAACAGATCAGGGGAAATTTTCAAAGCTTCGTTGAAATCCAGATTGTGTGTCGTCACCAGTGTGAAATCTCCATGCCTTCACGCACTCAGCTTACCTGTGGAGTCTTGTGAATGGCTGAAACAATGGCCATATTGGCAGAGACTTCAGAGATACATCCCCCAATGAGAGCTATCAGATTGTTCTGGGTATGACACTTAAAGTTGGGGACAAAGGTCTGTTGCACAGAAAGCAGGCTCAGGGTAGCCTTATAGGTCATCTTTGCCGTGTAGTAGCTATTAAGGATGCGAAACCCCAGAGAGATATTGGATAAGATGTTGGGATTCTCGTTGATTTCTTTGACAGCAAATGCTAAGGCCAGAACGTGCTGGTAGTTCTTTGGCAGTGAACTGGGAAAAAAGGCACATCCTGTTTTACTGAAGCAACATAAACAGCAGCAATAAAAATATATATAGTTGTATATTTCATCCTTAGTTACCTGGAAGCTTCCCAACTGAAGGTGTAGCTTAATACTATATAAGACTTATTGGACTACAAGAAGTGTGATACATGAAAGAAACATTTTTGGATCATTCCAGTTGCTGAATAAACTGTTGCCTGCTGTCAATGGAATTGCTCCTTTTGGCTTCAAGAACAAAATGAAACTAAATGAGGGTAAGTAGAAAACTATGCATAAGAGACAGGGCTGGCCCACCCATGAGGTATGTTGAGGCAGTCACACCAGGCAACAGATCCAGCCTCACCCAGGCCCACCTGCCTTTGGCTACCCTGCTGCCTTCACAATGAGGCTGGGGCTGCAGAGGAAGAGGGGGTGGCAGGGGGTGTGTGGCATTTTCTCTTTTGCCTCAGGTGGCAAAACAACCTGGGCCAGCCCTGATAAGGTATCATGCAAAAATGTACCAGACCTTTGAAGAATGAACCCAAATGAGCAAATGGAATGTCTTGTTATTTTACTCAGTACATCCCTATTGAAAAGCTTTTATGGGTAAAAAGACATTCTGGAGAAGTCCTAAATTGCACAGGACTCATGGATTTTAATGGGCTTTGTTGAAGGAAAGCTTAGTAGTTGTTTGTGTCCACATTGTAATGGAGAAGGTAATATGAGCATTATGAATCCAAAACACTTGTTTAAAAGGTAAAGGGACCCCTGACCATTAGGTCCAGTCGTGACCAACTCTGGGGTTGCGGCGCTCATATCACGTTATTGACCGAGGGAGCCGCCATACAGCTTCCAGGTCATGTGGCCGGCATGACAAAGCCGCTTCTGGCGAACCAGAGCAGCACACGGAAACGCTGTTTACCTTCCCACTGTAGCGGTACTTATTTATCTACTTGCACTTTGACATGCTTTTGAACTGCTAGGTTGGCAGGAGCAGGGACTGAGCAACAGGAGCTCACCCTGTCACAGGGATTCAAACTGCCGACCTTCTGATCAGCAAGCCCTAGGCTCTGTGGTTTAACCCACAGCACCACCTGCGTCCCACTCCAAAAAAGGAAGTAAAGAATAGGATTTCTTGGGGATGTGTCCTTAGTAATTAGGGTCTGTACTTACTTTAGAATGATAGAGGGAGATAGAACAATGACTTACACAGGTTCATCAATCAAGGTCTCTGTAGGTGGTTTTGTGAAAGTGAGTTTATCAGACATGATGACAACTTGAGAAACAATCTCACCGATGACAAGGTCTCCTGGTTGGTAATATTCATGAGGAACAGGAAGGGGATCATATATGCTGCAATTAATGGAATGTGTCTTGCATACAGAATGACACAGCAGTATGAGAATCAACATCAGCACAAGTATGATCCCATTGACAAAACTTCGTTTTCCCACGCAGATTTCCATGTTTCAAACTACAGCACTATTTCTGGCTATCAGTTTTTCTTTTGCCTCTATTGATTGGAGATACTACACTGATTTACATATTAACTGTAAGCGTCTCTCACCAGCACACTTTCTTGTTCACCTCAATTAATCTCAAAGGGTGAGGGAGAACTATATATTTTTATTCTTAACAGCTTCACTCAAAGCTGTTCAGCCACATGTATTAATTTTGGCTTTGTCTGCAGGGGGGGGGAGTATAACCTTGGGAAATTGCTAACAATTCATGCAAACACACATAAGACACATAAGGGCACAGGAGAGTCCGTGTGCGTGTGAAGAGTTTTCAAAACAAGAATCTTTGGCATAGAATATGAACTGGGCAAGTAGAAAAATTGGAATGAGGGATACTCATTATTGAGATAAAAATAATGGCAGAATCAACTGCACGACGGAGAAAAATTCACACCAAATAATGCCTGTGATGTCTGTGCCTAAATAATGTTCTCAACATCATGAAGATTTTATATATTTTATAATTTGTTGATAATTCATGGCATTAACAGGCTTTAGGTGTCTGTTGTATAAGAGAATGGAAACCAGTAATTTAAATAATGATAGGGGTTGTAATTTTTTTCTAGTGTGTTTTTGGCTTTTGAAGATGCATCACACAGGAGTCAACACACACACACATAATGCCTACAATTCTGAGAGATAATAAAATAGCTACCGGTAGTGGCATATATCCCAGAAAGTCCAGGTTACCTCTGCCAAGAAGCAAAATTATGTTCACCCACAAATCATAACAGAATTGTTAAGAGATCCCTATTCTCATGCCAGAGCTAAGATTCCCAAATTGGTTTAGCAATCCATTTCTCTTTATGGGTAACTCTGGGAATTGCGGGTCTCAAGTGACAGGCAAGTGGAGTGTAGATTTTTCCTCTATGTTTTACAAAGAGCAACTTTATCCAGTAGGGCTCAAGAAGGTTAGAGCAAAGGATAGCCATTTCCAAAAGCAAAACCCTGTGTTGTCATTCCCACCCTGTGGAATGCCCTCCCATCAGATGTCAAGGAAATAAACAACTATCTGACATTTAGAAGACATCTGAAGGCAGCCCTGGTTAGGGAAGGTTTCAATGTCTGATGTTTTATTGTATTTTTCATATTTTGTTGGAAGCCACCCCAGAGTGGCTGGGGAAACCCACCCAGGTGGGCAGGGTATAAATAATTTATTATTATTATTATTATTATTATTATTATTAATTTAGCTTCATTGAAACTGCAGTATAACTTCCTGGCTAGGAAAGCCACACTGAAGATTATAAAAACCGCAAACCCTTGTTGCCCAAGATGACATTAATTAATCCATCAGGTTGAGTTGTGAACTTCTGAATGAGTTTTTTAACTTAGTAGCAGATACAATTACCAAACAAATTAAATAAAAGGAAAGAGTCAAATAAATGACCAGTTGATTCAAATGGGACTTTTGGTTTACTTTTTCAAGACACAACACTTTCTTAGATACTCCCAACAAAGATGCTTAGTGCATACATACATTCTTTATTATGGCTCAAAGACCTGCAAAAACAGTTTCAAAAGTGGGCAGCTTTCAACAAATTAAAACACAAAATGACATCAAACCTTAAAAGCTTCCCCTGAACAGGGCTTCCCTTTAGCATACTTTATTTGGGCAATTTGTTTCCATTCATATGTTGTCAATGATGTTTTCTAGAAATCATACTCAGTTTTTTATCAACATTAAACATCTGGATGAATGGCAGGATATAAAATCTCTTATACCACACAAGTCACTTGTGAGGAAGACAAAAGAACTAATTCATCATCATAAATCAAGAGTGAAACTGGTCTATCCCTCAGATATACTGGTCTACAAATGTACAATATGAGGTGATGATAATATTGTTTACATGCACATTAAATAATGGAGCCTGAAAACATTTTTGTCACCCACACCCCAAAGCTGGAGTACTTCTTGACCATTCTAAAGACTGTGCTACGTGAACTTTTACTGAAGTCTTTTTGCATCTTCATAATTAATCATAATTAATCACAGCCATCCACCTTCTACACCTGTTAGCTATAATTTCTCCCATATACATTCTCCACTAACCAGATCAACGGAAAATGCAAGATACATTTCTTTACATATATTGCATTAATCAGTTGAGAAATTGATGCCATATTGATTTCAAGATCTGTTAATGAAGGCATAAATTTGGCGTGCATTCTATGATGTAAGAGTTGGAGAGACAAGATCAACTTCTAAGTGTGAGCTCTGGAATTGAGTGATATTTCATTTTAGTGGGCAGACATGTCTGCTCAGCTTTCTCAGTCAAAAACAAATCCCTGGAAAGAGGTTGGTCTATTCAGTTGAAACCTGGTGATAATCTGGATTGTCTTACATCTCCGTAAACATGCAATCAGTTTAGTGAACATGAAGAGGATCTAATCTCCAGTGGTGAGGTCCAGTCGTGAGGGCCTTCTGGCAGTTCCCTCGCTGCGAGAAGCTAAGTTACAGGGAACCAGATAGAGGGCCTTCTCGGAAGTAGCACCCGCCCTGTGGAATGCCCTCCCATCAGATGTCAAAGAGAAAAACAACTACCAGACTTTTAGAAGACATCTGAAGGCAGCCCTGTTTAGGGATGCTTTTAATGTTTAATAGATTATTTTATTTTCATATTCTGTTGAAAGCCACCCAGAGTGGCTAGGGAAACCCAGCCAGATGGGCGGGGAATAATTATTATTTTTTTATCAGCATCAGCATCATACCGAAATTCCAATGACATTTCTTTTTTTCTTTTTTTAAATTTTTAAAATAGCCTTTATTGAGATTAAAACAATACTGTACATAAAATACATACAAATAAAAACTACAACAAAAACATAAATCTCCAATGACATTTCTATTAATGTTATATCTGATTAAATATGTGTAAAAGTCAAATAAAGAAATTAATCTGTATTTTAATTTATGTTTTCTTCCTTATTTGTTCTCCGCTGTTCAGCTCAGGCCTTAGCACAATAATGTAGCATTTTGGGGAAAAGATGCAACCCAGCAATCCTGCACTGGAGGCCAAGATGGAGAAGATCTCCACAGCCACCATGTATTTCCCCTTGGTGCTCAGGTAGGTTGGCACAAAGGACAGCCAAACACTGCAAAACACCAACATGCTGAAAGTGATGAATTTGGCTTCATTGAAACTGTCAGGGAGTTTCCTGGAAAAGAAAGCTACGATGAAGCTGGCAGTGGCCAGGGAGCCCATGTAGCCTAAGACAGAGTAAAACATGGAAGCTGAACCCTCGTTACATTCAAGTATGATTTCCCCAATCACTGAATGGGTGTCCTTATCTGGAAACGGTGGAGAAGTGCTTAACCAAAGAGCACAAATGGCAGCTTGGATGAAGCAGCAGAAGAGGACAATCGAATTGGTCAGTCCTTTCCCCACCCATTTCCTTATGCTGGATCCTGGTTTGGTGGCCATAAATGCTACAACCACAGTGACCGTCTTTGCCAACACAGTGGAAACGGCCAAAGAGAAGACAAGGCCAAAAGCCATTTGTCGGAGAAGACAGATCACCCTTCCAGGCTGTCCAATGAAAAGCAAGGAGCACAGGAAGCAAAGGAGGAGGGAGATGAGAAGGATGTAGGTGAGGCTCCGGTTGTTGGCTTTGACTATGGGAGTATCCTTGTGCTTCAGGAAAATTCCAAGTACTAAAGTTGTGATGACAGAGAGAGAAATGGCCAACACCACTAAGATGATCCCCAAATTTTCTTTGTAAGAGAGGAAGCTTACAACCCTGGGAACACATTGAGTTTGGTCCTTGTTGGGATATTGGTCTTCTGGACAATTGACGCAAGCGACTACATCTGAAAAAGGGAAGAGGCACTGAAGTATTTCAGAATGTTGACCAACATCTATCTAAACACAAACAGCTATTTAAATACGCCTTTACACTGGGTAATGCCAGTCAAAAGCAATCAGCCACAAGAAGGTTTGAGGGTGTCTATTTCTGTGTTCTTTGATAAAATCCAGGAGAAATGAATCTTATAATTTGAAACTGCATTTTGGATGGTTATTTATGTTCAGTGAGAGCTGGTGGCATGTGTTGAACTAGTGGACCTAGTAGCTGATTCAGAAAGTGGTTAGAAAAGAAAGAATTAGAAGGACTCCTGTGTTTTCCCCTGTATTTACAGTACCTGATCTATGAAGAAAGACACAATTTCAGATGGCCCATAGAATAATATTCGGCTGGTCCAGTTGGAAAGCAGAAAGCTACCTAGTCCTAATGTATGCAGGGATTTGTCAGTCTGGTGGAAGGGCCAACTTAGTATTCTGTCTGCATAACAGGGATGGGGACCTCTGGCCTGTGGGTTCAAAGTGACTGTCCAAGCTTCCCTATCTGGCAGTCAGGACTCTCCTGAGGTCACAACCCTCACCACGTCTGCTTTACAGCCTCCTTGAGAGTCTTTGCCTGGCTGATGAGACCTCTTGGTGTCTAGTTAAGGGATTCAGAGATGTGTGTCTAGAAAGTAGCCCACGGTACAAGTTAAAACTCACATTAGTTGCTCCCTCCACTTTTGCCTCAGGCCCCACCAACTACTCCTAGAAGGTTGCACAGAACAGGATGAGGCCCTGAGGATGCAAAAGGTTTCCCACCAAGGCTTTAGAGTTGGCTGGAACAAGGAGAGGACCTTCTCAGTGCCTGGGAAATTGCTGGCAACCAAGGGGCACTTAGCTCATTTTTCCATCTCAGATAGACGTCTAATCATTCATTCATTCATTCATTCATTCATTGATCCAACCAAACATCCTTCCATCCATCTACATGTAGCTATCAAATTTACTACATTTATATCCAAGGAGCTGCAAGTAACATACTTGGTTCCCTCCGCTTTATCCTCACAATGTCCCACGAGTTGTGTAGGCTGCAAAATTGTGATGAGTCTAATGTAGGGCTGCCATGCGTCCAGGTTTTCCCTGACACATCTGGGAATCGGGCTGCAAAATGGCGTCCAGGCAGTTTTTTGCTGAATAGTCAAAATGTCTGGGGAAACCTGAACAAATGGCAAGTAGGGGGATGTTTGTTTTTTTAAATAAAATATCCATTAAAAATCCTATAAAAGCCCAATAACTTTGACCAAATATTTTTTTTAAAGAACAACAACTCAAGAACAAGATCACTGTTTCCTAAAAAATAATAATAATATTTTAGGCTCCTCTGCAGTCATCTGCATTCTCTACACAAAGGAAATAAATAGCCTTTATTTATCCTTTTGAAATCCCATACATTATGTCATGGGAATTCCTGCCTCCCACCTTGCTGACTAGAGATCATTCCTTCTGGACACGGAGCACAATCATAGCAGCAAAACTTCTCTCCTTCCTTCTTTTTTCTACTGAAGCCAGGGTTGCAGTTGTCATTGCACACAGACAGGGGCAGCGCCTGTACAAAATCATATAGATGAGCAACAATAGATTAGCCCTATTCCGTCATTCACCTCCATGTGATAAGACTCATGTGAAGGACAGAGAGACTGAGGATGAGCCAGTTGGCTCAGCTCCTCTGTCGCCCATTTGTTACCCATTCCGACCTCCATCTCTTTGTTTGATCAGTCTAAGACTCAGCCTTCAAGCGGATCATGAGAAAGACAATGCCACCTCCAGACCCCCCAAAATATGAAGTTGTAGAAATAAGATAAAGATACCTTGAAGATAAAAACAAGGTCCATCTTTTGTCCTTTCAGAAATCACTTCGTGAAGTGATTATATTCTGTGACACTTTAGCAAAATCAAATACTTTTTTTCCGATGTTTGTAAGTCGCTTATGTGACCTCTTTTTTTAACAAAGAAATTAAATGGCACAGGTGGCCAAAATGACTCCTTGCTTTAACTTAAGGTTTGAGATTAAGAACTGATGGAATGGTGAGCTACCCAGAAGGGAACATTCCCCTTTTATGGAGTCAAGAGTTTGCAGTTACAATTCACCTGGTTAAAACTTGGATGCCACACGATCTGCTCATCATTGATGGTTAGCTCTCTGCCTGGAGGAGCCAGAGGCTCCAGTTGTCCAACTTTCAATCTTGTCAGTGAGCCATTGGGGAAAGTGATCCAATTGGTAACGTCAAAACCTGAAACCAGTTCTCCATGTTCATCAAAGTGCACCATATCTCCAACACTGATGTTGAATACAAGGCTCTTCAGAAAGCGATGGACCTGGAATATTGAAATATTTACATGGAGTTAATGATATGAATAACTGTTCTTGAAGCAGTATATATGGTGATGAAGTATTCCCACCTGTCTATTCTTATTTATTGAGAAGAGAAGACTCCCTGGGAAAGATTGAGGGCACAAGATGGAGGGCACAAGGAGAAGGGGATGACAGAGGACGAGATGGTTGGACTGTGTTCTCAAAGCCACCAACATGAGTCTGACCAAACTGCGGGAGGCAGTGGAAGACAGGAGTGCCTGGCGTGCTCTGGTCCATGGGGTCACAAAGAGGCGGACACGACTAAACGACTAAACAACAACCATTATTATTAATATGAAATCAATTACATAAAGAACTGTCTTTGGAGGGGATACATTGATTGAAAATGTCTAGCAAACCAGATTGGTAGTTGGGTTTCTATTGTGGGTATTTGGAAAGCTAGCATGACAGTGATTTTGACTCTGAGTAAATGAGCACCCAGGTGGCGCTGTGGGCTAAACCACTGAGCCTAGGGCTTGCTGATCAGAAGGTTGGCGGTTCGAATCCCTGTGATGGGGTGAGCTCCCGTTGCTTGGTCCCAGCTCCTGCCAACCTAGCAGTTCGAAAGCACATCAAAATGCAAGTAGATAAATAGGAACCGCTATAGCAGGAAGGTAAACGGCATTTCCATGTGCTGCTCTGGTGTGCCAGAAGCGGCTTTGTCATGCTGGCCACATGACCTGGAAGCTATACACCGGCTCCCTCGGCCAATAATGCGAGATGAGCGCACAACCCCAGAGTCGGTCACAACTGGACCTAATGGTCAGGGGTCCCTTTACCTTTAAATGAGCACCAGGTCAGGCAGGCTAATTACTGTGGCTCTTGTCAGGTGAAAAGCCAGGAGATCAGTGGTAGATGGAGGCAAAGTCAAAAAGTTCTGAGTTGTCATTACCTGCCATGGTTGCACATTCTGAAATGCAAATCTCTCTCCGCTTGCCAATCTTCTATGTCTGGAGCTGGATTTGTACATGGCGTTCAAAGCATGTGCCACTGCATAGACAGCTTTGTAGACATTGTAGCTGTGACCAGTCATGTATTTTTCAAACAAAACCCCAGGAAGGTTCTCCAGTTTCTCCTCCAAAGTGCAGGGTTCTTTCTGCTCAGCCTCCACCTCCTGTCCATTAGATCCTTTCAGGGAGCAGGCGAAAGTCTGTTCCCAGACGTCCTGGATGAAGACATCCTCTTTGTGCCAGAAGGGTCTTATCTTCTGCATGAACTCATGGAACCCTAATGGCTGATTCGAGTGGACTGTGAAGGATAGAGTACCATGGAATATTTGTATTTCCCAGTCTTTCTGAATAGACACTGATGCAAAATCCCAGTGAGATGTAGCAACACACACCTTACCCAGAGGTGGCCATCCCATTACAGGTACTATAAATGCCAATACTCTCAAAACCTGAAAGGATGGAGGTTCCCCATAAACCACAAATACATTAGCTTTTGTCTCAAACGCAATTGCATAACTTTCCCAGTGCTGTAAAGCCAAGCGTATCATCTCATCCAGATAATTCCATTTTTCTAATCTTACTATGACATCATAGCAGATGCCCTGCTCAAAGAGTAGCGGTAAAATTGTCTGTAGAAACTGGTCCCCTTTGTCATCATCCACAGCACAAAGTACAATCCATATCCAATTGAAATGCTGAAGTAGTTGCACAATTCCTATGTGCTGTTTGGCTTCATTTGGGACCATCTGGTATAAAAATGGGAAGTGCACGTTTGCATCCTGTATCGCCAAAAAGGATCCATATGTGAGCTAAAATAGAATGTAGGAGGTGTTTTGTTTTGTTTTTGATGGATTATGAGAGAATGCAAAATGATAGATTTCACAGGTACTTCAGAGTCACAGCTTTCCCAAAAAGGGTCTGTATAATAACTGTATATGGAACAACTTATTGGTTCATAATTGGGAAGGGAGTACAACAAGGCTGTATATTGTCTCCCTGCTTATATGCAGAATTCATCATGCGAAAGGTTGGCCTGTTTGAGTCCCAAGCCAGAATTAAGATTGCCGGAAGAAATATCAACAACCTCAGATATGCTGATGACACATCCTTGATGGCAGAAAGTGAGGAGGAATTAAAGAACCTTTTAATGAGGGTGAAAGAGGAGAGCGCAAAATATGGTCTGAAGCTCAACATCAAGAAAACTAAGCTCATGGCCACTGGTCCCATCACCTCCTGGCAAATAGAAGGGGAAGAAATGGAGGCAGTGAGAGATTTTACTTTCTTGGGCTCCTTGATCACTGCAGATGGTGACAGAAGTCACAAAATTAAAAGAAGCCTGCTTCTGGGGAGAAAAGCAATGACAAACCTAGACAGCATCTTAAAAAGCCGAGACATCACCTTGCCTACAAAGGTCCGTATAGTTAAGGCTATGGTTTTCCCAGTAGTGATGTATGGAAGTGAGAGCTGGACCATAAAGAAGGCTGATCGCCGAAGAATTGATGCTTTTGAATTATGGTGCTGGAGGAGACTCTTAAGAGTCCCATGGACTGCAAGAAGATCAAACCGATCCATTCTGATGGGAATCAGCCCTGAGTGCTCACTGGAAGGACAGATCCTGAAGCTGAGGCTCCAATATCTAGTCCAGCCCTATGGAGCAGTAGGCAACAAGTATTTCCTCTCTTCTATGTAACAGCCATTAAGATATTTTAGAGTACTATACAATATTAACCCTCCTTAGTCTCTTCCTCTATGGGCTAAAGTTACACAGTTCTCTCAGCCATTCCTTACTTTATGTGTTTTCAGTTGTGTATTAGGTCTAGTAACAAAGAAAAAGAAAGAAACCATAAAAACTCAAATCCTTTATGTCCTGGACACAATTATATCCTTCCACTTCAATTTACAGCTACTCCAATTTTCTGGACCATTGGCTCTCAGCACTGCTTAGTCAATCCCAATGCAAACTGCCCTCCTGAATAAAACTTTGCAGGAACCTTGTCAAGACTGTGCTGAAATCAAGATAGTATTTCCCATACACCCATTGTCAGGGGCCCACCAGGGGTCAGCGGAGAGTCCAGGAAGTGCAGACAAGGGTTCCCTGATGCAGTAGGAGCCCGGGATGGCAGCACTTCAGAGCTGTCCACAGAAGGTGGTACTGACCCTCAGACAGTGGTGCAGACCCTTGAAGATGCTGAGAGGGGAGGGTTCCCAGTGTTGGAAGGTGCTCAGGAAGGGGAGGTGCCAGAGGAGACAGCACCAGCCCCCCAGCTGGGCAGTTCCAATGGGGGGGGTCTCCAGCAGCCCCATCACCCCAACAGCGGAGGGGTGAAAAGAGGCACGCAGAGAGGAGGAGATTCCGAACGCCCAGCGTGTTCTGTTGGCGGAAGTCCCGAAGGGCGGTGCTTCCAGATTCTGATTCGGGATAGAACAGTCATGCTTTTTGTTGCTCTGTCTTGTACATATGTATATAATAAAACTCTGTAAAAACCAGCCACAGAGTTTGGAGCGGATTACTCGTGAGGAAGCAACCAGCACCATTACACCCATGCTCTCAATTTACCTGTGGGATCTTGTGGATTGCTGAAATGATGGCCATATTGGCAGAGATTTCAGAGATGCATCCTCCAATGAGAGCTATCAGATTGTTCCACTTGTGACACTTGAAGTTGGGGACAAATCTATGCTGTGTGGAAAGCAGGTTGAGCGTGGCCTTGAAGGTCATCCTTGCAGCGTAGTAGCTATTGAGGATGCGGAACCCTAGAGAGATGTTTGATAAGACTTTGGGATTCTCATTGATTTCTTTGATAGCAAATGCTAAGGCCAGGATGTGCTGGTAGTTCTTTGGCACGGAGCTGTAATAAAATTACAACACAATGGACTGAAATGAGGAAAAAGAAGAAGAGGAAGTAGAAATGCTCCCTGCATTTAACGGAGTTGCTCTTTGTACCAATAAAAACTAGTAGTTAAAAGTCAAAAGGCGTGGCCTTGCTAACACATTGCCCATAGGTGCAAGAAAGCCATAGAGAACATCACCTGAGGCCAGAGAACCTTTGATTCCTTCCCTTGCTCACTGCTTACTTCCCCATGAGATGTTTGTGAGTGGTTATGCCTCCCAGAAGTACATATAACTGAATAATGACATTTCATCTCTGAATACTTTTCTAGGCTATGGTCTTCACCTGAGCAGTTGAACAGAAAGCAGAGCACTCAGAGAGCAGAAGTGGAGCAATCTGAGGGGAAATCAAGGGGAGAAAGTGCTGCACTGCAAGAGTGAGGAGAGACAGAAAAGAGCAGGAATTGTGTTCCATAGAGAAGGAGTCAGAAGGTGGATATGGACATACACTCACATCCCTCAAGGTTGAGAAGGAACAAAGTGGGGGCAGAACAGACATAAGGCGGGGGCAGTGACAAGGCATGATCTGCCATGTGAAAATGCTGTAGAAGGCTTACTACAAAAAAGACAAAAACTTAGGAGCAGTACAAATAGTTAAGAAGAGAAATGAATACAGTAAACCCACAATCTGTATTCAGCTTTACATGGCTGGCAAAACAATAAAAATTTAATCCAAAGGGGTGTGTGCCTAGGGAAAAAGACTTCGGGAATCCCATCTGCCATTGAACCCGATTTATTTTGACTATACACAAAGTCGGCATTCGGCGTGATTCCCGGATCGTGACCCTCGTGTAAATTGGGGGTATACTGTCTCTGTCTCCCCATATCCACCCTTGCCCCTTATCCTGTCATGCTGAGGTTGAGTACCTCATAAAGAATGCTTCACCCCACCCTTCAAATCTTACTGGGTTTCCATGAAAAAGAACATCAAAATATGAATCACAGGACTGCTTAATGATGCGTTTTCAATCATTTCAGTCTGGCTATAGTAGACACGGAAAGAAGGGAAATAAATAAGGCCTTACATAGGTTCATCAATCAGTATCTGTGAAGGCTGTTCCATGAAAGACTGGATATTAGAGAAGTATATGACTTGCGAAACCATCTCACCAATTACAAGGTCTCCTGGCTGGTAAAATTCGTGAGCAATAGGAAGAGGATCATCATAAATGCTGCAGTTAATAGAATGTGCCTTACATATAGTGAGAAACAGAAGTAGCAGCAGAAACAACACCAGCAGGATCCTGCTGAGAAATCTTCCCCTCCCAATGTAGATTCCCATGTTTTCCACTACACATTATATATGGATGTTACCAGTTTGGCTAAAGTATCATTTGATTAGTGGTCTGTTAGGGAATCTATGCACTAGCGCTTTGGTCTTTTAGTTTAAAATGGTAAGTGGCCCCAGCCAGCATATTTTCTTTTTCTTCACACATTATCCTGAGGGACGACTGGAGGTCATGTGGATACAAATAATAACATTGCAGCTATTATTACTTCTTTTTAAAATAACCAACTGCAGCTGTTTAGTTATAAACTTACTCACTTTTCCTTGGTTTGTAAAGAAAATAATTATACATAAGGTACGTTGTGGTGAGGCAGCATTTCAGTTAAACAATATGCTAAACCATGTGCTAAACCATGCCTAGTCAAGGAAGTTCACATTTCACAGAAAGAACATTCCTTGAAACCGATGACTGGATGGAAGCATCTCCAAACATGTAAAAGAAGAATGATGATACAAAAGACTGGCAGAGCCCTGCCTGTGCCTAGATATAGCTCTGGACAATAGCAAGCTGTTAGGCCTTTTTAAAGATGCTGTTGTTGTTTTTTAATCCCAACAGAAAGTGTATATCTACTATGCAAGAGGATGAAAGCCAACAATTTTGACAATGATGAAAATAATTCCTCAGTGTGTTCTTCGTATTTGCAGTTGCGTCATCCCTGACCAAACTGCTAAGGCCTCTCCCCCCTGAATAGTACAACTATTATTGTCTTCCTTGAGAGATAATAAGTAGGCAGCAATGCTTAGTCCTCAGCAAGAGTTACGTTTACCCAGAGATCATTCTTAGTTGGCAGAAAATGAAGGCCTGGGTTTAAAAGTAAAGTCTGAGTGTATGTGAAGTTCCATCCCATCCCACCTGTCCCCCACCCTGATGATGGGTTCATCTCTTTCATCACATCCCTTCCCAGTATTGTTTGCCCCCATCTATCAATAACAAATTGAAATTAGGCTTGCTATATTTCTAAAAGAAAAAAACGGGATATGCATGCATCATTAGCAATAAGGAAACGTCTCTAGAGTCTGGCCCAAGTAGCTTACAGTCAGAATTTGAGTTCTGTGTACATGTCTGGGAACAGGAAGCAGGCTGAGCAACAAGATTTCCTGAGGTCACTGAAAATACGTATTTGGGGCCTTTGCATTTCAGTCCTGTTGCCAATGGCTCTCTTAGCTTTTCAAGATATGCTCTTTCCAACCTTTGGTGCTTTTGGACTGGGCTGTGGAGTGCCTGGATCCCATAGGCTTTCAGCCCCACAGAAATAAATACCCAGTAGGTCCTGCACATTTTTATTTTACTTCTGCAGAAAATAATGAGACCATTTTGCTTCTGGAACATACCTGGAATAAGTTTTTTATCACACCACTTCTGCTCTATCTACATTTTGTTCTCTTTCATCCTGCGTCTCCTTCCTTTCACCTCCAGTTTCCTGTTTGCTTTAATCTTTGATTTTAGCAGGACCACCATGTTTCTTCCTTCCTCTTCCTTTCTCCCATCTCATTTGCACATCTTACGCTCCCACTTTACACAGGGGCAAACTTAGGTTTATTGGTGCAACATAAAGAAGAAAAGGCCTCCATGAATCAAACCTGAGTCTACACTAAGAATTTGTGTATGAGATACACACTTGCAAACCTTGTCTTGCAGCTCATCACAGCTGGATGTGGCTTCATGAAAGGTCATGCACAAAATGACCCTCCAACACTGTGATGTGGTCTGACATTTGTAGGATATGACTCCCCGTGGTACTGTCAGCCTGTGATATGAAAGCTTCCAGAACATAGTTCACAAGGTCAGGGGTCGAGAGAACTGCACATGCGTCGGCGTGAGTAGACGCTCACCCATATTGCTCCTGGAACTTTTTAATTAAAAGCCTGAAAAACTAATAATTTACGGCAAACTGATAACAGACTCAAACTGCTGAGAGCCGGGCTGAAGTCCAAACACTGAAGAGGGGTGAGTCTGTGCTTAAAATGGAGATTAATCAGTCTGTTGAGGAAAACTTGAGAACAGACATAACAAGATGGCTAAATCTATAAAGGAGCTGGGGGAGATGATTCAGCGTTCGGAGATAAATGTCCGTGCTGATATGCAAGAACTGAAAGCAGAAATGAGAAGAATGACTGCTACAGTAGAAAAAGTTACGAAAATAGCAGAGTATGCAAAAGAGGTAGCAGAATCAAACATAAATAAAATAGAGGTCCTGACAAAAAGAATCTCACAAATGAATGATAGACAACGTAGAAGGAATTTGAAGTTTTCTGGCATTTCAGAGGACATTGAGAATAAAGACCTGGAAAAGGAAAAGTTTGAATGGCTCAAAGAACAAGGAATTGAAATTGAACAACACGAGATTGAGAGAGCGCACCGATTGTTTAAAGCACGAGGAGGTTCCGGACATCCTAGGGATGTAATTATGGCATTTACAAGAGAGAAGTTAAGAGACCAAATCTATAAATCTCTACGCCAGAAAGCAGACCTGCAGTTCAAGCAACGAAAGATCATAGTAAGACAGGACTTCTCCTCAGAAGCTCTGCAAGAGAGGAAATGAATGCAGCAGTTTGCACAAGCTCTTTACAACCATGAAATCATTTTTTCTTGGGCCTACCCCACTACATTGGTGGTCTATAAAGCAGGCAGGAAATATTCGGCCAAGAATCCTGATGAAGCAAAAAAAAATGCTAACTCAACTAGGAGTCGGAACACAAGGACAATTTGAGCAAGAACTCTCTAGTGCGGAAGAACTACATGCAGACCAGCTACAAGCAGACCATACAGACTCGAGTGAAGAATCTCCAGTACAGAGACAAGAGAGTAAAAGAAGACGGAAGTTGGGAGAGGAAGGAAGCAGCAAGAATTAACAAAAATGAATACCAGAGACATTTAAAATGGGCTTTTGTAAAAAAATACTTAAGGATATAAACTTTCCAAGAGCAAAGGGAAAGAAGCATGGTTCTTCCAAGATACCATGAGACAGGGATCATGGAGATCCCTATTTGAGTCTCAGGGGGGAAGGGAGAGGGGGGCTGAATGGGACAGAATTGGAAATATAAAATATGTACACAGAGGGGTTCAAAAAATGAAATGTAGTTGGGATAATGGATAGATCCTTAAAGGTTTTATCCCTTAACGTTAACGGGCTGGCTTCAAATGTCAAACATTACAGGGTATCAGCATTAGCAAGAAAAATGAAAGTGGATATCCTATGCTTGCAGGAGACACATAGAGCCAAAACAAATAATAGACCATTGTTAGGCTCTCAGCAATGGGGATTAATAGCAGAATCGAAAGCGACAAATAAGGCTAGAGGGGTTGCCATTTTATGTAATGCAAATCTTAGACCGGAGGTTCTGAGCCAAAAAAAGATAATGATGGTAGATTTATATTCTTAAAAATCAAACTGTCACAAAAAATCTTTACAATAGCTAATATATATAGTCCCAAAACAAGACAGAAAAAATTTATAAGGAAAACTTTGAATAAACTGCAGCTCTATGCTGAAGGTGAGGTTATCGTTACAGCAGATTTCAACTGGAATATAAAGAATGATAGTACATTTAGACTAGCCAAATGGGGATTAAAGGATGTTTTTGAGAGGGGAAATCCCAATACTAAACCTACCTTCTTTTCCAACAGACATAAGACATTCTCTTACATTGATTATGTGTTAATTAAAGAAGGGAATGAAATCAGCGTTAGAACTGCAAAGACTATGGGAATATGGATTTCAGACCATGCACCACTATTTGTGGAGCTGGGATTGGAGGAGGAGGGGGAAAGCAGGAGATGGCGGTATAATAACCTAATAATGGCAAAAGAGACTGACAGGGAATATATCAGAAAACAAATTGGTTGGTATTTTAAAGAGAATGATGGGTCAGCCAAAATTCCGGTAGTGCGGGATGCTTTCAAAGCTGTTATCAGAGGACACTGTATATTGAAGGAGAATGCGATTAAGAAGAACTGGTACGCGGGGAGACAGGAAAAAATTGAAGAGATTGAAATTCTGCAACAACAGCAACAGGTTAAATTTCAAAGGAGCAGACAGAAGCAGTTAAGAAAGTTAAAACAGGAATTGGATGAGTTGGATATAGTAGCGGTGTGGAAGAGAGATAATATGATTTAAAATGACTTTCAGAGAATCTCAATAGGATCATATAAGAGACTGGCAAATTATTTAAAGAAAAGAAGAGATAAACAGAGGGTGAAGGCCATCAAGACTAGGAAGAAAATACTTACCCAAAGCTCTAAAAAAAATAAGGAAAGAATTTGCAGAATTTTACCAAATCTTATATAAAGAGGAAAATAAAAATATTGAAAGGGGAAGCTTGGAGGTTAGAATTGGAGAAAGTGATAGATTAAGATTAAACGAGGAAATCTCATTAGAAGAAATAGTGAATGTAGTTAAATCATTTAAGAGCAAGAAGTCCCCAGGACCAGATGGCATCACTATAGACTTTTATAAAGAAACAATCGATATTTTGGGTTTAGAAATGAAAAAAGTATTCAATAATATTTTAGAGGGGGGGAAAGCCCCAGACACTTGGAAGCTATCTGAAATAGTAGTAATTGAAAAACCACAAAAGGACCCTACAGAGGTGGGGTCGTATAGACCTATCAGCTTATTAAATCAAGACTATAAGATATTTACCAAGATCCTGGCAAGACGACTGGAACAGATATTACCTAAAATAATGAAGGAAGACCAATATGGATTTGTCAAGGGTTGACACATAGAACATCCTATAAGAAATGTCTTAAATGTGTTGACAAGCAGGGCCAAAGGTAAACTGGCGGCTTTAAAATTGGATGTGTACAAGGCCTTCGATACAATTAGTCAAAAATTTCTATGGAATATCATGCAGGAGGTAGGATTAGGAGAAAAATTTGTGGAAGCAATTCGAGAATTGTATAGGGAAGGGAAGGCAGTAGTCAGAGTGAATGAGGGGGTTTCAGATCAATTCAATATACAAAGAGGAGTCAAGCAAGGTTGCTCACTCTCACCCCTACTATTTGTGTTGGGGATGGAATATTTAGCAGACAGGATACGAAATTCAGTAAGGATAAAAGGGTATAAGAAAGGGAAGGAAGAAATTAAGTTAAACATGTATGCTGATGACATCTTATTATTAATCACCAACCCCCTCGAGGGGATAAGAGAGTTTATGATAATCCTGAAGGACTTTAAAGAGGAGTCGGGATTGGGAGTAAATTTGGAGAAGTCTGAAATTTTATTTTGGGATGTAAATAAAGAGGAGAAGAAGGAAATCGCAAAAATGACAAGGATGGATATCAAGAGGAAAAAAATTAAATACTTGGGGGTGAATATAATTAAAAATATTGCAAGGATCCCGGATGTAAATTACAAAGAGGTATGGAGGAAGATTAAGAAGAATATAAAATCATGGAAAAATAAGAATCTATCTATTCTAGGCAGAGTAAGGGCGGTTAAAATGTTTCTAGTACCGAAATTGTTATACTTATTTCAAGTAATTCCATTACCCATTAGGAAAATATGGTTCAAAACATGGAATAACGCATTTAAAAATTGGATATTTGGGAGCAAAAGAGTGAGAACTCCAGACATAGTAAATTACGCACCACAAGAAGAGATGGGATGGGGAATTCCGAACTTCGAACTTTATTATGAAACATTCCAATTAAAAAATTTAATAGATATTGGATATAAAGATGGGATTAAATGGATAAGGCTGGAAAATGAAATAAACGAAGGAATAGGAAGAGAAGGAAAATAAAAAAAATCCTTCAGTAGCACCTTAAAGACCAACTAAGTTTATATTTTGGTATGAGCTTTCGTGTGCATGCACACTTCTTCAGATACACTAGAAACAGAAGTGTCAGACCCTATATATATACAGAGGGTGGTGGGGGTGGGTGGGAATGGGAGATGGGCTGATGGGAGTGGTAAACCTGTAGATGGCTGTTAATGGCTGCTGATGGCTGCAATTAGTCCTGGGCTGAGGTGCTAAAGAAAGCTTGATCATGCATAATGAGATAAGAATCCGATGTCTCTATTCATCCCAGGTGCTTCCATGGTTTTAAGCTTGGTAATGATTTCCAATTCAGCAACTTCTCTTTCCAGTCTGTTCCTGAAATTTCTCTGTAATAAAACAGCTGCTTTGAGATCTTGTATAGAATGTCCTGGGAGATTGAAGTGTTCTCCTACTGGTTTTTCAGTCTTATGGTTCCTGATGTCAGATTTATGTCCATTTATCCTTTGGCGTAGGGTTTGGCCTGTTTGTCCAATATAGAGAGCTGAAGGGCACCGTTGGCATTTGATGGCATACACAATGTTAGAAGATGAGCAATTAAATAGTCCTGAGATGGTATGTTGGATGTTGTTGGGGCCAGTAATGATGTTGTCCGGGTGTATGTGGCAGCAAAGTTGGCATCTGGGTTTATTGCAGGCTCTGGTACCAGTGTCCATGTTAAGTCTGGTGGTTGTATTATTGTGGGTGAGGAGTTGTTTAAGATTGGGTGGCTGTCTGTAGGCAATGAAAGGTCTTCCTCCCAGAGCTTGAGAAAGGGAGCTGTCATTGTCCAGGAGAGGCTGTAGATCTCTGATGATGCGTTGTACTGTTTTAACTTGGGAGCTGTATGTGATGACTAGTGGTGTTCTGTTATTTTCTTTTTTGGGTCTGTCTTGCAGCAGGTTCTCCCTAGGTATCAGTCTGGCTCTGTTGATCTGTTGTTTAACTTCATCAGGTGGATATTTTAGTTCTAAAAAGGTTTGCTGTAGATCTCTTAGGTGAGATTCTCTGTCTGTAGAGTTGGAACAGATAAGGTTGTAACGTAGGGCCTGGCTGTATACGATGGATTGTTTGGTATGTTTGGGATGGTAGCTAGAAGCATGTAGATATGTTTGTCGGTCAGTTGGTTTTCTGTATAAGGTGGTGTCTATACGTCCATCCTGTATTTTTATAGTAGTGTCCAAAAAATGTATTTCTTGCATGGATTGGTTCATTGTTAGGTTGATGGTGGGGTGAAAGTCATTGAATGTCTGGTGGAAGGTTTCCAGGGTCTGTTGTCCATGTGTCCAGATAATAAAAATATCGTCAATGTATCGTAGGTACAAGAGAGATTTGAGTGGGTAGGAGTCTAGGAAACGATGTTCTAAATCTGCCATGAAGATGTTGGCATACTGTGGGGCCATGCGGGTGCCCATGGCTGTGCCGCTGATCTGGAGGAACAGGTCATCACCAAATTTGAAGTGGTTGTGGGTAAGGACAAAGTGGCAGAGTTTGGTAGCAAAGTCCGCTGTGGTTTTATCTGAAATGGTGTTCCTTATGGCTTGTAAACCATCATTGTGTGGGATGTTGGTGTATAGAGATTCCACATCCATAGTGGCTAGTATAGTATTGTTAGGAAGATTGTTCAAAGATTGTATTTTCCTCAGAAAATCTGTGGTGCCACGTACGTAGCTGGGAGCACTGATAGCATATGGTTTCAGAACAGAGTCCATATAGCTGGAAACACCCACTGTAATGGTGCCAATACCTGACATGATGGGGCGTCCTGGATTTCCTGGTTTGTGTATTTTAGGTAGAAGGTAGAAAGTTCCTGGTCGAGGTTCCGCTGGTGTGTTTGTGAGGATCTGTTCTTGGATGTGTAGGGGTAGCTCCTTGACAATCTTGTTCAGTTCTTTTTTGTATGCTTGTGTGGGGTCTGAGTCCAATTTCATGTAAAAGGCAGTATTGGAAAGTTGTCTGTGGGCCTCTTGGATGTAATCAGTTTTGTTCATGATGACGACAGCTCCACCCTTGTCTGCCTCTTTAATTATAATGTCTGGGTTGTTCCTGAGATTTTCTATGGCTCTCCTTTCAGCATGGTTTAGATTTTGTTGTAAGTGATGGTGTTTTCTGGTCACATCCGTTTGGATTCTGTGGCGGAAGCAGTCGATGTACAGATCTAGTGTGGTATTACGTCCATCAGGAGGGGTCCACGTAGAGTCCCTTTTTGTGTAACATCTTTTCGGTGGTGGTTGGTGGTCGATGTTCTGTTCATTAATGCGTTTGGAGGGTGATGGTTGTTCCCCAGTAAGTTGAGAGGTGTTGTGTTGTGGTGATGTAGTTTGTTCTACTTTGTCTTGTTCTTGTTTGTGATGAAAATACTCCTTCAGGCGTAAACGGCGGAAAAATGCTTCCAGGTCCCCGCAGAACTGAATCATGTGTGGGGATTTAGCAGGGCAGAATGATAGACCCCGTGAGAGGACGGATTCCTCAGCTGGGCTGAGTGTTTGCTGGGAAAATTGACAATGTTGTTGATCTTGTTTTGATTAGTGGCTTGTAGGTTGGAAAGTTTGCAGAGTTTTTTATTTTTCCGGTTCTTCAGTAACTCCAGTTGAGAGTGGTAAATGGTTTGTTTTTCCTTGTGGAACTCCTGCCAGGCTGGGTGATTCCTGATAGAGTTGTCCAGTGCAGAGAGTTCCTCCTTCATAAGCTTCTGTTTTGAATAAAGAACGCCGATAAGATGTTTGAGTAGCTTCTTGGATAAAGTGTGGCAAAGTTTCCTGGCATATTCTGTGGGATACGTTGATTGAAGGGGGTTCTTAATTCTAAGACCCTTAGGAACAATATCCAGGTTCTTGCATTTGGTCAGAAATATTATGTCAGTTTGTACCTGTGCAAGTACAAACATAATATAACATAACATAAATATAAATAGACAAATTGTAAAGATACGTGGAATGAATTTATGTTTTGTTATGTAAACCCAGTAAAGTAAATAAAAAATGTTAAAAAAAACAACAAGGTCAGGGGTCCAACTCCAAGAGAATAACCCTGAGCCCACCTGTTCATGTCTTCTTATACAGGCACTTTAACTCTGGACTTCTTATTCCTTGATTCTCTCTCTCTCTCTCTCTCTCTCTCTCTCTCTCCCCCCCCCCCCCACTTCTCCTTTCTGCTGAGAGATGGCTTGGGACCAGGTGCCTTGCACCTGCACATCCCATATGGTATCCACATATGTGGCCTAGGACTCAAATGTTCAGAATGTCCCATTCCTTTTTGTGTGTTTCGCAGGACACAAAGTCATGTATAGGGGGCCTTCTCACTTCTCTGTTCTACTTGAAGAAGAACATAAAACCCACACTGGCTGGTTTCTCTTTTCCTATTTCCACCAAAACTTAACTGCAAGCTTAAACCATAGCTGCCAAGTTTTCCCTTTTCCTGCTAGCTCACTGTACCATACATTGAGAGAACATCGCCCCTGCCCCACTCCCCCACCAGACCACCACCTATGTGCCTAAATCAGCTGTGTTAAACTGTTTAAATTTATTGGTATACATTTCTCCTTTACTCTATTATTTGAAATCATATTCCAATCCATCTGAAACATTATTTTATTCATTTAATTTCAATTTGCTTTTGAATAATTTTTGCTACTAAAAGCTGTGAAAATGCTGTTTCCATTTCTCTTGGCTGTGGATGCTGACAAAGGGCGCAGGTTTTTACAGAGAATTGTGTCCGTGCATTCACAAAATGGCATCTGTTCTGATTTCATGGTAAGAATACTAAAATGCTTTTAAAGCATTTGGACATTTAAACCCCAGTTCTCTACCTTCAAATTACTTAAATCTTAAATCAATCCTCACTGTACGTAATTCCAGATGAAAACAACCTCTACACACAATGGCTCACAACATGGATGAGATATCTCTGCTCACCTTTCAAGAGCTGGCCAGCTGCCGGCTTGAAAAAAAAGCATGCAAGAGGTAATTAACAGAAGATTTATTGCATATAAGCAATTAGCCTCCAACCACTCTCTCCGAGTGACCATCTATCACAATCAAGTTGACACTTCTGGAGAATGCTTCCGGCTACTGCAGAATGTCCTGAACCTCCTACCCTTACGTTTCTGGGGTTGTTTTCTGTCTTAGACTTTTTCCATTCATCTAGTTCTCGGACTGATGAGGTCAGCTACCGCCTCTTTCAGTGAGGAATGCCCATATACATTCTCCACTAACCAGATCAACGGAAAATGCAAGATACATTTCTTTACATATATTGCATTAATCGGTTGAGAAATTGATGCCATTTTGATTTCAAGATCTGTTAATGAAGGCAGAAATTTGGCGTGCATTCTATGATGTAAGAGTTGGAGAGACAAATTCAGCCTCTAAGTGTGACCGAGCTCTGGAGTTGAGTGATATTTCATATTAGTGGGCAGACATGTCTGCTCAGCTTTGTCAGTAAAAAACAAATCCCTGGAAAAGGTTGGTTTATTCAGTTGAAACGTTGTGATAATCTGGATCGTTTTACATCTCTGTCAACTTGCATTCAGCTCAGTGAACAAGAAGAGGATCTAATTTTACAGTATGAGGACAACATACATACATTTACCTACAGTAACTCAAGATGAGGGAAAGGCATTTAAGATGGACAGAATCCATACTCTCATTTAAAAAAATAAAAAAGCAAAAGCACCTCTTTGAATATTTCCCATAATTTGACCCATTCAACCACTCAGTGTCTCAAAACCTCTGTGCTGGGACAAGATGATCACAATTTGCGTGGCACAGTCAATCTAGTTAATTTTGTTTTTGCTCCTCAGCTTGCTCAAAATTTGAGGCATAGGTATGATGCTCCTATACGATGAGGAACAGTTGGGAAATAGTTCACATAACAGATGTTTTAATTTTATACAATAAAATTGGTTGTTGAATTAAATCCTCAAAAACGAAGCCATGCCTCATTCTTTTTGTGAGTACAAGGCCAACATGAGGTGGGGTCAATTGAATTTGTGGAGGGAATGCATCAAACACTCATACCGAAATTCTAGTAACATTTCTATTAATGTCATATCTGATTAAATATGTGTAAAAGTCAAATAAAGAAATTAATCTGTATTTTAATTTATGTTTTCTTCCTTATCATTTGTTCTCTGCTGTTCAACTCAGGCCCTCCCATCAGATGTCAAAGAGAAAAACAACTACCAGACTTTTAGAAGACATCTGAAGGCAGCCCTCTTTAGGGATGCTTTTAATGTTTAATAGATTATTTTATTTTCATATTCTGTTGAAAGCCACCCAGAGTGGCTAGGGAAACCCAGCCAGATGGGCGGGGTATAAATATATATATTTTTAATCATCATCATACCGAAATTCCAATGACATTTCTATTAATGTCATATCTGATTAAATATGTGTAAAAGTCAAATAAAGAAATTAATCTGTATTTTAATTTATGTTTTCTTCCTTATCATTTGTTCTCTGCTATTCAGCTCAGGCCTTAGCACAATAATGTAGCATTTTGGGGAAAAGATGCAACCCAGCAATCCTGCACTGGAGGCCAAGATGGAGAAGATCTCCACAGCCACCATGTACTTCCCCTTGGTGCTCAGGTAGGTTGGCACAAAGGACAGCCAAACACTGCAAAACACCAACATGCTGAAAGTGATGAATTTGGCTTCATTGAAACTGTCAGGGAGTTTCCTGGAAAAGAAAGCTACGATGAAGCTGGCAGTGGCCAGGGAGCCCATGTAGCCTAAGACAGAGTAAAACATGGAAGCTGAACCCTCGTTGCATTCAAGTATGATTTCCCCAATCACTGAATGGGTGTCCTTATCTGGAAACGGTGGAGAAGTGCTTAACCAAAGAGCACAAATGGCAGCTTGGATGAAGCAGCAGAAGAGGACAATCGAATTGGTCAGTCCTTTCCCCACCCATTTCCTTATGCTGGATCCTGGTTTGGTGGCCATAAATGCTACAACCACAGTGACCGTCTTTGCCAACACAGTGGAAACGGCCAAAGAGAAGACAAGGCCAAAAGCCATTTGTCGGAGAAGACAGATCACCCTTCCAGGCTGTCCAATGAAAAGCAAGGAGCACAGGAAGCAAAGGAGGAGGGAGATGAGAAGGATGTAGGTGAGGCTCCGGTTGTTGGCTTTGACTATGGGAGTATCCTTGTGCTTCAGGAAAATTCCAAGTACTAAAGTTGTGATGACAGAGAGAGAAATGGCCAACACCACTAAGATGATCCCCAAATTTTCTTTGTAAGAGAGGAAGCTTACAATCCTGGGAACACATTGAGTTTGGTCCTTGTTGGGATATTGGTCCTCTGGACAATTGACGCAAACGTCTACATCTGAAAAAGGGAAGAGGCACTGAAGTATTTCAGAATGTTGACCAACATCTATCTAAACACAAACAGCTATTTAAGTATGCCTTTAAGTAATGCCAGTCAAAGCAATGAGCCACAAGAAGATTTGAGGATGTCTATTTCTGTATTCTTGCAGTTCTTTGACAAAATCAAGGAGAAATGAATCTTATAATTTGAAACTGCATTTTGGATGCTTATTTATGTTCAGTGGGAGGTGGTGGCGTGTGTTGAACTAGTGGACCTAGTAGCTAATTCAGAAAGTGGTTGGAAAAGAAAGAATTAGAAGGAATCCTGTGTTTTTTCCTGAATTTACAGTACCTGATCTGTGAAGAAAGACACAATTTCAGATGGCCCATGGAATAATAATGGGCTGGTTCAGTTGGGAAGCAGAAACCTAGTCCTAATGTATGCAGTGATTTGTCAGTCTGGTGGAAGGGCCAACTTAGTATTCTGTCTGCATAACAGGGATGGGGACCTCTGGCCTGTGGGTTCAAAGTGACTGTCCAAGCTTCCCTATCTGGCAGTCAGGACTCTCCTGAGGTCACAACCCTCACCACGTCTGCTTTACAGCCTCCTTGAGAGTCTTTGCCTGGCTGATGAGACCTCTTGGTGTCTAGTTAAGGGATTCAGACATGTGTGTCTAGAAAGTAGCCCACGGTACAAGTTAAAGCTCACATTAGTTGCTCCCTCCACTTTTGCCTCAGGCCCCAACAACTACTCCTAGAAGGTTGCACAGAACAGGATGAGGCCCTGAGGATGCAAAAAGTTTCCCACCAAGGCTTTAGAGTTGGCTGGAACAAGGAGAGGACCTTCTCAGTGCCTGGGAAATTGCTGGCAACCAAGGGGCACTTAGCTCATTTTTCCATCTCAGATAGACGTCTAATCATTCATTCATTCATTCATTGATTCAACCAAACATCCATCCTTCCATCCATCTACATGTAGCTATCAAATTTACTACATTTATATCCAAGGAGCTGCAAGTTCCCTCCGCTTTATCCTCACAATGTCCCACGAGTTGTGTAGGCTGCAAAATTGTGATGAGTCTAATGTAGGGCTGCCATACGTCCAGGTTTTCCCTGACACATCTGGGAATCGGGCTGCAAAATGGCGTCCAGGCAGTTTTTTGCTGAATAGTCAAAATGTCTGGGGAAACCTGAACAAATGGCAAGTAGGGGGATGTTTGTTTTTTAAAATAAAATATCCATTAAAAATCCTATAAAAGCCCAATAACTTTGACCAAATATTTTTTTTAAAGAACAACAACTCAAGAACAAGATCACTGTTTCCTAAAAAATAATAATAATATTTTAGGCTCCTCTGCAGTCATCTGCATTCTCTACACAAAGGAAATAAATAGCCTTTATTTATCCTTTTGAAATCCCATACATTATGTCATGGGAATTCCTGCCTCCCACCTTGCTGACTAGAGATCATTCCTTCTGGACACGGAGCACAATCATAGCAGCAAAACTTCTCTCCTTCCTTCTTTTTTCTACTGAAGCCAGGGTTGCAGTTGTCATTGCACACAGACAGGGGCCGCGCCTGTACAAAATCATATAGATGAGCAACAATAGATTAGCCCTATTCCGTCATTCATCTCCATGTGATAAGACTCATGTGAAGGACAGAGAGACTGAGGATGAGCCAGTTGGCTCAGCTCCTCTGTCGCCCATTTGTTACCCATTCCGACCTCCATCTCTTTGTTTGATCAGTCTAAGACTCAGCCTTCAAGCGGATCATGAGAAAGACAATGCCACCTCCAGACCCCCCAAAATATGAAGTTGTAGAAATAAGATAAAGATACCTTGAAGATAAAAACAAGGTCCATCTTTTGTCCTTTCAGAAATCACTTCGTGAAGTGATTATATTCTGTGACACTTTAGCAAAATCAAATACGTTTTTTTTCCGATGTTTGTAAGTCGCTTATGTGACCTCTTTTTTTAACAAAGAAATTAAATGGCACAGGTGGCCAAAATGACTCCTTGCTTTAACTTAAGGTTTGAGATTAAGAACTGATGGAATGGTGAGCTACCCAGAAGGGAACATTCCCCTTTTATGGAGTCAAGAGTTTGCAGTTACAATTCACCTGGTTAAAACTTGGATGCCACACGATCTGCTCATCATTGATGGTTAGCTCTCTGCCTGGAGGAGCCAGAGGCTCCAGTTGTCCAACTTTCAATCTTGTCAGTGAGCCATTGGGGAAAGTGATCCAATTGGTAACGTCAAAACCTGAAACCAGTTCTCCATGTTCATCAAAGTGCACCATATCTCCAACACTGATGTTGAATACAAGGCTCTTCAGAAAGCGATGGACCTGGAATATTGAAATATTTACATGGAGTTAATGATATGAATAACTGTTCTTGAAGCAGTATATATGGTGATGAAGTATTCCCACCTGTCTATTCTTATTTATTGAGAAGAGAAGACTCCCTGGGAAAGATTGAGGGCACAAGATGGAGGGCACAAGGAGAAGGGGACGACAGAGGAGGAGATGGTTCGACTGTGTTCCCGAAGCCACCAACATGAGTCTGACCAAACTGCGGGAGGCAGTGGAAGACAGGAGTGCCTGGCGTGCTCTGGTCCATGGGGTCACAAAGAGGCAGACACGACTAAACGACTAAACAACAACCATTATTATTAATATGAAATCAATTACATAAAGAACTGTCTTTGGAGGGGATACATTGATTGAAAATGTCTAGCAAACCAGATTGGTAGTTGGGTTTCTATTGTGGGTATTTGGCAAGCTAGCATGACAGTGATTTTGACTCTGAGTAAATGAGCACCCAGGTGGCGCTGTGGGCTAAACCACTGAGCCTAGGGCTTGCTGATCAGAAGGTTGGCGGTTCGAATCCCTGTGATGGGGTGAGCTCCCGTTGCTTGGTCCCAGCTCCTGCCAACCTAGCAGTTCAAAAGCACATCAAAATGCAAGTAGATAAATAGGAACCGCTATAGCAGGAAGGTAAACGGCATTTCCATGTGCTGCTCTGGTTTGCCAGAAGCGGCTTTGTCATGCTGGCCACATGACCTGGAAGCTATACACCGGCTCCCTCGGCAAGCTAGCATGACAGTGATTTTGACTCTGAGTAAATGAGCACCAGGTCAGGCAGGCTAATTTCTGTGGCTCTTGTCAGGTGAAAAGCCAGGAGATCAGTGGTAGATGGAGGCAAAGCCAAAAAGTTCTGAGTTGTCATTACCTGCCATGGTTGCACATTCTGAAATGCAAATCTCTCTCCGCTTGCCAATCTTCTATGTCTGGAGCTGGATTTGTACATGGCGTTCAAAGCATGTGCCACTGCATAGACAGCTTTGTAGACATTGTAGCTGTGACCAGTCATGTATTTTTCAAACAAAACCCCAGGAAGGTTCTCCAGTTTCTCCTCCAAAGTGCAGGGTTCTTTCTGCTCAGCCTCCACCTCCTGTCCATTAGATCCTTTCAGGGAGCAGGCGAAAGTCTGTTCCCAGACGTCCTGGATGAAGACATCCTCTTTGTGCCAGAAGGGTCTTATCTTCTGCATGAACTCATGGAACCCTAATGGCTGATTCGAGTGGACTGTGAAGGATAGAGTACCATGGAATATTTGTATTTCCCAGTCTTTCTGAATAGACACTGATGCAAAATCCCAGTGAGATGTAGCAACACACACCTTACCCAGAGGTGGCCATCCCATTATTGGTGCTATAAATGCCAATACTCTCAAAACCTGAAAAGATGGAGGTTCCCCATAAACCACAAATACATTAGCTTTTGTCTTAAATGCAGTTGCATAACTGTTCCGATGCTGTAAAGCCAAGCGTATCATCTCATCCAGATAATTCCATTTTTCTAATCTTACTATGACATCATAGCAGATGCCATGCTCAAAGAGTAGTGGTAAAATTGTCTGTAGAAACTGGTCCCCTTTGTCATCATCCACAGCACTAAGTGCAATCCAGGTCCATTTGAAATGCTGAAGTAGTTGCACAATTCCTATGTGCTGTTTGGCTTCATTAGGGACCATCTGGTATAAAAATGGAAAGTGCATGTTTGCATCCTGTATCGCCAAAAAGGATCCATATGTGAGCTAAAATAGAATGTAGGAGGTGTTTTGTTTTGTTTTTGATGGATTATGAGAGAATGCTAAACTACAGATTCTACAGGTACTTCAGAGGCACAGCTTTCCCAATAAATGCCTGTGTAGGTTCTTCTAGAGGAAAACAGTGTGGAAGAGTACCCAGTAATCTATTTCACTATTGATAATTTCTTAATGTTTCTCCTAATGTTTTAAGAATATCTTGCCCAGCCCTATGGAGAAGAAGAGTTTGGATTTGATATCCCGCTTTATCACTACCCGAAGGAGTCTCAAAGCGGCTAACAATCTCCTTTTCCCTTCCTCCACCACCACAAACACTCTGTGAGGTGAGTGAGGCTGAGAGGCTTCAGAGAAGTCTGGCTAGCCCAAGGTCACCCAGCGGCTGCATGTGGAGGAGTGCAGACGCGAACCCGGTTCCCCAGATTACAAGTCTACCGCTCTTAACCACTACACCACACCGGCTCTCTGGAGCAGTAAACAACCAGTATTTCCTCTCTTCTATGTAACAGCCATTAAGGTATTTTCGAGTACTAAGGTAAAGGTAAAGGGACCCCTGACCATTAGGTCCAGTCGTGACCGACTCTGGTTGCGCGCTCATCTCGCATTATTGGCCGAGGGAGCCGGCATATAGCTTCCAGGTCACGTGGCCAGCATGACAAAGCCGCTCCTGGAAACCAGAGCAGCACATGGAAATGCCGTTTACCTTCCTGCTATAGCGGTTCCTATTTATCTACTTGCATTTTGATGTGCTTTCGAACTGCTAGGTTGGCAGGATTTTCGAGTACTATACAGTATTAAATCTCCTTAGTCTCTTTCTTATCTGGACTAAAGTTACACAATTCTGTCAGCCATTCCTTACATTATGTGTTTTCAGTTGTGTATTAGGTGTAGTAAAAAATGGGAGGAAACCCACCAACCATAAAAATTCAAATCCTTTATGTCCTGGACACAATCATATCCTTCCACTTCCATTTACAGCTACTCCAGTTCTCTGGACAATTGACTTTCAGCACTGCTTGGTCAATCCCAATCCAAACTGCCCTCCTGAATAAAACTTTGCAGGAACCTTGTCAAGACTGTGTTGAAATCAAGATAGTATTTCCCATACACCCATGCTCTCAATTTACCTGTGGGATCTTGTGGATTGCTGAAATGATGGCCATATTGGCAGAGATTTCAGAGATGCATCCTCCAATGAGAGCTATCAGATTGTTCCACTTGTGACACTTGAAGTTGGGGGCAAATCTACGCTGTGTGGAAAGCAGGTTGAGCGTGGCCTTGTAGGTCATCCTTGCAGCGTAGTAGCTATTGAGGATGCGGAACCCTAGAGAGATGTTTGATAAGACTCTGGGATTCTCATTGATCTCTTTGACAGCAAATGCTAAGGCCAGGATGTGCTGGTAGCTCTTTGGCACGGAGCTGTAATAAAATTACAACACAATATTTCCTTTCTCTCTTTTTAATTTAAACAATAAACTTTATTGGAATTCAAATTAAAATACACTCACATAAACACATACACACTCAAGAAACAATAATATAAATAATATAGAAATAATAACATACAAAATCATATATAATGAAATAATAATGAAAATATAACATAAAAATTAATCTCATACAACATCAAACTTAAATCAAACTTAAATAATAATACTCATAATCATAAAGAAATTAAAAATAGAAAAAACAAAGAATCCTACATTCAAATACTCATTCATACCCAAAAACATAATAATCAAAATACATTTCAACTATAATCCCCTTTATTTATTCCCCTATATCTCCTCCTCTCCTGATGGACTTCCACTTATCTCTCTCTCAGGTTCTTTAAATACTATATTCTGGTACTGCTTCCCCTCATTCCTACAAGTATATATCCTAAAATTCTCAAATATAATCATACCTCACAGGGGGGGAAAGAATTCATCATCATTCAGCTGTATCAACTTGAATTAAATCAAATTATCTCAGTACAAGGTCTTAGAAATAAACCCAGGATTTTATCATGGGGCACTGTCTCTTCATGTACTCTCCAAATTTTTCCCAATTATGATGGAATTTCTTATTAGAATACCCTCTGATTGAATTGGTTAGGTACAACACAATATTTCCAGGCTCCACTGCTCAGTTGAGCAGTGAACAGAAAACGGAGCACTCAGAGAACAGAAATAGAGCAATCTGAGAGAAAATCAAGGGGAGAAAGTGCTGCACTGCAAAGAGTGAGGAGAGACAGAAAAGAGCAGGAATTGTGTTCCATAGAGAAGGAGTCAGAAGGTGGATATGGACATACACTCACATCCCTCAAGGTTGAGAAGGAACAAAGTGGGGGCAGAACAGACATAAGGCGGGGGCAGTGACAAGGCATGATCTGCCATGTGAAAATGCTGTAGAAGGCTTACTACAAAAAAGACAAAAACTTAGGAGCAGTACAAACAGTTAAGAAAAATGAATACAGTAAACCCACAATGTGTATTCAGCTTTACATGGCTGGCAAAACAATAAAAATTTAATCCAAAGGGGTGTGTGCCTAGGGAAAAAGACTTCGGGAATCCCATCTGCCATTGAACCCGATTTATTTTGACTATACACAAAGTCGGCATTTGGCGTGATTCCCAGAACTTGACCCTCGTGTAAATTGGGGGTTTACTGTCTCTGTCTCTCTGTCTTCCCATATCCACCCTTGCCCCTTATCCTGTCATGCTGAGGTTGAGTACCTCATAAAGAATGCTTAAAATCTTACTGGGTTTCCATGAAAAAGAACATCAAAATATGAATCACAGGACTGCTTAATGATGCGTTTTCAATCATTTCAGTCTGACTATATTAGACACGGAAAGAAGGGAAATAAATAAGGCCTTACATAGGTTCATCAATCAGTATCTGTGAAGGCTGTTCCATGAAAGACTGGATATTAGAGAAGTATATGACTTGCGAAACCATCTCACCAATTACAAGGTCTCCTGGCTGGTAAAATTCGTGAGCAATAGGAAGAGGATCATCATAAATGCTGCAGTTAATAGAATGTGGCTTGCATATAGTGAGAAACAGAAGTAGCAGCAGAAAGAACAGCAGCAGGATCCTGCTGAGAAATCTTCCCCTCCCAATGTAGAGTACCATGTTTTCCACTACAGCATTATATGTGGATGTTACCAGTTTGGCTAAAGTATCCTTTGCTTAGTGGGCTGTTAGGGAATCTATGCACTAGCGCTTTGGTCTTTTAGTTAAAAATGGTTCTTCCTCTGTAAGTGGCCCCAGCCAGCATATTTTCTTATTCTTCACACATTATCCTGAGGGATGACTGGAGGTTGTGGGGATACAAATAATAACATTGCAGCTATTATTACTTCTTTTTAAAATAACCAACTGCAGCCGTTTAGTTATAAACTTACTCACTTTTCCTTGGTTTGTAAAGAAAATAATTATACATAAGGTACGTTGTGGTGAGGCAGCATTTCAGTTAAACAATATGCTAAACCATGTGCTAAACCATGCCTAGTCAAGGAAGTTCACATTTCACAGAAAGAACATTCCTTGAAACCGATGACTGGATGGAAGCATCTCCAAACATGTAAAAGAAGAATGATGATACAAAAGACTGGCAGAGCCCTGCCTGTGCCTAGATATAGCTCTGGACAATAGCAAGCTGTTAGGCCTTTTTAAAGATGCTGTTGTTGTTTTTTAATCCCAACAGAAAGTGTATATCTACTATGCAAGAGGATGAAAGCCAACAATTTTGACAATGATGAAAATAATTCCTCAGTGTGTTCTTCGTATTTGCAGTTGCGTCATCCCTGACCAAACTGCTAAGGCCTCTCCCCCCTGAATAGTACAACTATTATTGTCTTCCTTGAGAGATAATAAGTAGGCAGCAATGCTTAGTCCTCAGCAAGAGTTACGTTTACCCAGAGATCATTCTTAGTTGGCAGAAAATGAAGGCCTGGGTTTAAAAGTAAAGTCTGAGTGTATGTGAAGTTCCATCCCATCCCACCTGTCCCCCACCCTGATGATGGGTTCATCTCCTTCATCACATCCTTTCCCAGTATTGTTTGCCCCCATCTATCAATAACAAATTGAAATTAGGCTTGCTATATTTCTAAAAGAAAAAAACGGGATATGCATGCATCATTAGCAATAAGGAAACGTCTCTAGAGTCTGGCCCAAGTAGCTTACAGTCAGAATTTGAGTTCTGTGTACATGTCTGGGAACAGGAAGCAGGCTGAGCAACAAGATTTCCTGAGGTCACTGAAAATACGTATTTGGGGCCTTTGCATTTCAGTCCTGTTGCCAATGGCTCTCTTAGCTTTTCAAGATATGCTCTTTCCAACCTTTGGTGCTTTTGGACTGGGCTGTGGAGTGCCTGGATCCCATAGGCTTTCAGCCCCACAGAAATAAATACCCTGCACATTTTTATTTTACTTCTGCAGAAAATAATGAGACCATTTTGCTTCTGGAACATACCTGGAATAAGTTTTTTATCACACCACTTCTGCTCTATCTACATTTTGTTCTCTTTCATCCTGCGTCTCCTTCCTTTCACCTCCAGTTTCCTGTTTGCTTTAATCTTTGATTTTAGCAGGACCACCATGTTTCTTCCTTCCTCTTCCTTTCTCCCATCTCATTTGCACATCTTACGCTCCCACTTTACACAGGGGCAAACTTAGGTTTATTGGTGCAACATAAAGAAGAAAAGGCCTCCATGAATCAAACCTGAGTCTACACTAAGAATTTGTGTATGAGATACACACTTGCAAACCTTGTCTTGCAGCTCACCACAGCTGGATGTGGCTTCATGAAAGGTCATGCACAAAATGACCCTCCAACACTGTGATGTGGTCTGACATTTGTAGGATATGACTCCCCGTGGTACTGTCAGCCTGTGATATGAAAGCTTCCAGAACATAGTTCACAAGGTCAGGGGTCGAGAGAACTGCACATGCGTCGGCGTGAGTAGACGCTCACCCATATTGCTCCTGGAACTTTTTAATTAAAAGCCTGAAAAACTAATAATTTACGGCAAACTGATAACAGACTCAAACTGCTGAGAGCCGGGCTGAAGTCCAAACACTGAAGAGGGGTGAGTCTGTGCTTAAAATGGAGATTAATCAGTCTGTTGAGGAAAACTTGAGAACAGACATAACAAGATGGCTAAATCTATAAAGGAGCTGGGGGAGATGATTCAGCGTTCGGAGATAAATGTCCGTGCTGATATGCAAGAACTGAAAGCAGAAATGAGAAGAATGACTGCTACAGTAGAAAAAGTTACGAAAATAGCAGAGTATGCAAAAGAGGTAGCAGAATCAAACATAAATAAAATAGAGGTCCTGACAAAAAGAATCTCACAAATGAATGATAGACAACGTAGAAGGAATTTGAAGTTTTCTGGCATTTCAGAGGACATTGAGAATAAAGACCTGGAAAAGGAAAAGTTTGAATGGCTCAAAGAACAAGGAATTGAAATTGAACAACACGAGATTGAGAGAGCGCACCGATTGTTTAAGCATTGGCAGCAATGCTTAGTCCTCAGCAAGAGATACGTTTACCCAGAGATCATTCTTAGTTGGCAGAAAATGAAGGCCTGGGGAAGAAGAAGAAGAAGAAGAAGAAGAAGAAGAAGAAGAAGAAGAAGAAGAAGAAGAAGAAGAAGAAGAAGAAGAAGAAGAAGAAGAAGAGTTTGGATTTGATATCCCGCTTTATCACTACCCGAAGGAGTCTCAAAGCGGCTAACATTCTCCTTTCCCTTCCTCCCCCACAACAGACACTCTGTGAGGTTGGTGGGGCTGAGAGACTTCAGAGAAGTGTGACTAGCCCAAGGTCACCCACAGCTGCATGTGGAGGAGCGGAGACGCGAACCCGGCTCCCCAGATTATGAGTCTACCACTCTTAACCACTACACCACACTGGCTCTTTACTTTAAAAGTAAAGTCTGAGTGTATGTGAGGTTCCATCCTGTCCCCCACCCTGATGATGGGTTCATCTCCTTCATCACATCCCTTCCCAGTATTGTTTCCCCCATATTGCTATCAATAACAAATTGAATTTAGGTTGCCATATTTCTAAAAGTAAAAACCAGGACACCCCGAAAGTTGTTGAGTAGTACCTTGGTTTATGAACTTAATCCATTCCAGAAGTCTGTTCTTAAACCAAAACATTCTTAAACCAAGGTGTGCTTTCCCATAGCAGCGGGGGACACAATTTACAAATGAAACACACTCAACAGGAAGCAGAACTTGTTCTGCTTCCAAGGCAAAATTCTCAAACCAAAACACCCACTTCCGGGTTTGCAGCATTCTTTACCCAAGTTGTTCATAAACTAAGCTGTTCTTAAACCAAGGTACCACTGTATAGCCATTCTGCAGCATGCATCGCTAACAATTAGGAATAGAGTCTAGCCCAAGTAGCTTACAGTGAGAATTTGACTTCTGTGTACATGTCTGAGAAAAGTAAATACCAGGACGCCCTGAGCTTCTTCTTTTTTTAAAAAAAAAAAACTTATACATTACAGTCGTACCTTGGTTCTCGAATGCCTTGGTACTCGTACGTTTTGACTCCCGAACGCTGAAAACCGGGGAGTGTATGTTCCAGTTTTCGAATGTTCTTTGGAAGTCGAACATCCGACATGGCTTCTGCAATTGAGTGTAGGCAGCTCCTGTAGCCAATTGGAAGCTGCACCTTGGTTTTTGAATGGTTTCGGGAGTCGAATGGACTCCCGGAACGGAGTAAGTTTGACAAACAAGGTACCACAGTACTAAGCTCTTCTTAAACAAAGGTACCACAGTACTATCATTCAAAAAAAATCTAGTCCAAGTAGCTTACAGTCAGAATTTGAGTTCTGTGTACATGTCTGGGAACAATTAACAGGCTGAGCAACAAGATTTTCTGAAGTGACCAAAAATACGTATTTGGGGCCTCTGTAATTCAGTCCAGTTGCCAATGGCTCTCTTAGTTTTTCAAGAATGGGCCTTTGCTGTGGTGGCTCCCCTACTGTGGAATGCTCTTCCCAGAGAGACTCACTTGGCACCGTCATTACATGTCTTTATTTCGTTTAACATCTGTTTACTGAAGGCAGAAATTATGCATCCATTCTATGATGTAAGAGTTGGAGAGACAAATTCAGCCTCTAAGTGTGACCGAGCTCTGGAATTGAGTGATATTTCATTTTAGTGGGCAGACATGTCTGCTCAGCTTTGTCAGTCAAAAACAAACCCCTGGAAAGGTTGGTTCATTCAGTTGATACTTTATGATAATCCGGATTGTCTTACATCTCCGTAAACATGCAATCAGCTTAGTGAACAAGAAGAGGATCTAATTTTACAGTATGAGAACATACATACATTTACCTACAGTAACTCAAGATGGGGGAAAGGCATTTAAGATGGACAGAATCCATACTCTCATTTTAAAAAAATAAAAAAGCAAAAATAAAAGGACCTCTTTGAATATTTCCCATAATTTGACCCATTCAACCACTCAGTGTCTCAAAACCTCTGTGCTGGGACAAGATGATCACAATTTGCGTGGCACAGTCAATCTAGTTAATTTTGTTTTTGCCCCTCAGCTTGCTCAAAATTTGAGGCATAGGTATGATGCTCCTATACGATGAGGAACAGTTGGGAATTAGTTCACATAACAGATGTTTTAATTTTATACAATAAAATTGGTTGTTGAATTAAATCCTCAAAAACGAAGCCATGTCTCATTCTTTTTGTGAGTACAAGGCCAACATGAGATGGGGTCAACTTAATTTGGCACCATCATTACATGTCTTTAGGCACCTGACAAAAATATTCCTCTTTGCCCAGGCCTTTGCCCATGAAATGATCTATTTCTTGTTAAAGCTGTGCAGGGGCGGGCTGTTATTATTGTATTATTGTCTGTATTGTCTGTTGTTATTCTTTTTTATTACGTTTTTATTACTGATGCTTTGTAAAATGTGTTCTTAATGTTGTACTCTGCCCAGGGATCTTTGGATAAAGGGCAGTATATAAAACAAACAAACATACATACATATACTCCCCCACCATCTGCTTGAGTGCAGTTCATTCCTCCTTTCTGTAGGGTTCGGGTGCATCATCTCGTTCTCCATGGGAACTCACTGGCACATCTGAACCCAGAAGATTGAATGCCTTGCACATCAGCTGGTGCAGTGTGTGTGTGTGTGTGTGTGTGTGTGTGTGTGTGATGCTTTCTGCAGTATTTGGAGGACCCAGCCAGTTCCCAGGAGGGACTCACTGGCACCCCAAAAGCAAGCAGGATTGCATCCTCCTCCATCAGCTAATGCATGCAGAGTTTAATCTTACTTTCTGCAGCGTTTGGCCATGCCAGCCAGTTCTCAGCAGCAACAGGGGGGCATGATGTAACCAAGTACAATTAAACTCCCTGCAAGTCAGGCTCCAACCTAATGTCCTACAATTCGCTCTGCCTGCTGCAACCAAGCCTGCCAATCCAAGCTGAATCCTTTCACACACACCAATTGTCCTGATTTGAACAGAACATCACTGATTGACAGAAGCCGCCCTGGCTTCTTATGTCAGGAGGAGTATTCCAGGAGGAGGTGGAGAGAAACTGATGCAGCTGGGGTGTGGGGTGAAAGAGACCGGGTTCCCGCCCGCCCACTGCTTAAAGGAAGCAGGACACGCCCCCAGCCGACCGGATTGGTCGGCCCCCGAATGATGCAGGTGGGAACCCCACCAATCGCACAGCTGAGCTCTCAGCCACTGCGCATGTGTTCGGTCGTGATGCCCAGAACTCCACCTCCGACGCAGGCACGGAAGTGGCTTTATTTGCATCAGCCATCGGCCATAGCAATAAAATAACAATACAATATGCAAAGAATAGAAATGAAAAGTCAATTATATAAAATACAGTTCAGGGTTTTGAATCAATAGTCAAATAGTAGACATTATTCTGATTGCCCCAGCTAAAAACCTTGCCACCTTTGCTGTCACCTGCTCCTCCTGATCTGCCAGGAGAAAGGACACTGGGGCAGTGGTTGGGCGACCCGGAATGGACAATAAAAAAGGGGTGATCACCTCATTCCTCAAGTCTTTATCAAGAGTGCAAGCCAGAAGGACATGCGCCACCGATTTGGTGCTGCCATCTCCACAGGGACATAAGCATTTTTTGTGTGGAATCCATTGGAATCATCCCTCAAGTACAGCTGAGGGTAATACATTCCATCTTGTGATAGCAAAAGCATGTCTATATTTTAGAATTGCTAGGTTATGCCAGAGAGTCGAAATGGGAAGGTGGAAAATAGTCATGCCATGGGCAAAAGTAAAGGCAGCAGAGGGGGGGGCTGAGGGGGGGGTCAGTGACATGTTGGTGGTTAGGGGTGTCCCAGAGTGTCAGTTTTGTATGGCTCATCACATAACCTTCCAATGGTAGACAAGCCAGAGGGATAAGTGAGTGGAACAGTGGGTGTGACTTTTACCTTTGTAAAGTAGGCCCATTTCTCTCCATTGTCCATCCAGACAAGGAAGAGGCCTTATCAGAGCTCAGGTATATATTCCAGCCAGGCAGAAACGCTCAGGGTTGTATCTAATGCTAGTAGGTCTGCTTAGCCCCACTGAAATTAATGCACTCAACATAATCGTGCTCATTTATTGGACTGGGTTTACTCTGAGTACAACTAGCAACAGATACAGCCTATGAATCAGGGCCCATGTGGTCTGTGGCCTGGGACCAGAGAGAGTACTTTTCGGACCCTGGGGCTGTGTTTTCTTCACCCTTGACCTGATGTATTAAAGTAACAGAATTAAAAATTTCATGGCAAGTGATTTTGGTCTTTGGCACATAAATAGAAGTGGCCTAGCTGGACTGCAAGAGACAGTGAACTACGTTGGCAGTCCTTCATAAAACTTTCTGATCTGCATTAAATCAGCCCTCTAAAGTTCAGTTCTGCCTTGGTATGTGCACTAGTGTAAACCTGTACAGTATAACTGAATGCTGTTCTTGTCTTTTGGAGCAAACTCCAAGGGGCATCTCCCAACGGCAAACACTGTGCCAAGACCCTGCAATTAAAGATAATTGATGGAGAGCCCTTACAGCCATTGCATATGCTACATACGGTGCAATTTTCACAGATCATAATTATTCTTGATATTCAGTATTACAACTAACCTTAAAATAGCATTTGCATTACAGTTTTCTGCCCTGCATTGTAAACAGCACTTTGACTTTTCCATGGTATTAACTGTGACACTGTGTTTACCTGGATGCTGTGCTTCCCACCTTGTGTCAAGTCCCAAATGGGCAGCAAACTAATTGGCTCTGCAATTAGCTGTAATTTTCACAGCAGAAAGCCCAATTAAACTTGACAGGCAGGATTCTAATTATGAAGCAAACTTCGGCAAGCAACTGACAATCAGGAAGGAAGAGAGAAGCCTGCTCTTTTCTCTCTCTCGGACGCATCTGCTGTCTGCAACACTTTGGTTTAATCATATCAACAAGCCAATATCAAACTGGGCCCAGAAACCCTCAGGCAGAGCTGATCAACACACACAAACTGTTTCTCACTTAACAAGGCAAATATCCTATGTGGATCCCATCACAATGAAATGCTTATAATTTGAACACTAAGTGTGGACTCATCCATGAACGTGGTTCTGTCTATGAAAAGTATTGGGGAACTTCTTCTAGGCTGGGATGCTGCGGCCAGACTGTTGCCCAGTGCAATGATCTGAAGAATGTGACTCTGCCATTCAAACTATTTTACTGGCTGCCAGGACATTTGCATGCACAATTCAAAGTACCCATAAGCCCCGCTCCGTGCCCAGCAGCATTGTGGCCCATAGAGTGCAGCAAAATACTGGGCAAGGTTTTGCCCAGTATCTTCTCTGTGTGATAGGCTGATGGGGGGAAAGCTGTCCCATAAGCCCTTGCTGCAGAGGGAAGGGGAGGCCTATATAAGGCTATTTCCCCTGGAGCTTTGAGAGCTTCCCGCCTGCCCACCCTCGGGTTAGAGCCTTCACTGGGCAATTTTGGGTCATTAGTTGACAGGGCCAGAAAGGAATATTTTTTCTCCAAATGTGATTGGCACTTTGGCTTTTGGGGGGGGGCTTTCCCTCAGTGCAATTATGCCTTTCCTTTGATAGGCGGAATAACATTTTTTGCATGAGGGTGGAGATGGCATTGGTCAGGATCAACATAGTATAGGGGGTCCCCCATAAGGGGCCTGAGAGAAGGATTGACCACGGCTAACCCAAGCACGGTTTCGGTATCTGCTTGGTTGGAACCTGCACCCCGGTCCCCAAGTGAGACCTTGCTTGCTTGGCCTGCACCACAGCAAGGTTCAACACTGGCCGACTCTGTTTGGAGTGATCCAAACCCAGTGGATCCATTCCATCAGCACAGGGTTTGTGGAATGATGAACTGAACCTGGGACCCAATGCCCTGCCTGATGCTGCCAACAAAGATTTGGCCCGATTTTATCCCATCACCATTGTACAGTCTGGTTATTCTGCTGCTCCAATGGGTCACATAGTGTGCCTGCCTGGGCAATGATATTTAATGTTCTAAGCAGCATAGGGCAGGGATTTTTGAGGGACCACCTCCTAGATCAACCTAGTTGCACAATCACGCCATTTGACACCATGATTGCAAGGTGGTTTTAAAAGGTTAACACTCTTGTGCTATGTGATCTTGAGTACACAACTGCAATATAATCCCATGCCTTTATCTAGGTCATCATTGCTGAACATCTGTGTTCCTTGCTAGATAGCATAGCTGCCAAGTTTTCCCTTTTCTCGCGAGAAAGCCTATTCAGCATAAGGGAATTTCCCTTTAAAAAAGGGATAACTTGGCAGCTATGCTAGATAGCTCTTTGGGATAAGGCACAGATTTATTTATTTTTTAATTTAAAAAAATCTTTATTTCAGCTCTATAAACAATACAATAAGGAAACAATAAGGAAATTAACATAACTCAACATAACTTAATCCGAACCATAACTCAAACTATAATTTCAAATAAGACTTAAATAAACTAAACAATACAAATTATACAAATTATGATAAGAGAACAAACAAAGATGTAATTTAAATTTTGCATACAATACAAAAGAGAATATTTCCTACTATTCATGCATAATAAGGATAAGGCACAGATTGACACTCCATCACCTAGTAGGAAAACCATCTTTTCTTTCTTCTCTGCCCCATGTTCTCTGCTTTTTGCTGTACCTTGATCTTCAAGTATTGCAGGTGACAATGTTCATGGAAAACTTCACCTGCTGATTTATATATAGCACACACAACTCTTAAAATCACAGAAGCATACTATGAGTCTGAGGACACCTCAGCCCCCACCCCAAATATACTGGAATGGAGCTGAGCTCCCCTCCCATCTTGAGGGACCAGGCCTTGGCAGGACTTCCAGCGGTGGGCCCCATCCTGGTGTTGCAGCAGGTCCTGTTGGGCCTCACTGGGCCTACTCGCAGTCTTGTACTCAGTCCTTGACGTCTTCTAATTTTTTATTTATTTATTTTTGAATTTTAAAGTCTTTGTTGAAATTCATTAATATCATTACAATTTTTACTTCACACATACACATACAGTGGAACCTCGGTTTATGAACACCTCGGTTTACGAATTTTCAGTTTACGAATGCCGCGGACCCATCTGGAACAGATTAATTCACTTTCCATTACTTTCAAAGGGAAAGTTCGCTTCACTTTATGAACGCTTCAGTTTATCAACAGACTTCCGGAACCAATTACACCCATGCTTCGGGTTAAGTACGCTTCAGGTTGAGTACTCCACGGACCCGTCTGGAATGGATTAATCCACTTTCCATTACTTTCAATGGGAAAGTTCGCTTCAGTTTATGAACACTTCAGTTTATGAACAGACTTCCGGAACCAATTGTGTTCATAAACCAAGGTACCACTGTATATACATTTAAAAATAAAAGAAAATATTATTAAATTAATTTACCATAAGGTGTTATTTTTAACTTCTAACTCCTATTTCCGCTTAGGTTCCAACTAAGCTAAGATCAAATAATATTGCATAAATTAAGGTAACATATAACAGAATAAAATAAAATGTAGACTTCCCATCATTTCCCAATATAGTTAACATTTATGATTTTGAATGTACTTATAATTATTAAAAGGTAAGGGGACCCCTGACCATTAGGTCCAGTCATGACCGACTCTGGAGTTACGGCGCTCATCTCGCATTATTGGCCAAGGGAGCCGGCGTACAGCTTCTGGGTCATGTGGCCAGCATGACATAGCCGCTTCTGGTGAACCTATTTATCTACTTGCACTTTGATGTGCTTTCGAGCTGCTAGGTGGGCAGGAGCTGGGACTGAGCAACGGGAGCTCACCCTGTCACGGGGATTCGAACCACTGACCTTCTGATCAGCAAGCCCTAGGCTCTGTGGTTTAACCCACAGTGCCACCTGTGTCCCTATAATTATTACCTTACATTTAATATACTTTCTTACAACATATCATACTGATTTTTCTTTATTTCTTAATATTTTACGTACACGAGGGTCATTCAAGCACTGCCATAGATAGCATGTCTCTGTTATTTTTTTGTAGGTATCTTTTATGCATTTCCCATGTTTGAGAGAATTTTTTAAGTTTAAAACCAGCATCAGCAAAAGTCAATATCTCTCTATAAGTGTTCTATTTCCTTTCCATATTAATTGTCTTTAGGGCATTTGCTTTGATGGGGGAATTGCCATAACAGTGTTTTTCTTTCCAACAAATTCTTATATCACACCATGCAGTTGCTAGTTCTTTCATGGTGGACAGGAAACCTGTTACTATGTTGGTGTTAGGATAAAGTATAACTGTGCTTGTCTATCTGTTCTTGATGGCGTGTGCTTTAATGCCTTGGGTAACTTGCCTTGTTGTTGTTTTTCTACAGAGAAGCTGTTATTCTGTTGTTTGTACGTATGTCTTCCTTTTGGAGAGAAGTAGCATTTTGAGCTTTTTCTTGGTAGAGGGTAGGATGCATACCTGATTCCCTTCTATTTTCTGGATCCTGAGTTGCTTCTATGTTCTGCATCCAGCAAGTGTTGACATCTAATGGAGGATCTCATTGTTCATTTAGTCGGGCAAGGGGCATAACTGTCCCTAAGTATGAGTCATTAGTATGCAGAAGGAAGTAGCTTTGTGCCAGAGGGCAAATGCATGGATCTCTTCCTTCCTTCACATGGCTGGTGGTGAGAAGGTGTGAGAGAGAGAGCTGAAGGCAGGAAGCAAGCAGAAACCTCCAATTGAAAGACATGCTTGATGTCTTCTTGAATCCAAGGCTGTAGCTATCAGAGAACAAGCTATCAGAGAAGAAGGGGTGTTAATGTTGTGAGCCCATCCATGGTAGCCTAAGGTTGTATATATGTTTAAATCAGGAATCCCCAAACTGCGCCCTCCAGATGTTTTGGCCTACAACTCCCATGATCCCTAGCTAACAGGACCAGTGGTCGGGGAAGATGGGAATTGTAGTCCAAAACATCTGGAGGGCCGAAGTTTGGGGGTGCCTAGTTTAAATAAACAATATATCCTAAAGACACCAGAGCGTCTGCTGTCCCTCATTCCAAGGAAACCAAACCCTGGGTAGAATCATAGGATCAAAGAATGGCAGAGTTGGAAGGGACCCAAGGGTCATCTAGTCCAACCCCCCCCTGTGATGCAAGAAGCTCAACTCAAGCATCCATCCACGATGGCCACCCAACCTCTCTTTAAACACCTCCAGTGAATAAAAGGCAACTGCCTTCCGTGGGAGACCATTCTCCCACTGTGGGGTAACATTGAAAACTCAGGAAGGATCATATATATTATCTACCCCACCCTATAAAAAAGGTAAATATTGGAACTTAAACTTCAGTCACTCTCTCGATTTCATGATCTTACTGCCTTTCCCTTCCCACATGCCACAACCACATCTATTGTATGTTTCAAGTTCTACCACTGGATTTAAGCCTTCATTGTCACTTTCATGGGTCCCTCACATTGCTCTCCAACTCTAAGAGGACAAAAGGATTAATTTTTTTTACTTCCATATGCATTTATCTATATTTTTATATAGAATAACTAGTCAGTTTCAGCTGTTAGCCAATGCAATATGGGATTTCTGAAGTGTTTAGAAAAACAGATGCCTGGCATACACTATCCATTGCTGTAAGGAAATGTAACATTCTGTATTGCACCTGCAACTGGAGCCTGTATTATTTTAACTCTTTCCTCCCTTTCCTTAACGTGTGGACAAGGAAACATCCCTGTGAATCGTGAAAATTATATCTCCATTGGTGATACATGTACAGCTGGGGGAACTGTGATTGAGAAAGACTGTTGGGGAAACTAGGAGTCTTCCTTCAGGTCACCAGTTTGTGACTGGACTGCTTGCTTGCCTGTGGCACTCGCAATTACAAGAGAACTACTGAATAACAAATATCCATTATTATTTTGATCTTACTATAAGTCACAGAGCTCAATAACCAGTAATTATCTCAAATTGCTGGGTTTTATCATCCGTCTTGCCAAATCCCATGTACATTTTATCAGGCCATGAACACAGTCAATATCAAAGTGCAAAAGTCTATATAAAATAAATCCTGTGTCATCCAGAGGCCCGATGAGAAACTCTGAACATGCAGGTTTTCATGGAACATATCTTTGGCATTTTCCCTTTATCAAAATAATCTAGTCATTCTATGAAAGTTATTGTAATGCAGTTTATGGTGGATGAGATAGAAATCTAACTTTCAGCATCCCTGTTGGCCCCAAGATGGTAGGATCCTTTCTGCTGCTGATCCTTCTCTTCCTGTGGCTCCAGTTGCCTCCAGCTGAGAGCAAGGGACACTCTGCTAGATGCACTGTGACGGAGCCTTTCCTACTTCCACACCAGAGTTATCAGAGAGGGGACCTAATCATTGGAGGAATTGTTACCTATTTCGGCTTTGTATTTGAAGAAATAGATTTCCATGAGCACCCAAACACAAAGCTTATAGATGAACTTTTGTAAGGAAAAAACTCTATCCTTCATTGTGTACCCTTGGTGAGCTCCTGTATGCTACAGTTACACCAAACATACGAATGGGATGCTCAGAACACATTTCCATGTGACTTTTTTCAGTAGGAATGTTAAACATCTATTTTCTTCTCTTTACATTGTGATCTTGGCATCTTCTTCTTTGTTGCTTCTTTCCGCTTCTTGATGCTTCTATCTTCTGCCTGTTCTGCTTTCTCATCACCTGATCCCATGGCTCTCACCGCTTTCTCCCAACTTCATCCTCACCCTCCCTCTGTGTTTCCTTTCACACCATTAACGTCTGTTTTCCTTTGCTTGATCCTCACATTCACATTCAAGTCTCTTTTAATCTGACAGACACAGATGCTGTGACACATGAATATCATAGATTTTGCATTATATTCTCTAGCATACAATGTAAACCATATTGGATAATAAAAAGAGCAGTTGCACACTTGTTTTTGCAAATCAAGTTATCTATCTGGCTTATTTGCAGAGCAGACCCATTGAAATTAATACACCTAACTTAGTCTGATCTACATTATTAATCATAATAGGCCTTCTCAGAGTATGACTAACATTGGCTAAAGTATTTTTTTATACAACCGTAATTTTATTTGAAGGAGGGAAAGATAGTAACTCAGTTACCGTGAAAGAATATATCCTATTCCATCTGATGTGCTCTGGTCTCTACTCCTCGCCTACACCAAACACTAACTATCTGAGAGACACCAGCCAGAATTTCTGACTTTGGAACTTCTCATCCAGTGAGTGTCCATTGGTTGCTGAAAGGAAATAAGGAGTAAAGAGAAGGGTGTGGCAACCAGGTCCCTCTGGAAAAATTGTTGTTCGTTTTAGCCGCCTGTAAGAACTCATAATTTTAGGCACCAGTGGTACACCTGCAGATAAGAGATTAATTTACATGTGTGTGTTTCAGGATATGAATGTTCTTCACAAAATTAAATCCTTTTTAGATGCAATGTTCTTAAAGCTGACTGAATACTGTTTCTGGGTTTCAACTATGAACTGCCAGACACACAATGTATATATGGTTTGTTTGTCTGTTTTTTGTTTATTTGTTTTATTTAATTATTTATTATTAGAGAAATACTGAAGTACTACCAGAATACTCTCTCCCTGGTGTTTGCTGTCAAAGAAATAAATGAGAACCCTAATATTGTACCGAATATGACCTTTGGGTTCCACGTCTATGATAGCTACGTAAATGCAAGGATGACTTATCAGAACACCCTGAAACTTCTGTCCATCACAGAAAAGATTGTCCCCAACTTCAAATGTGACAATAAAAAAGAAAAGATTGCTGTTGTTGGGGGACTTGACTCTGACATCTCCCTCCACATGGCGACTGTCTTAAGCATCTACAAGATTCCACAGGTATTGTAAGTGTGGGGGATGTGAAGCTCTTCTGCCTCTGGGACAATAGTTAACTTCCAGGTATTCAATACTTTCTTTTGCTTTGGTTCATTTTTCTGAGCAAGGAGGTCAAACTTTTTTATTTAAAAAATCTATTACAAAAGCATCTTGGGGAGCTATGCTGTAGTGGATGGAGGAGAGGGTCTTTGGTGCTTGCCAGACTTCGTCTCCCATGTCACTGGGAAGCAGCAGGGAGGTTGGAACTGGGCAAATGTAGCAGCAGGAGAATTCTTCCTCCTGCTTCCAGGAAGCTGAACAACACCAGTTGCAAGAGGTCAGAGAAACTTTGCTGTTCCTCCCCACCAACAACTGCTGGAGATATGCATAATGTTCTTGTGAAATCAACATGCACCCATAAATGGAGTCAAGAAATTCCCACGAGTTTTTTTCTTCAAGCAGATACTTGGGATGTCCCATAAACATTTGCTCTAACTCTCCAATTCTCCAAGTCAGAGAAACCCTGCTACTCCTCCTCACCAACAACTCCTGGAGATGCGCATTATGCTACTGTGAGACCAAGATGTAGCCATTAATGTATTTCTTTCCTTTTTACCCTTTTCAGTTCCACAAGCATCTGTCCTCTTTTTCTTTTCTAAAAGGCTTCACAAAAATGCATCAACATATTAGTGTCCATGTCTCTCATTTTCGTAAGAAGGTCTGACTAATCAGATTTTCCAGCCATTTCTCCTAATGTAATATATTCTTGGATTTCATTTTCACCAATGTATGCACTTTTGCGACTGGTGTCATTTGAATATAAATCTTTGTTTTTGGTTGGAGAAGTGAATTGAAAAATTCAGAGAAGTACAAATGTCTGGGGATAGCTGTGTTTTGGCTCAGAAATTGTTATCAGGAATTGTGAATCATGAGATTTTTTAAATTATTAAGATGTTCATCAAGCTGGGATTGATTTCTTCCTCCAGATTGCTTACTGTGTCTTAGCTCCAGCGAGAAGCCCAGAGCTGCAGCCCCAGACATTCTACCGAACGGTGCCCAATGAGAAATATCAGTATGCAGGGATTGTCATGCTCCTTCTACATTTCCAATGGACATGGGTAGGAATTGTGGCATCCGATGATGAAAATGGAGAGACCTTTATGCAAAGCTTGGTGCCAATGCTTTCCCAGCATGGAGTCTGTACAGCTTTCAATGAAAAACTACCAGCCATATCTCAGGGTCTAGATAATTTCACTTCCTTGGAACTCTTTCGGGCCAAGTCCTCTATCCTGATGGCCTCAGAGGTCAACATATTAGTTCTGTGTGCAGAACCTCAGACCATTACAGTTGTGAAATGGGTGCAATATTTCTATTCATTAGCTGAAGATATTGCAGAGAAGTCGACAGGCACCGTGTGGGTTTTGACAGCCCAGTGGGCTTTCACTTCAGAAACAACACAAAGGTATTATGATATACAATTCTTTGATGGTGCCTTGTCCTTTGCAATTCACACAGAGGAAGTCCAGGGATTTAAGGAATTCCTTCAGACCCTGAATCCAAACTCTCCAAATGGAGATGGGTTCCTCCAGGCTTTTTGGCAACAGGCATTCAACTGTTTATTTTCTGCTTCCAAGGAGAGCAATGAAAGCACAGACCCCTGCACTGGCCATGAGAATCTAGAGAGCCTTCCTGGGCATATTTTTGAAATGACCATGACTGGCCAAAGTTACAGTATCTATAATGCGGTTTATGCCATTGCACATACTTTACATCAGATGCGCTCATCCAGGCCAAAACGCAGAATGATGGCAGACAGAGGTGGGCTTGATCCTCCAAAACTGCAACCTTGGAAGGTAACCTTTGCAATGTTGAGCAAGAGAAAGGAGAATGATAAAGAATTAATAATATGTATGAAAATATTAAGGTTTGCTTCTACCCATGACTGCCCACCCATTCTGTCCACCAACAGCAACTATTTTCTAGAACCTGCATTTGTTTCTGCACTTCCGCAGAAATGTAATTACCTGGTTATAGTGGTCCTGCAAGTTCAGAACATTGGTTGCGAGAATTAAATAAACAAACAAAGAGAGAGCAAGGAAAACCTACCAGGTGCTTCTATCCATTTCTTGACCCCCCTCTCCCTGCACACCCAGCTTGCAGGAGGGGCAGTTCCAGGGCTTCCTGACATGGCACCATTCTGCCTTTGCACACAGACTCCAGAGCTGAACCCTCACGCAAGTGGCAGGCCAGCTGTACTTGCTAGAAATACTTAGGTGCACCAAATGTTGTAGACTACAGTTTTTGACTACTTTCCATTGTGTGAAATATATTGATTGATACTTCCTCCTTTCTGAAATCCATCAAAGCTCTCCTTTTTAAAACTTTCCCTTTGTTTTCTTGTGTCTAGCTGCACTCGGTCTTGAGGAGTATCTCCTTTAACAACAGCGCTGGTGACTTAGTGTCCTTTGATGAGAATGGGGAGTTAGCAGGTGGATTTGATATTATTAACTGGGTTACTTTTCCAAACCAAACCTTCTCTCGAGTGAAAGTAGGAAAGATAGTTCCACAAGAATCACAATATGTAGACTTCAGCATGGATGATGAAGCCATCACATGGCATAGATCTTTTAATCAGGTGGGACAATTGGTTTTTAAAAAATGAGGTATTTTTTATTTAGAATACAAATAGTAATAAGGTTAATGTAGAAAATATAGAAAATATTGTGTACGTATAACCCAAGTCTAGGAAGTTTTTTTACCATCAAATATGAGGTCAGAAGTAAATATTTACTTCTTTAGGATTCTCCTTTAAAAGTATATAATGGTGATATATTCCACTATATTGCAAATGAAATATTGTTGGCTTCCAACTCTCATCCTCCCTGATCATTAGCCAGGCTGGTTTTCAGGCTGAGGAGAGTTGCAGTCCAATAGCATCTGGTGGACCAAGGTTCCACATCCCTGATATATAGGATTTCAGTCTAACATTTTAATGCTTTGCACATGATTGTAGGAGTAAATCATACTGAACCAAGTGAGATTTACAGCTCAGAAGACAATGAGAGAGACTGAGATCCAGCACCGAGGGTCTTCTGGCGGTTCCCTCATTGCGAGAAGTGAGGTTACAGGGAACCAGACAGAGGGCCTTCTCGGTAGTGGCACCCGCCCTGTGGAACACCCTCCCAGCAGATGTCAAGGCAATAAGCAACTATTTTACTTTGAGAAGACAACTGAAGGCGGCCCTGTTTAGGGAAGTTTTTAATGTTTGATGCTGTACTGTTTTTAATATTTGGCTGTACTTTTTTTAATATTCGGTTAGGCACAAGAGAGCTACATTTCCAATCTTTTCATGGATAGGTGCTGCCCCTTGCCTTGTGTAATGATCACTGCCAGCCAGGCTCCAGCAGAAAAAAGAAGGAAGGGTTGCCATTTTGTTGCTATGATTGTGCTTCGTGTCCACATGGGATGATTTCAAATCAAATGGGTAGGAGACATCATCGACTATTAGCTATTTTGTAAAATGCTTCCTAATATATATTTCAACTTTCCCTCAATTAGCACTTCAGTACACCTAGAGAGAGTGGGACGCGGGTGGCGTTGTGGGTTAAACTACAGAGCCTAGGGCTTGCCGATCACAAGGTCGGCAGTTCGAATCCCTGTGACTGGGCGAGCTCCCGTCGCTCGGTCCCAGCTCCTGCCAACCTAGCAGTTTGAAAGCTCATCAAAGTGCAAGTAGATAAATAGGTACCTCTACAGCGGGAAGGTAAACGGCATTTCCGTGTGCTGCTCTGGTTCGCCAGAAGTGGCTTAGTCATGCTGACCACATGACCTGGAAGCTGTACGCCAGCTCCCTCGGCCAATAATGCAATATGAGCACCGCAACCCCAGAGTTGGTCACGACTGGACCTAATGGTCAGGGGTCCCTTTACCTTTACCTTACTCCTAAAGAGAGCAGCAGCTGCACTGATATCTGGCAGAAAAAACAGATAGTTGGGGAAAAGAGGAGATCTGTGGAAATATGTGTGGAATGTGTTATCTGCCTGCTTCCCACATGCTCCACGTTTCTAACCCTCCGTCTGCATAGTTTTAGGTTTGTGAGCCTGAAAAAGCATAACATGGTCTCCTTACCCAGAACCATCCTCAGCCCAGCCTCTGAGCCCAAAGTGGCTGTTCTCAAGAATCCTCCATCACCATGAAATTCTCTCTGGGTGCTTTCCAGTGAATCTGGTCTTACTATTTTACACATTGGACCACTAACAATTGTGACCAACTCTAGCTATGGATACAACCAAAGCCATTGTTTCTGATCACTAACTCCAGATGAAGGACAGAGTAGATGAAAAATTCATGTACTTTAGGCCTATCAAAACGTAGAACCTATTCCAGTTTATACATAGTGCCTGGAGATTGTACAAAATGTTGTTAATATCCACTTATCTCTGAGACTTTCCCTAACTAATTAATGCCTTATTTGTTGGAACTCATATATTACTCATTTGATTCCCCCCCCCCCAGATATGGATTATTGTTTCCAATGCCAAGCTGATCAATTTCCAAACAAGGACAGAGATCAATGCATCCCCAAACGCCAACACTTTCTTTCCTACGCAGAACCTTTAGGGATCATTTTAGCATCCTTGGCTCTGTTCTTTTCTCTGGCCACAGCTTTGATACTTGGAGTCTTCTCTCGGAATGGGGACACTCCCATAGTCAAAGCCAACAACCGGGACCTCACCTACACTCTGCTTATTTCCCTGTTGCTCTGCTTCCTCTGCTCCTTGCTCTTCATTGGCCAGCCTCACCAAGTGAGCTGCTCTTTACGACAAGCTGCTTTTGGCATCATCTTCTCCATTGCTGTGTCTTGTGTCCTGGCCAAAACCATCACGGTGGTTGTGGCTTTCATGGCCACCAAACCAGGATCCAGGATGAGGAAATGGGTGGGGAAATCTCTCACCAACTCTGTTCTTCTTGGTTGCTGCTCCGTTCAAACCAGCATTTGTGTTGCTTGGCTCTGTACGGCTCCTCCATTCCCAGATGTGGACATGAACTCTCTGAGGGAGGAAATCATTGTGGAATGCAACGAAGGTTCTGCCCCGATGTTTTATTCTGTCCTGGGTTACCTGGGATTCCTGGCCATGGTCAGCTTCACTATGGCTTTCCTGGCCAAGAGGTTGCCGGACACTTTCAACGAAGCCAAGTTCATCACCTTCAGCATGTTGGTGTTCTGCAGCGTTTGGCTGTCCTTTGTCCCCTCTTATCTGAGCACCAAAGGAAAGCAGATGGTGGCTGTGGAGGTCTTTTGCATCTTGGCCTCCAGCGCAGGTTTGCTGGGTTGTATCTTTTCCCCCAAATTGTACATAATTCTTCTGAGGCCCGACTTGAACAGCAAAGACCACTTAATTCTCAGGAGCAGATAGGTTTCAACTTCCATTGATGGTTTTGATTTTTGCATAGTTTGCTGGCATTTAGTGGAAGAAAACCAGACCAAGTAATTCCATATTTTCCCAAATCTTCTCCTTTTCATCTTTCTCATCCCTCTCTTGTCATCCCTCTCTTGTCATTGGCTATTTCTATACAGCATTTTTCACGAATAAATCTGTGCTCAAAGTGGTCTGCAGAATAATCTAAGTCTAAACACTGTAATACATAAGAACACAGGAAGAGCCTAGTGGATCAGGCCCATAGCCCATCTCGGCCAGCCTCCTGTTCTCACAGTAGCCAAGCAGATGCCCCAAAGGGAAAGCTGCAAGCAGGATTCAAGCAGAAGAGCAGTTTCCATTCCTGTGGTTTCCAGCAACTTCTCTTCAGAAACATGGCTGCCTCCAACTGTGGCATCAGAGCTGAGCCATCCTGGCTAGGAGCCATCAATAACCCTCTCCTCCTCCAAGAATTTGTCTAAGGTTCTTTTAAAGCCATCTATATTGGTGGCCATCACTGCCCCCTGTGGGAGTGAATTCCATAGTTTAACTATGCACTTTATATACAAGACCCATGCAAAATAAGACATGGAACCACTGGAATGTAACAGTGATTAAAACATTAAATGAATAGATTTGGGGTTAGGCAACCTCAGGCCCGTGGGCCAGATGCGGCCCAATCGCCTTCTAAATCCGGCCTGTGGATGGTCCGGGAATCATGAGTAGAATGTGTCCTTTTCTTAAAAATGCATCTCTGGGTTATTTGTGGGGCATAGGAATTTGTTCATATTTTTTGCAAAATTTAATCCGGCCCACTACATGATCTGAGGGACAGTGGACCGACCCACAGCTGAAAAAGGTTGCTGACCCCTGGTATAGATGATTAAAACAGTAATCATCAACAATGCGCAGTTCATTTATCAGGTCCCCCCCCCAAAGTATCTTGTGTATTTGGGCTTTGAATGTTATATATGCTGTATAGATCAATGTTCTCCGATAGAGATTTAGGGGGATTTGTTGAGTCTGAATTCCTTATCTCTTGGCATGTTTTGAAACTTTTTGTCTGGTAGCCCTTGAAACAGCAAGGCAGTGGGGGCTGCCTCAACTGAACAGCTGAGAGGTGGCACGCGGGGATCGCTGGGAGCGCAAGCCTGGGGGCATGGCTGCCTCCTCCCGCCCTTCTGCCGCTGCCGCTTCTCTGCCGCTCCCCGCGCGCCTCCGGAACTTCTCGCCGGGAGCGCGTGCCTGGCGCCGCCTCGCCCGCCTTTCAGCTATTCAGAGGAGGCGCCCCCAGGCCCACGCTCCCCGTGCACCTCCAGCTAGCGGCTTGAGGCAGCACCGGCGGGTGGCGGGCGGCGGGCGGCCTGGTCAGCACCCCCTCCATTTTGGCGCCCTAGGCCGTGGCCTAGTTCGCCTTAATGGAAGCGCCGGGGCTGGAAACAGCAAGGCAGTAGGGGCTGTTGCTCATGGGGAGTATTAGGGAAGGAGAAGGCAAGGAGACCAAGCGGAGGTTGAGCCAGAGTCAGCAGTAGACAGAACCACCACATCATTTGCTGAGGTCCTGCAGGTAGATTGGGGGGGGGAGGAAATGTGGCAGTTTTCAGGGGAGTGCCCCAATAACCCTAGTACTCTCCACTGCACCTAGTACCTGGGACTATAAGTGCACACTTTGTAAACTGCATCTGTGAATACCCCAGAGACATCCTGTGATGGTCTGAGGAGGCTGGTCTGACTTACATTGCATCAAGAAAACAATCGCTGCTGTCATGGATCTATAGCACCATGGTTCAATGTAATTAATGGTTGTAGAATAATCCAGAAATCATCTGATCTGTCAGTCTCTATACTTATGAATAGCAGTAAGATACCATTATTTCATGACAAAAAATTAAAAAAAATTGCTTCCAGTAGCATCTTAGAGACCTACTAAGTTTGTCATAGGTATGAGCTTTCATGTGCATGCACACTTTTTCAGATACACTGAAGGTTTCATGTATCTGAAGAAATGTGCATGCACACAGAATCTCATACCAATGACAAACTTAGTAGGTCTCTAAGATGCTACTGGAAGCAAAAAAAATTTATTTTTTGTTTCGACTACGTCAGACCAACACGGCTACCTACCTGTGACTAGTTATTTCATGAAGCAGTCCTAAAGATAACTTTGGTGCACATGGTTAAAATTTTAGTGGGGAAATCAGTGTGAAACATGTAACTGCTGCCGAGGCTATACTTTATTTATTTATATGAAAACTGTATTTTACATTTATCTATTAATATGTAATCAAGAAAGGCTGCTGATCACAGAATGTAGCTGAAAACGCCTGTGTAACATGGTAGAACATTATGAACACTTTAAATCCTTTCAGTCATCTTTCACATGAAGATACACAGCCACATCCAGCTTGCTTCAGAAAATGTGGGGCTTCAAAACAATTGACATTTATTGCGATCTGGCGCTTATCCACCTAGAAATGCCATACAGATTCTCTGTAGTTATCTTCTCTGTGCAATGGTTTGCATCTCAGCTATCAATCACAGACACATCTGGTGATTGGGACCCAGCATTGTGCCCTGTGCCCATCCTCTTGCTGCATCAATGATGTTGGGTCTGCAGCTAGATCTGGAAGACAGAGCATGCATCACCTGGATGGGCCAGTGGGACATGCGCTGGAAGGCCTTTATCCCCTAAGTTGAGTGAGAGATGGAGAGAACGACTTGGTCAACAGAAAAAGCAGTGACTTCATTCTGGCAGAGGCTTCCGACCTCAAAAAATGTGAGGTGTGCACCCATGCCAACCTACATCTGTAATCAATAAAGCTAAGACCAATTCCTAACCCCATAAAGTTGTTCTGGCAATTTGTTATCCTGTCAATACACCAAACTTCCATTCATAGGGTGCTAAAGGTGTATCCCTTCATGGGGAGAGATCATCAGTGTGAAACACGTAACTTCTGCCGAGGCTATACAGTGGTACCTCAGGTTACAGACGCTTCGGGTTACAAACTCCACTAACCAGGAAGTGGTTGCTCCAGGTTAAGAACTTTGCCTCAGGATAAGAACAAAAATTGTGTGCCTGCAGCGCAGTGGCAGCAGGAGGCCTCATTAGCGAAAGCACGCCTCAGGTTAAGAACCGTTTCAGGTTAAGAACGGACCTCTGGAATGAATTAAGTTCTTAACCCGAGGTACCACTGTACTTTACATATTTATGTGAAAACTATATTATACATACTGTATATCTATTAACATGTAATAAAGAGCTTGGAGTGCAGCGACTGAGGAAGGAGCAGAAGGTGAGCTGAGCTTGGGAGACACTCTGTAGGTTTTGTGGCTTTGTCTTTTGGGGCTGTGTGTGAGTAAGTTTGTGTGCTTATCTGTTTTCTTACTTGTTTGTGTGCTTGTGCTGGTTTTCTAGGGCTGCTGCCTCTTGGATTTGGGTGACTGTTCAGGCTTGTGTGGGTGTTTGTTTCTGGCTGTGACCTTGTTTGTTTCTGGCTGTGACCTTTCACCTAGAAGTGTGAGTCAGGAAGTTCAGGTGATTAGCTGTGGGTGGAGCTAGTCAGAGCTGTGGAGGAGTGCAGCGCAGTTTCACCCATCTTTTTGATCTAGGGCAGCAAGTCTCACACGTTTGTTAGGGGGGACCTAGGCCTCTTCCTCTTTCCCCCTTGACCTCAAGGTTTTCAAGATGGAGGTGGAGGGAACAACCGTTGTCACCTGCAATTCCTGTGCAATGTTTGTTTTCTTGCCAAAGGATGTGGGTAGCTACACCTGCAACAATTGCAAGTTGGTTGCCCTACTAGAAAACAAGGTTGCCCTTCTGGAAGAGAAGGTGCAGCAGCTTCAGGGGCGTGTATCTACGCTCCAGAGAATTAAAGAGCTGGAGCTTTTCTTGGATGCAGCAGAGCACACTGTCTGCACCAAGGAGGAGACAGGGGATCTCCCTGAGGAGGAGGTCAGTTCCCCAACACAGCAGCCAGATGTATGGAGGAACGTGACTCATAGAAGTAGAAGGCCCAGGGATCGCTCTGAGTGCTTAGAATTACACAACCGTTTTGAAGTGCTCATGGAAGACGAGAAACAGACTCCACCTGAGGATCTCTCCCTCATCACAGTTGATGAGGAATATGAAGACGAGCAACCAAGTCAGTCCTCTGGGAATATGCAGGTAACCTTGGAAGGGACAGCACATGGAAGAATCCCAACCAAGCCTATGAAGAGGCGTGTAGTGGTGATTGGGGATTCCCTACTGAGGGGTACAGAAGCAGTAATCTGTGGGCCTGACAAGATGTCTCGAGAGGTGTGCTGTCTACCTGGGGCCAAGATCAAAGATGTAACAGAACGGCTGCAAGGAATCATAAAACCCACCGACAAATACCCCTTCCTTTTGGTGCATGTGGGAACCAATGACACTGCAAGCCATAGCTTACAGAAGATCAAAAATGATTATGAGGCTCTGGGCAGGAAGTTGAAGCAATTAGATGCACAAATTGTCATCTCTTCTGTCCTCCCAGTTGAACGACATGGCCCAGGGAGAGAGGGAAAAATAGGGGAAGTGAACAACTGGCTTCGCAAATGGTGCAAACAGGAACGGTTTGGATTCCTAGATCACGGTCTGCAGTTTCTTGAAGATGGACTTCTGGCAAGTGATGGACTACACCTCACAAAAGTTGGGAGGAATGTTTTTGCCACAAAACTCAAAAACCTCATCAGGAGGGTGTGAGGGACAAGGGATACAGGGAAGTCCCTCCCATCTTAAGTTCCAGCCCATCCCCAAGCGCTGGAGAGAGTAAGGAGAGCTCTGCCTCCAGCGGAGAGTCAGGAAGTGGTGTCCGAGGCTCAGGCAAGGTTGTGGAGCCCATGCCTCAGGTGGGACAGGAAGTTGGACGCACGGGGGGGAGGCCAATCCCCCCAACTCCCGAATTGCGACGCAAACGTAGGGGGAAGAGGTTGGGTCTGCCAAAGCTTTGGTGCTGGAAGAAAACGCGCCAATCGCCATTCGGAGGTTCTGACACCTCACCTTAAGGATGCACTTTTACTGCTCTGAACACTGTAAATAATCAGCACTTAATAAAAGCCTTAAAAGACCATGCTGGAGTCGTTACTCTAGAGTAGCCATATCAGGCCCTCTGACAGCAACCTCCGAATCTTTTTTTGGCTACTTTGGAGTGCAGCGATGAGCGCTCAAGAGGCTGAGCAGTGGAGGCTGGAGGCCGAAGCAGCGAAGCAGGAGGCAGCCCGGTCTTCTGGGTGGACAAGAAATACACGCAACAGCGCCGTCTTGTGGTGGATTTCAGACGGCTCAACTCAGTGACAGAGCCAGTGGCTTTCCCCATGCCCAGAGTGGACGATCTCCTGACAGCGGCACGCAGGGGCAAGATTTTCACCAAGCTAGACCTGAGGGGGGCGTACAACTTGATCAGGATCCGGGAAGGCGATGAGTGGAAAACCACGATGTTCACGCCTCTGGGCTCTTTTGAATATCTGGTGATGCCCTTCGGGTTGCAAGGGGGCTCAGCATGCTTCCAGGCCTTCATGCACCACGTCCTGGGGTCCCTTCTCTTCAAGAACTGCCTGGTCTTCCTGGATGACATCCTTATCTATTCCGCTGACCCAGTGCAACATGTGAAGGATGTCAGGGAGGTGTTGCAACGCCTGAAGGAGAACCACCTGTATGTGAAGCTGGAGAAGTGCAAGTTCCACACCAGGGAAGTGGACTTCCTGGGCTACAAGCTGTCAGACAAGGGGCTGGCGATGGACAAGGACAAGGTGCAGGCCATCCTGGACTGGCACAGCCCCAGGACGCGCAAAGATGCCCAACGCCTCCTAGGATTCGCCAACTTCTACAGGAAATTCATCAAGAACTTCTCGCGGGTTACGGCTCCCATCACGGACTGCCTGAGAGGCAAGCAGAAGTTCAGGTGGACGCCAGAGGCGCAAGCAGCGTTCGAAAGCCTCAAAAGGGTGTTCGCGTCCGACCAGAACCTGTTCCACGTAGTGCAGGATGCGCCCCTACGCATTGAGACCGATGCTTCGGACCGGGCTTTGGGAGCGATCCTGTTGCAACTGGACGCCAACAGAGAGTGGAGACCTTGTGCCTTCTTCTCCAGGAAGCTGACACAGCCTGAACGCAACTACACGGTGTTTGATAGGGAACTTCTTGCGATCCACGCTGCTTTCCAGCACTGGCGACACTTCCTGGTGGGCGCCAAGCACCCCATCCAGGTGTGCACAGACCACAAGAACCTGGAGTTCTGGAGAACGGCCAGGGTGCTCAACCAGCGACAGATACGGTGGGCAGAGTTCTTCTCGAACTTCAACTTCTCCATCCACTACATCCCGGGGGAGCAGAATGTCAGGGCGGATGCCCTCTCCTGCAAACCAGAGTACATGGAGCAGGAGTTGCCACCAGCGCCCAGGCACATTTTCCCCCCATCAGCATGGTCCTGCGGAGCAGCAGTGGTGAGCGAGGCAGAACTCACCGCACTGACGGCAGCAGATGAGTTTGCCTCCCGCATCTTCAGAGAGCTGCGAGGGGGGAGGGAGCAGGCTAAAGACTTTGAGGAAAGGAGGGGTTTGCTTTTTTACAGGGGAGCCCTGTACCTGCCCACCAAACAGCTGAGAGGTAAGGTCCTCAAGCAGATGCACGACAACCCAACGGCGGGTCATTTCGGAAGGGACAAAACCACTCACCTAGTTATGAGACACTTCTGGTGGCCAGGGGTGCGGGAGGATGTGAGGGATTATGTAAGGGGCTGTGACACCTGCCAGCGAGCAAAGGTGGTCAGAGCGCCACCAGCAGGTTTGCTGGAGCCCTTAGCCATACCGCACAGGCCGTGGGAAGTAGTGTCCATGGACTTCATCACAGACCTGCCGTCGTCCAGGGGCAAGACCGCAGTGTTGGTGGTGGTGGACCTCATGTCCAAAATGTGCCACTTTATACCGTGTGCCAGGGCGGTCTCGGCAGAAGAGACGGCCAAACTGTTTGTTGACCACGTATTCAGACTGCATGGATTGCCTTTAAGAGTTATTTCGGATCGTGGCCGCCAATTTGTTTCCAGGTTCTGGCGGCGGCTAATGAACCTCCTGCAGGTGGAGGTCAGTTTGTCTACGGCTCGGCACCCGCAGACCAATGGACAGGCGGAGCGGGTCAACGCCATTCTGCAGCAGTACCTGAGATGTTACGTCAGCCAGAGGCAAACGGACTGGGTGGATCGCCTGCCACTGGCAGAATTTGCCTACAACAATGCGGTGCACGTCTCCACAGGGGTGTCGCCCTTTAAGGCCAACTACGGGCGCGACCTCAGATCTTTCCCGGAGAGGGAGGGGGAGGAGGAGGAAGAGGGCCCACAGGCAGAGGATTGGGCAGAGGACCTGGAGATGGTGCACCAGCAGCTCAGAGAACACTTGGAGAGGGCCAAGGAAGCGTACAAGAAGGGGGCAGATCGCCACAGGCGACCGGGAGAGGTCATCAGGGTGGGGGACAAGGTTTGGTTATCCTCGGAAGGTCTTCCCACCAGGGGGCGATGCAAGAAGTTAGCACCCAGGAGTCTGGGCCCCTTCACGGTCACGCAACAGGTCAACCCGGTAGCCTTCAGGCTAGCACTGCCTGAGGACATGAGAGTGCACCCAGTGTTTCATAGATCGCTGCTGTCGCCGTACAGAGAAAGTACTAGGTTCAAGGACAGCGATCAGCCTCCAGAGGGAGGGGGGGAGACGGGAAACGCCCGTCAGCTCAATGAGGCAACTGAGATTTTAGACTCAAGGAGAGGGGTGAGAGGGCTGGAGTACCTGATAGCATGGGAGGACACTCCGCCGTCCCACAATGAGTGGATACCAGCCACGGAAGTACCTGAGGAATTTTTAGTAGAAGAGTTCCACGCCCTGTTCCCCCACAGGCCCAAGCCCTGGCACATGGAAAGGGAGGAAGAGGGGGAGGGGCGGGAGGAAGGGATCGCAGGCAGCAGCTCTCCATGGAGATGGGAAGCGGAATTTGAGGATACGGAAGAAGAGGTGTGGGTTTCACCGAGGTCGACGACGTCAGAGGCAGGAGAGGACTGGCAGAACATTTTTACTCCCACCAGCTCTGACGCCACTGACTTCTTGGGATTCCCGTCTTCTCAGGGGGAGGGGGAAAGATCGCCGGATTGGGGGGAAATTTTTACACCCACAGGCTCGGATGCCACAGACTTCTTGGGGTTTCACTCGTCCCCAGCAAGCAGAGAGCCCCTGGGGAGGGGGGGGAGGAGCCTGGGAGGGGGTGGATGTGAGGGACAAGGGATACAGGGAAGTCCCTCCCATCTTAAGTTCCAGCCCATCCCCAAGCGCTGGAGAGAGTAAGGAGAGCTCTGCCTCCAGCGGAGAGTCAGGAAGTGGTGTCCGAGGCTCAGGCAAGGTTGTGGAGCCCATGCCTCAGGTGGGACAGGAAGTTGGACGCACGGGGGGGGAGGCCAATCCCGCCAACTCCCGAATTGCGACGCAAACGTAGGGGGAAGAGGTTGGGTCTGCCAAAGCTTTGGTGCTGGAAGAAAACGCGCCAATCGCCATTCGGAGGTTCTGACACCTCACCTTAAGGATGCACTTTTACTGCTCTGAACACTGTAAATAATCAGCACTTAATAAAAGCCTTAAAAGACCATGCTGGAGTCGTTACTCTAGAGTAGCCATATCAGGCCCTCTGACAGAGGGCTTTAAACTGACTTATGTGGGGGAGGGAGACAGTGGTCCTGAAGGTAGGAGTCTATCAAATGCTGAAGATGATCATCCGAATGTCAAGGACCAAATGGAGCAAGCAGCATGCAGACCTAGTGGTGGGACGAAAATATCCTTAAATAAGAGACAAGGGGGAATGATCAACGGTCTTCAATGTCTGTATACTAATGCACAGAGCATGGGAAATAAACAAGATGAACTTGAGCTCTTGGTACAGCAAACTAAATATGACATAATAGGCATCACTGAAACCTGGTGGGATGAGTCTCATGACTGGAATGTAGTAATAGAGGGATACAATCTATTTAAGAGAAATAGACCAAACAGGAAAGGAGGAGGAGTAGCTTTATATGTTAGGGATATGTATACCTGTGAAGAGATCCAAGATTTAAAACTTCAAAGCCAAATTGAGAGTATCTGGGTCAAAATTAAGGGAGAGAAAAACAACAGTGATCTCATTGTGGGAGTTTACTATAGATCCCCAAGCCAAACTGAGGACACAGATGATGCCTTCCTGGAACAGATGGCCAAGCATTCCAAAGGAAGTGAGATAGTAGTAATGGGGGATTTCAACTATCCTGATATTTGTTGGATGTCAAACTCAGCCAAGAGCATAAGGTCGAACAGATTCCTCACTGGCCTTGCAGACAACTTCATTGTCCAGAAAGTGGGAGAAGCAACAAGAGGATCAGCCATTTTAGATCTGGTCCTAACCAATAGTGATGACTTGGTTAGTGGGGTAGAAGTGGCAGGATCATTAGGTGGGAGTGACCATGCTCTTCTGGAGTTTATTATCCAGCGGAAAGGAGCAACCAAGCATACTAAGGTCCAAATTCTAGACTTTAAGAAAGCCGACTTCAGAAAACTTAGGGAAACGCTGGGTGAAATCCCATGGACAGTAATAATAAAAGGGAAGGGAGTTCATGATGGTTGGGAGTTTGTTAAAAGGGAGATATTAAAAGCACAATTTCAGGCAATACCAATGAGACGGAAACATGGAAGGTGCCTAAAGAAGCCAGGCTGGCTATCTAAAGAACTTTTGACTGAGTTAAGATTTAAAAGGGATATGTACAAAAAATGGAAAAGGGGGGAAATCTCCAGAGAGGAATTCAAACATATAGCCAGCACGTGTAGAGACAAAGTCAGAAAAGCTAAAGCACAGAATGAACTCAGGCTCGCCAGAGAGGTTAAAAGCAACAAAAAGGGCTTTTATGGGTATGTCCGTAGCAAAAGGAAAAACAAGGAAACAGTGGGGTCACTCAGAGGAGAAGATGGTGAAATGCAAACAGGGGACAGAGAAAGGGCAGAACTCCTCAATGCCTTCTTTGCCTCAGTCTTCTCCAAGAAAGAAAAAAACGCCCGACCTGAAGAATATGGAGCAGATGATTCAGCAGGGGAAACACAGCCCAGAATAAGTAAGGAGGTAGTACAAGAATACTTGGCTAGTTTAGATGTATTCAAGTCTCCAGGGCCAGATGAACTACATCCAAGAGTATTAAAAGAACTGGCAGAGGTGATTTCAGAACCACTGGCAATAATCTTTGAAAATTCCTGGAGAACAGGCGAAGTTCCAGCAGACTGGAGGAGGGCAAATGTTGTCCCTATTTTCAAAAGGGGAAAAGAGAGGACCCAAACAATTACCGCCCAGTCAGCCTGACATCAATACCAGGAAAGATTCTAGAGCAGATCATTAAGCAAACAGTCTGTGAGCACCTAGAAAGAAACTCTGTGATCACTAAAAGTCAGCATGGGTTCCTGAAAAATAAGTCATGTCAGACTAATCTGATCTCATTTTTTGACAGAATTACAAGCCTGGTAGATGAAGGGAATGCTGTGGATGTAGCCTATCTTGATTTCAGCAAGGCCTTTGACAAAGTGCCCCATGGTATTCTTGTAAAGAAGCTGGTAAAATGTGGGCTAGACAATGCTACCATTCAGTGGATTTGTAGCTGGCTTACTGACCGAACCCAAAGGGTGCTCATCAATGGCTCCTCCTCATCCTGGAGAGTAGTGACTAGTGGGGTGCCACAGGGTTCTGTCTTGGGCCCAGTCTTGTTCAACATCTTTATCAATGACTTGGATGATGGGCTTGAGGGAATCCTGAGCAAGTTTGCAGATGACACCAAATTGGGAGGGGTGGCTAACACCCCAGAGGACAGGATCACACTTCAGAATGACCTTAACAGATTAGACAACTGGGCCAAAGCAAACAAGATGAATTTTAACAAGGAGAAATGTAAAGTACTACACTTGGGCAAAAAAAATGAAAGGCACAAATACAGGATGGGAGACACCTGGCTTGAGAGCAGTACATGTGAAAAGGATCTAGGAGTTTTGGTTGACCACAAACTTGACATGAGTCAGCAGTGTGATGCAGCAGCTAAAAAAGCCAATGCAATTCTGGGCTGCATCAATAGGAGTATAGCATCTAGATCAAGGGAAGTAATAGTACCACTGTATTCTGCTCTGGTCAGACCTCACCTGGAGTATTGTGTCCAGTTCTGGGCACCACAGTTCAAGAAGGATACTGATAAGCTGGAACGTGTCCAGAAGAGGGCAACCAAAATGGTCAAAGGCCTGGAAACGATGCCTTATGAGGAACGGCTTAGGGAGCTGGGTATGTTTAGCCTGGAGAAGAGAAGGTTAAGGGGTGATATGATAACCATGTTCAAATATATAAAAGGATGTCATATAGAGGAGGGAGAACGGTTGTTTTCTGCTGCTCCAGAGAAGCGGACACGGAGCAACGGATTCAAACTACAAGAAAGAAAATTCCACCTAAACATTAGGAAGAACTTCCTGACAGTAAGAGCTGTTCGGCAGTGGAATTTGCTGCCAAGGAGTGTGGTGGAGTCTCCTTCTTTGGAGGTCTTTAAGCAGAGGCTTGACAGCCATCTGTCAGGAATGCTTTGATGGTGTTTCCTGCTTGGCAGGGGGTTGGACTGGATGGCCCTTGTGGTCTCTTCCAACTCTATGATTCTATGATTCTATGATTCTAAGAAAGGCTGCTGATCACAGAATGTAGATGAAAAAGCCTGTGTAACATGGTAGAATGTTCAGGTAGGTAGCCATGTTGGTCTGACGCAGTAGAAATATATAAAAAAATTAATTGTCTACAAGCACATTAGAGGCCAACTAAGTTTGTTCTTGGTATGAGCTTTCATGTGCATGCACACTTCTTCAGGAACATTTTTAATCCTTTCAATCATCATTCACGTGAAGATACACAGCCACATCCAGCTTCTTTCAGAAAATTAATTTCAAACTGGGGCTTCAAATCAATTGACCAACATTTATTTCCCACTGGCATTATTCACCTACAAATGCTACATAAAACCCAGCTTCTCTGAATTTATCTTCTCTCTGAAATGGTTTTCATCTCAGCCTATAGAACATGGGACAATAGGAACCTTGTGCTCAGCTTGGGATAACAGCACTAATAAGAAGATCCACCAAGACCTCTCAATCCTTTTCACATGAACTACTAATAAGCCAGGTGCTCCCCTCCCCCATCTTATATTTGCGCAGCTGGTTCTTCCTGCCTACGTGCAGAACATTTCATTTGTCCCTAATGAAATAAATTTTCTTAGCTTGGACCCTGTTCTACAATCTCTTAAGGTCGTTTTGAATTTTGATTGTGTCTTCTGTGACATTAACTTTCCCTCCCAGTTTGGTGTCATCTGCAAATAGGATGAGCATCCCCTCAATTCCTTCATCCAAGTTGTATATAAAGATGTTGAACAACAACAAGCCCAGGACAAAACCCCACGTGTTACTTTTTCCCAGAATGTCAAACAACCATTAGTGAATACTCTTTGGGTTCAGTCAGTGAACTAGCTACAAGGCAAACCAGTCAACTAGACTGGTCTAGACTTATTTAGACATGGAGAAGAGCAGAAAGTTATGCTACTCAGCGGTGGCTGCCCAAATGAGGACACATGGATCCCAGGACATGGTGCAGGTGTGATTGAGGAAGAGTGTTGGGGAAACTAGGAAGCTCCCTTCAGGGCACCAGTTTGCAGCTGGACTGCTTGCTTGCCTGTGGCACTCGCAATTACAAGAGAACTACACAGTAACAAATATGCATCATTATTTTGATCTTACTATAAGACACAGAGCTCAATGCTCTAAGGCAATAACTATCAAACTGGTAATTATCTCAAATTGCTGGGTTTCATCATCCATCTTGCCAAATCCCATGTACATTTTACCAGGCCATGGACACAATCAATATCAGAGTGCGAAAGTGTAAATAAAATAAATCCAGTGTCATTCAGAGCCCAGATGAGAAATTCCGATCATGCAGGTTTTCATGGATCAGATCACTGGCATTTTCCCTTTATCAAAATAATCCAGAGTCATTGGATTATATATGTATATGGTTTATGGAGGATGAGATACAAATCTGACTTTTGGCATCCCTGTTGGCCCCAAGATGGTAGGAATATTTCTGCTGCTGATCCTTCTCTTCCTGTGGCTCCAGTTGCCTCCAGCTGAGAGCAAGGGACGCTCTGCCAGATGCACTGTGACGGAGCCTTTCCAGCTTCCACACCAGAGTTATCAGAGAGGGGACCTAATCATTGGAGGAATTGTTACCTATTTCGGCTTTTTATTTGAAAAAATGGTTTTCCATGAGCACCCAAACACAAAGCTTACAGATGAACTTTTGTAAGTAAAAAACCCTTTCCTTCATAGTGTACCCTTGGTGAGCTCATGTATGCTACAATTACACCAAACATACGATGGGATGCTCAGAGCACGTTTCCATGTGACTGTTTTCAAGTAGGAATGTTAAACATCTATTTTCTTCTCTTTACATTGTGATCTTGGCATCTTCTTCTTTGTTGCTTCTTTCCGCTTCTTGAGGTTTCTATATTTGCCTGTTCTGCTTTCTCATCACCTGATCCCAGGCTCTCACCACTTTCTCCCAAGTTCATCCTCATCCTCCCTCTGTCTTTCCTTTCACACCATTAATGTCCGGTTTTCCTTTGCAGCAAAGCTTGATCCTCACATTCACAATCATTTAATCAGACAATCACAAATGCTGTGGCACATGAATATCATAGATTTTGGATTATACCTGCTGCTATGCACTCTAAACCATATTGGATAATAAAAAAGCAGTTGCAAACTTGTTTATGCAAAACAAGGTATCTATCTGGCATATTTGCAGAGCAGACCCCCTGCAATTAATACACCTAGGTTAGTCTGATCTACTAGTCCTTAGGGGCCTTCTTGGAGAATGACTAACATTGGCTAACATTTTTTTTGTACAGCCATAATTTTATTTGATGGAGGGAGGATGAAGCCGCTGGGAGAGATCATCAGGGAGTTTGGGCTGAGTGTTCATCAGTATGCAGATGACACCCAACTCTATCTCTCTTTTAAATCAGAACCAGCGAAGGCAGTGAATGTCCTGTGTGAGTGCCTGGAGGTGGTTGGAGGATGGATGGTGGCTAACAGATTGAGGTTGAATCCTGACAAGACAGAAGTACTGTTTTGGGGGACAGAGGGTGGGCGGGTGTGGGGGACTCCCTGGTCCTGAATAGGATAACTGTGTCCTCGAAGGACCAGATGCGCATCCTGGGAATCATTTTGGACTCACAGCTATCCATGGAGACACAGGTTAATTCTGTGTCCAGGGCAGCTATCTACCAGCTCCATCTGGTACGCAGGCTGAGACCCCACCTGCCCGCGGACTGTCTCGCCAGAGTGGTGCATGCTCTAGTTATCTCCCACTTGGACTACTGCAATGCGCCGTTCTATGTGGGGCTACCTTTAAAGGTGACTCAGAAACTACAACTAATCCAGAATGCAACAGTTAGACTGTTGGCTGGGAGTGGCCGCTGGGACCATATAACACCGGTCCTGGAAGATCTGCATTGGCTCCCAGTACGTTTCTGAGCAGAATTCCAAGTGTTGGTGCTGACCTTTCAAGCCCTAAACAGCCTTGGCCCAGTATACCTGAAGGGGCGTCTCCATCCCCATCGTTCAACCCGGACACTGATATCCAGCTCCAAGGGCCTTCTGGCAGTTCCCTCACTGTGAGAAGTGAGGTTACAGGGAACCAGGCAGAGGGCTTTCTCGGTAGTGGCACCCACCCTATGGAACACCCTCCCATCAGAAGTCAAGGAAATAAAAGATATCTGAAGGCAGCCCTGTTTAGGGAAGTTTTTAATATTTAAAGCTGTCAGAGACCAGGCTGACTTCCATAAATGCCCTGCTCACAAGAGAACAGCTGACTGCCATGTTATAAGTATTCTGAGTTCTCCCTATGGCCTCCCTCCAGCTTATTCACTTGTACGTCTTCTTTAAAGGAAGTGGAATTAAGTGGAGGGATATTAGGTGGACCTAGGAGATCAGGGTTTAAATCACCAATCAGCCATGAAGTTCACAGTGTGACCTTGAGCCACCTGGCTGTCTTCTCCCTGCTAGCGTTTATAAGCCAGTAGTGGCAAGGGTCAAATACCAATGGAACACAAAACTCCACAATTCCTCTTTGAGACAGCTTTCCATTTTTCATTGAACTGGGAAGGTTCATTAGAACCCAGATCACTTGCTGAGAAACAACACTGTGAAGACTTCAAGAGAACTTATAACACCCTGCTAACTTTAGTCTCCAACTACAGCCTTTCCTTTAGGTGCTTCCATCAACAGGGACAACTTATGGTCTGCAAATCCAAGAATGTTTGACCATGCAACAATTGTACGGCTCATACCTATCTTCACACTGCGGGGTAACAGTGAAAACTCAAGAAGGATCACATATATTTTCTCCCGCCCGGCAATAAATAGGAAATATTGGAACTTCAGTTTGTCAGTCACTCTCTCAAAACTTCGGTATTCTTCAGATACTTCAGTATCTGAAGAAGTGTGCATGCACACTGTTATGTACTGAGCCGAATCCTAGAACAATAGGATTCAGAATCAGCGGGAGCTACCCAATCCAACTCCAGGTGGAAGTGAATCCGCAACCTGATTGGCCTGCTGGAGCAGCCAATCAGGCGGCTGGCAGAAGTGAATCTGCTACCTGATTGGCCTGTAGGAGCAGCCAATCAGGCTGCAGGCAGAAGTCAATCCACAATATAATTGGCCCACAGGTGTAGCCCTGAAGTAGCCAATCACGCAAGGCCCATTGTGTAAATAATGTATATAAGCAGATGGTTTTGGGAAAAGAGCCATTCGTCTTCTCTTCTTCTCCTTGATGAATATGAGCTGAATAAAGAGCATGAAATTCACTCTCGACTCCGAGTATATTTCACTGGCGACGAAGGTGGGATCCTGATGAGCTGACCGCCACCACGCACTGCACCGCAGCACCGCCACCTGCTGCACCGCTGCATCGCACCGTGCATCCAGGCTTCAGCTCCAGGACCCAAGGAACCCAGAATGGCAACCGACAGCAGCTTCTTGCCATTCAAACCAGCATCAGGAGACTGGGAAGGGTACGCCGCCCGTTTCAACTTCCTCCTGCAAGCGAAAGAAGTCACCAACGATGCCATGAAGAGGGCGACATTCTTCAGCGTCTGTGGAGAGGAGACGTTTGAAATCGCCCGGGCTCTCCTTGCACCTAGAGATGTCGCTACCGTCTCTTACAAAACAATAATGGAACGGCTGAAGGAGCACTTTTCACCACAGCCCTCGGTGGTAGCTTGCCGAAATGCCTTCTACGCAAAGCGGCAAGCCCCGGGGGAAACCATAACTGGGTTTGTGACCTCCCTCCGCCAAGCCGCCCGGTTATGCAACTTCTCAGAGTTGGAGAACATGCTTCGTGACCGCCTCGTCGGTGGCCTGAGGGACGAGATGTTGCAACGACGCCTCTACGCCAAAAAAGACCTCACGTTCCAGATTGCTCTGGAGGAAGCCCTGGCAACCGAAGCCGCCGAGAGGTCAACGCAAGAGGCACGACCGGCCCCGCCATCCCAACCGAGGGTCTACCACGAAGACCTCACCGACGAATCCGAATCTGACAGGGAGGAAGTACACCGAGTACAGCGGCGCACTCAAGCAGCACACACACCACAGCAGCCTCGACGAGAAGGAGGGAACTGTGCAAGCTGCGGGGAGAACCACGAGAGGAGGACCTGTCGTTTCCGCAACGCAGAGTGCAGGCAGTGCAGAAAATTGGGACACATCGCCCGGGTGTGTCGGGCTCGACTCACCCGTCGACAAGCATCAGATGACCGACCCAGGAGCCCCAGGTCACACGGCACCATGCACCAAGGCAACTCGACGGAGATCACGGACTACCAGGTATTCCAGTTGCCCCATCCCAGCACAGAGAAAATTTATATAGAGGTACAGATAGAGGGAGCCCCATGCCGCATGGAGCTGGACACGGGTTCAACTCTATCCATAATCTCGGCCCGAACATTAAGGGAACTGTGCCCTAATGGGGGTCCCAAACTAAGGCCGGCCCCATTCACCCTCCGGGACTTCCAGAAATGTAAGGTCCCTACAATGGGGGTGGGGACCTTCAGGGTGCAATATCGAGGGCGAAAGCAACAATTGGACTTGCTGGTAGTTAAGGGCCCCTACGTTAGCTTACTGGGACTGGCATGGTTTGGACCTCTGGGGCTAGCCGTTACCGGGGTGAACCGCACTAGCTTACAAGTGGACGTGGACGCCATATGCAAAGAGTTTCCAGGGGTTTTCGATGGGGCATTGGGATGATATACAGGACCCCCCATTGCCCTACAGCTAGACCCCGCTGTACGACCCATCAGGCACAAGGCCCGCCGGGTCCCGTTCGCCCTGAAACCCCGCATAGACGAGGAATTGGACCGGCTCGTGGAGCAAGGAGTGCTGGAGCCGGTGCCCAACGCCCCCTGGGAAACTCCAATTGTCACACCCGTCAAGCCTAACGGTTCGGTCCGCATCTGTGCAGACTACAAATGCACCATAAACAAGGCTCTCACGGCCCATGCATACCCAGTGCCAGTGGTCAGCCATGTCCTCGCCACCCTGGCTGGGTCAAAAATCTTTGGCAAACTGGACTTGGCCCAAGCATATCAACAGTTGCCTGTGGACGAAGCCACAGCAGAGGCTCAGACGATTGTGACGCACAGAGGGGCATTCAGAGTAAAGCGGCTGCAATTTGGCGTTAGCGTGGCACCAGGCATATTCCAGAATCTAATGGACTCTCTCCTTAAAGGGATTCCTGGCGTCACCCCCTTCTTCGATGATGTACTGATCGCCGGGCCCACACCAGAGGAATTTGAGGACCGCCTCCGCTCCGTCCTGCACCGTTTCCAGACGGCGGGCCTCAAGGTGAAGCGGGAAAAGTGTTTACTGGGAGTGCCGCAGGTGGACTTTCTGGGATTTAAGGTGGACGCAGAAGGGGTCCATCCAACCGGTGACAAGGTACGGGCCATTTGTGAGGCCCCAGCGCCCAAGAGCAAGCCCGAACTTCAGTCATTCTTGGGACTATTGAACTTTTACCATGCTTTCCTTCCCCATAAGGCAGCGGTAGCGGAGCCCCTACACAGACTCCTAGATAAAAGGGCCCCTTGGGTGTGGGGCCAGCGACAAAGGGCCGCATTCCAGGCAGTCAAGGACTTGCTCGTCTCGAACTCGGTCTTGGCACACTTCGACGAGAGGCTGCCAGTGGTGCTGGCATGCGACGCCTCTCCCTATGGCATCGGCGCTGTCCTGGGACACCAACTCCCGGATGGAAGAGAGGTGCCGGTGGCATACTTCTCCCAGACGCTTGCTGCAGCCGAACGAAACTACTCACAGATTGACAAGGAGGGTCTGGCAATCGTGAAGGGCGTAAAAAAATTCCATGATTTCTTGTACGGGCGGCCCTTTACCATAGTGACTGACCACAAGCCGTTGCTTGGCCTGTTTGCCCCCGAGAAGCAGACCCCCCAAGTGTTGTCTCCACGTGTCCTCAGGTGGTCAATTTTCCTTGCCGGCTACCAGTATGCACTAATCCACCGCCCTGGGAAGGCGATGGGCCACGCAGACGCACTCAGCAGGCTACCACTACCAGAAACAGGCCCCGACCCAGCGCCTGCACAAGAGGTTATGACCCTGGAGCTGCTTCCCGACCGACCCATTCAGGCACAAGAAGTTGCGCACCATTCCACAAAAGATAGGGTCATCTCCCGGGTCCTGGACTGGGTGTGGCGAGGATGGCCCAGCAGCAGCCCCGGGCCAGAATTCGCTGGCTACACAAACCGCAAACATGAACTGTCGGCCCACAAGGGGTGCCTGTTATGGGGAAGCAGGGTTGTTGTTCCCCAGCCCCTCCGCAAAAGGGTCCTCACAGCCCTACACGAGACACACCCAGGGGTAGTGAGGATGAAGGCCCTTGCCAGGAGTTATGTGTGGTGGCCGGGGATTGACAGAGAGATAGAGGCCTGGGTCCAACACTGCCAGACCTGCCAAGAATCCCGCCCGGATCCCCCAAGGGCCCCAGTCCAGCCCTGGGAGTCCGCCCGACATCCATGGTCACGCTTGCACGTGGACTTTGCTGGCCCCTTCCAGGGAAAAACATTCTTCATAGTGGTGGATTCCTACACCAAATGGCTGGAGGTCGCACTGGTACCGTCCACTTCTACGGCGGCAGCCATCCGGGTACTACGTAAGCTGTTTGCAACCCACGGGCTCCCTGACACCCTCGTCTCGGACAATGGAACCGCATTCACGTCAGAGGAGTTCCAGACCTTCACAGCGCAGAACGCCATCCGCCACATCCGCTCAGCACCATTCCACCCTGCCACCAATGGCCAAGCGGAGCGCATGGTGCGGACCACCAAGGACAGCCTCCGCCGCATAACACAAGGGGACTGGGAATACCGCCTTGCCGCATTTCTTCTAGCACAGCACAGCACCCCAAGCACAACGACGGGCCGGAGCCCAGCTGAACTACTCATGGGCCGGCGCCTTGCAACTAGACTGGACCGACTTCACCCCGACAGAGCTCAGGATGAGGTAGTGGTGGGGAAAGGCAGGAACCCCCGGACATTTGTGGCCCAGGACCCAGTGTATGCAAAGAATTTTGGGGCAGGCCCAGCATGGGTACCCGCCACAGTCACCAAGGTGACCGGTCCCGTGTCGTACGAGGTACTAACGGAAGGGGGGCAATGTTGGCGCCGCCACTGCGACCAGCTACGGCGACGATTCCCAGGAGGAACCCGGGAGGAGAGCGGGACAGAGGGGTCCCAAGGGGACAGCAGGGCAGTGAGGCCTGTAGAGCGAGAGGGGTGGGCAGGGGAAGCAGAACAGTAGGCACAGAGGGGCGCCCCGAGGCTGGAAGGACACCGGAACCAGAGTCACAACCTAGTGGTTCAGTGGCGCCAGACCAGACAGCCCCGGCACAGCCAGCAGCCTCGGAACACGAGCCAGAACCAGAACCCCTGACCAAGGAACACCCCAGGCCACAACGCACACGGAGGCGGCCAGCAGACCTTGGGGACTACGAATGCAACTTCCCGGGCAGGACTGGAACTTAGAGGGGAGGGGTGTTATGTACTGAGCCGAATCCTAGAACAATAGGATTCAGAATCAGCGGGAGCTACCCAATCCAACTCCAGGTGGAAGTGAATCCGCAACCTGATTGGCCTGCTGGAGCAGCCAATCAGGCGGCTGGCAGAAGTGAATCTGCTACCTGATTGGCCTGTAGGAGCAGCCAATCAGGCTGCAGGCAGAAGTCAATCCACAATATAATTGGCCCACAGGTGTAGCCCTGAAGTAGCCAATCACGCAAGGCCCATTGTGTAAATAATGTATATAAGCAGATGGTTTTGGGAAAAGAGCCATTCGTCTTCTCTTCTTCTCCTTGATGAATATGAGCTGAATAAAGAGCATGAAATTCACTCTCGACTCCGAGTATATTTCACACACGAAAGCTCATACCAAAATAAAAAACTTAGTTGGTCTTTAAGGTGCTGCTGGAAGGAATTTTTTTATTTTGTTTCGACTACGTCAGACCAACACGGCTACCTACCTGTAACTAGTCACTCTCTCAGTTTCATCATCTTACTGCCTTTCCCTTCCCACATGCCACAACCAGATGTATTGTGTGTTTCAAGTTGTACCACGGCATTTAAGCCTTCATTGTCACATTCATGGGTCCCTCACATTGCTCTTCAAGTCTAAGATGATAAAAGGAAGTTCTCCACTTCCATAGGCTTTTATCTGTATTTCTTAATATACAGTAACTAGTCGGTTTCAGCTGTTAGCCCATGCAATGTGGGATTTCTGAACTGTTTAGCAAAACTGATGTCTGCATACAGATAAAACTGATGTCTGCATTTCTGTAAGGAAATGTAACACTCTGTATCACCTGCAACTGGAGCTTGTATTATTTTAACTCTTTCCTCCCTCCCCATAACTAATGTACAAGGAAACATCCCTGAAAATCATGTCTCCATTGGGGTCACATGTACAGTTGGGGGAAATGGTGCAGGTGTGATTGAGGAAGAGTCTTGGGGAAACTAGGAAGCTCCCTTCAGGGCACCAGTTTGCAGCTGGACTGCTTGCTTGCCTGTGGCACTCACAATTACAAGAGCGCTACTCAATAAAAAATATGCATTATTATTTTGATCTTACTAGAAGTCACAGAGCTCAATGCTCTATGGAGATAACTATCAAACCGGTAATTATCTCAAATTGCTGGGTTTCATCACCCATCTTCCCATACCTCATGTCCATTTTATCAGGCCATGAACAGAATCAATATCAGAGTGTGAAAGTGTATATAAAATAAATTCTGTGTCTTTGAGAGCCCCAATTAGAAATTATGAACATGAAGGTTTTCATGGAACAGATCTTTGGCATTTTCCCTTTATCAAAAGAATCCAGTCATTAAATGAAAGTTCTTGCAATGCACTTTATGGTGGATGAGATAGAAATCGAACTTTCAGCATCCCTGTTGGCCCCAAGATGGTAGGAACATTTCTGCTGCTGATCCTTCTCTTCCTGTGGCTCCAGTTGCCTCCAACTGAGAGCAAGGGACACTCTGCCAGATGCACTGTGACGGAGCCTTTCCAGCTTCCACACCAGAATTATCAGAGAGGGGACCGAATCATTGGAGGAATTGTTAATTATTTTGGCTTTGTATTTGAAGAAATGGATTTCCATGAGCACCCAAACACAAAGCTTATAGATGAACTTTTGTAAGGAAAAACTCTATCCTTCATTGTGTACCCTTGGTGAGCTCCTGTATGCTACAGTTACACCAAACATATGATTGTATGCTACAATTACACCAAACATACCCTCGGAACACATTTCCATGTGATTTTTTTCAAGTAGGAATGTTAAACATTTATTTTATTCTCTTTACATCGTGATCTTGGCATCTTCTTCTTTGTTGCTTCTTTCCGCTTCTTGAGGTTTCTATCTTTGCCTGTTCTACTTTCTGATCCCATGGCTCTCACCGCTTTCTCCCAACTTCATCCTCATCCTCCCTCTGTGTTTCCTTTCACACTATTAACGTCCAATTTTCCTTGGCAACAAAGCTTGATCCTCACATTCATAATCATTCTCTTTTAATCAGACAGTCAGAGATGAATGTGACATATGAATTACATAGATTTTGGATTATAGCCTCTGTTTTCCAATGTAAATCATATTGGGTAATAAAAACAGTTACAAACTTGTTTTCACAAAACAAAGTATCGAAACATAGTTATATGCGGAGTAGACCCACTGAAATTAATGCACCTAAATTAGTCTGATCTATTAATCATAATCAGCCTTCTCTTAGTATGACTAACATTGCTTAAAGTATATTTTGTACAGCCATAATTTTATTTGAAGGAGGGAAAGATGGAACCTCGGTTACTGTGAAAGAATAGATCCTATTCCATCTGATGTGCTCTGGTCTCTACTCCCCACCTACACCAAACACTTACTATCTGAGAGACCACCAGTCAGAATTTCTGACTTTGGACCTTCTCATCCAGTGAGTGTCCATTGGTTGCTGAAAGGAAATCAGGAGTTAAGAGAAGGATGTGGCATTGGCAACTTATGTAAGTGCATGTCAGCTAGGAAGTTACTTATGTGCTTAAGAGGAAGAGGAAGAGAATACATCTGAGAAATAGTATGACTTTTTTATTAGTTTTTATTTTGGTATGGTATGAGCTTTCGTGTGCATGCACACTTCATCAGATACACGAAAAGCTCATACCAAAATAAAAACTTCGTTGGTCTTTAAGGTGCTACTGAAGGATTTTTTTAATTTTGTTTTGACTCAGACCAACACGGCTACCTACCTGTAACTTTTTTATTAGTGACACACCGAAGTGCTACCAGAATATCCTCTCCCTGGTGTTTGGTGTGAAAGAAATAAACAAGAATCCTAATATCGTACCAAATATGACATTTGGGTTCCACGTCTATGATAGCTATTTAAATGCAAGGATGACTTATCAGAACACCCTGAAACATCTGTCCATCACAGAAAGGATTGTCCCCAACTTCATATGTGACAAGAAAGAAAGAAAGATCGCTGTTATTGGGGGACTTGACTCTGACATCTCCCTCCACATGGCTACTGTCTTAGGCATCTACAAGATTCCACAGGTATAGTAAGTGTGGGGGATGTGAAGCTCTTCTGCCTCTGGGACAATCATTATCTTCTGGGTTTCCAATATTTCTTTTACTTTGGTTCATTTTTCTGAAAAAGGAAGTGTGAGAGAAAAATATGTAAATGATACAAAAGAATCTGAGGGAGCTATGCAGTAGTGGTGGGAGGGGAGGGGCTTTGATGCCCACTAGCCTGGACCACTTTTACTCAATGCTCAAGGAGTCCAGAAAGTTCTGGAGAGCCATGGGTTCCACCCTCATGAAATATATGATGATGTCCAAGAACAAAAGAGTTTCTTAACAGGCAATCCCTCCACAGTTCAGTTGAGCTGTGCCTCTTTCTTCCCAACCTACAAAACGTGGGGGTATAGGTCCAGATCTTGAATTATTTTAGTGGTGTACAACACCCCAAAGTATATGAAAATATGATGCCTTTATTTATATAACCGTATGCTCTAACTCTTCAATTCTGTGGGATGGATTTCTTCCTCTAGATTGCTTACTGTGTCTTAGCTCCCGTGAGAAGCCCAGAGCTGCAGCCCCAGACATTCTACCGAACGGTGCCCAATGAGAAATATCAGTATGCAGGGATTGTCATGCTCCTTCTACATTTCCAATGGACATGGGTAGGAATTGTGGCATCCGATGATGAAAATGGAGAGACCTTTATGCAAAGCTTAGGGCCAATGCTGTCCCAGCATGGAGTCTGTACAGCTTTCAATGAAAAACTACCAGCCTTATCTCAGGGTCTAGATAATTTCAGTTCCTTGGAAGTCATTCGGGCCAAGTCCTCTTTCCTGGTGGTCTCAGAGGTCAACATATTGGTTCTGTGTGCAGAACCTGAAACCATTACAGTTGTGAAATGGATGCAATATTTCTATTCAGTAGCTGAAGATATTGCAGAGAAGTCGACAGGCACCGTGTGGGTTTTGACAGCCCAGTGGGCTTTCTCTTCAGAAACAATGCAAAGGTATTATGATATACAATTCTTTGATGGTGCCTTGTCCTTTGCAATCCACACAGAGGAAGTCCAGGGATTTAAGAAATTCCTTCAGACCCTGAATCCAAACTCTCCAAATGGAGATGGGTTCCTCCAGGCTTTTTGGCAACAGGCATTCAACTGTTTATTTTCTGCTTCCAATGAGGGCAATGAAAGCACAGACTCCTGCACTGGCCATGAGAATCTAGAGAGCCTTCCTGGGCATATTTTTGAAATGACCATGACTGGCCAAAGTTACAGTATCTATAATGCGGTTTATGCCATTGCACATACTTTACATCAGGTGCACTCATCCAGACCGAAACGCAGAATGATGGCAGACAGAGGTGGGCTTGATCCTACAAAACTGCAACCTTGGCAGGTAAGATTTTCTGTTCAGAATAAACCTTTGCAAAGTTGAGCAAGAGAAAGGAGAATGATCAGGAATTAAGAATTTGTTTGAAAAGATTAAGGTTTGATTCTACCCATGACTGCCCACCCATTCTGTCCACCAACATGCCATGAATATGCTAGCTCCCAGTTTAGGAATACAGCTGGTATAAGACCACAGTTTGCAAACAACAGGATCAGATTTCTCTCAGACAGAGGTCAGCAGGCAAATGTCGCACACCTCTCCGCTCAACCGTGAGAATCTGCCAGATAAAACTGGTTGGAATGAGGCCATGGCTCGCAAGAGACACAAACAGGCATGGAAGAGAAGGTTGACAGTCTTTCTTCTCAGGAAGAAGTTGGAGGGAATGCAATGAGCCCATGAAGTCATTGCTAGGGGAGGGTGTATGACAGGAAACAGAATAAGAAACACTAGGGTCATAGGTTCCGTTTATTCTGCCAGAAGTGGAAGAATTCTTCAGAAGGGTCAACTGAGTGATGATGCCGGAAGCTTGGCTAGAGCCGTTCAGAGCTAATTGCAATAAATCCTCCATTTTTATTACGTACAAGTACTGTGTTATCAAGCCAGGAACCTGGACTCCTAACACAACAGCAACTATTTTCTAGAACCTGCATTTGGCTACTTTCAAATGTAATTACTTGGTCAGTTTTTTCACTCGCTCCCAGTGATGTTCATTGATTATAGTGGGCCTGCAAGTTAAGGTCACTTTATGTTGGTGGGGGAAAGTAAACAAGCAAATGGAGAGCAAGAAAAACCCACCCTGAGCTTCTCTCCATTTCTTTGTCCCCCTCTCCCTGCACACCCACCTTGCAGGAGGGGCAGTTCCAGGGCTTCCTGACATGGCACCATTCTGCCTTTGCACACGGACCCCAGAGCTGAACCCTCATGCAAGTGGCAGACAAGCTGTACTTAGGTGCTCCAAATGTAGCAATACTTAGGTGCTCCAAATGTTGTAGACTGCACAGTTTTTGACTACTTTCCATTGTGTGAAATATATTGATTGATACTTCCTTCTTTCTGAAATCCATCAAAGCTCTCCTTTTTAAAACTTTCCCTTTGTTTTCTTGTGTCTAGCTGCACTCGGTCTTGAGGAGTATCTCCTTTAACAACAGCGCTGGTGACTTAGTGTCCTTTGATGAGAATGGGGAGTTAGCAGGTGGATTTGATATTATTAACTGGGTTACTTTTCCAAACCAAACCTTCTCTCGAGTGAAAGTAGGAAAGATAGTTCCACAAGAATCACAATATGTAGACTTCAGCATGGATGATGAAGCCATCACATGGCATAGATCTTTTAATCAGGTGGGACAATTGGTTTTTAAAAAATGAGGTATTTTTTATTTAGAATACAAATAGTAATAAGGTTAATGTAGAAATTCTTTATTACTTTATCATAAATAAGCAAATTGTTTAAGTATAACCCATGTCCAACAATTTTTTTACCATAAAACATGAGGTAAGTAGTAGATCTTCTTTAGAGTTATGGTTTAAAAGTATATAATGGTATTATATTCCACTATATTGCAAATGAAATATTGTTGGCTTCCAACTCTCATCCTCCCTGATCATTGGCCAGGCTAGTTTTCAGGCTGAGGAGAGTTGTAGTCCAATAGCATCTGGTGGACCAAGGTTCCACATCCCTGATATATAGGATTTCAGTCTAACATTTTAATGCTTTGCACATGATTGTAGGAGCAAATCATACTGAACCAAGTGAGATTTGCAGCTTGAAAGACAAGGGGAAGCTAAGTTACCCATATGTTTGGAAAGAAGATTGATTGTCTTGTGGGCCTTCTCTGAGCCTAATATATGTGCTTCCTATTTTACCTTCTCTGTCAACTCCCTGTATTTCAAAGTCTGTTGTTTCCCTGTCCTCTCTCCATCATCCATCTTTATGCAGATGCAAAATTCAATATCCTTTCTCATTCACTCCCAATAGTTACATTACGATTTATTTATGCATACAACACACCTTTCTGGAATAATGTTAATCGGTCAATTGATCTCTTCTCTTTGGTTCAAACTGTATTGTTTACAAGGCACAAGAGAGCTACATCTTCTCCTCTTTTTATGGATAGGTGCTGCCCCTTGCCTTGTGTAATGATCACTGCCAGGCAGGCACCAGCAGAAAAAAGAAGGAAGGGTTGCCATTTTGTTGCTATGATTGTGCTTCGTGTCCACATGGGATGATTTCAAATCAAACGGGTAGGAGACATCATCCGGTATTTTTCAAAATGCTTCCTAATATATATCTCAACTCTTTCCATTTATTACCAGTTCAGTACTCCTAAACAGAACAGCAACTGCACTGATGTTTGGAAGAAGATAGATAGTTGGGGAAACCAGATCCAGACCTTCTACAAGTGAGATCTGTGGAAATAGGTGTGGAATGTGTCTGGTGTTATCTGCCTGCTCCCCACATGCTCCATCATTAGGAATGGATAGTTTTAGGTGTGTGAGCCAAAAAATGTATCCTTACCCAGAACATTCCTCAGCCCAGCCTCTGAGCCCAAAGTGGCTGCTCTCGATTATCCTCCATTACCACAAAGACCTCTCTGGGTGCTTTCCAGTGAATCTGGTCTTACTATTTTGCACATTGTACCACTAACAATTGTGACCAACTCTAGCTATGGATACAACCAAAGCCATTGTTTCTGATCACTAACTCCAGATGAAGGACAGAGTAGATGAAAAATTCATGTACTTTAGGCCTATCAAAACGTAGAACCTATTCCAGTTTATACATAGTGCCTGGAGATTGTACAAAATGTTGTTAATATCCACTTATCTCTGAGACTTTCCCTAACTAATTAATGCCTTATTTGTTGGAACTCATATATTACTCATTTGATTCCCCCCCCCAGATATGGATTATTGTTTCCAATGCCAAGATGATCAATTTCCAAACAAAGACAGAGATCAATGCACCCCCAAACGCCAACATTTTCTTTCCTACGCAGAACCTTTAGGGATCATTTTAGCATCCTTGGCTTTGTTCTTTTCTCTGGCCACAGCTTTGATACTTGGAGTCTTCTCTCGGAATGGGGACACTCCCATAGTCAAAGCCAACAACCGGGACCTCACCTACACTCTGCTTATTTCCCTGTTGCTCTGCTTCCTCTGCTCCTTGCTCTTCATTGGCCAGCCTCACCAAGTGAGCTGCTCTTTACGACAAGCTGCTTTTGGCATCATCTTCTCCATTGCTGTGTCTTGTGTCCTGGCCAAAACCATCACGGTGGTTGTGGCTTTCATGGCCACCAAACCAGGATCCAGGATGAGGAAATGGGTGGGGAAATCTCTCACCAACTCTGTTCTTCTTGGTTGCTGCTCCGTTCAAAGCAGCATTTGTGTTGCTTGGCTCTGTACGGCTCCTCCATTCCCAGATGTGGACATGAACTCTCTGAGGGAGGAAATCATTGTGGAATGCAACGAAGGTTCTGCCCCGATGTTTTATTCTGTCCTGGGTTACCTGGGATTCCTGGCCATGGTCAGCTTCACTATGGCTTTCCTGGCCAAGAGGTTGCCGGACACTTTCAACGAAGCCAAGTTCATCACCTTCAGCATGTTGGTGTTCTGCAGCGTTTGGCTGTCCTTTGTCCCCTCTTATCTGAGCACCAAAGGAAAGCAGATGGTGGCTGTGGAGGTCTTTTGCATCTTGGCCTCCAGCGCAGGTTTGCTGGGTTGTATCTTTTCCCCCAAATTGTACATAATTCTTCTGAGGCCTGACTTGAACAGCAAAGACCACTTAATTTTGAGGAGCAAATAGGTTTCAACTTCCATCGATGGTTTTGATTTTTGCATAGTTTGCTGGCATTTAGTGGAAGAAAACCATCAAAGTAATTCCATGTATTTCCCAAATCTTCTCCTTTTCATCTTTTTCATCCCTCTCTTGTCATTGGCTATTTCTATACAGCATTTTCCACAAATAAATCTGTGCTCAAAGTGGTCTGCAGAATAATCTAAGTCTAAACACTGTAATACATAAGAACACAGGAAGATCCTAGTGGATCAGGCCCATAGCCCATCTCGGCCAGCCTCCTGTTCTCACAGTAGCCAAGCAGATGCCCCAAAGGGAAAGCTGCAAGCAGGATTCAAGCAGAAGAGCAGTTTCCATTCCTGTGGTTTCCAGCAACTTCCCTTCAGAAACATGGCTGCCTCCAACTGTGGCATCAGAGCTGAGCCATCCTGGCTAGGAGCCATCAATAACCCTCTCCTCCTCCAAGAATTTGTCTAAGGTTCTTTTAAAGCCATCTATATTGGTGGCCATCACTGCCCCCTGTGGGAGTGAATTCCATAGTTTAACTATGCACTTTATATACAAGACCCATGCAAAATAAGACATGGAACCACTGGAATGTAACAGTGATCAAAACATTAAATGAATAGGTATGGGGTTAGGCAACCTCAGGCCCAACAGTTGCGGCCCATTCGCCTTCTAAATCCGGCCTGTGGGTGGTCCGGGAATCATGAGTAGAATGTGTCCTTTTATTTAAAATGCATCTCTGGGTTATTTGTGGGGCATAGGAATTTGTTCATATTTTTTTCAAAATATAATCCAGCCCACCACATGATCTGAGGGACAGTGGACCGACCCACAGCTGAAAAAGGTTGCTGACCCCTGGTATAGATGATTAAAACAGTAATCGTCAACAATGCGCAGTTCATTTATCAGGTTCCCCCCCCCCCAATCTTGTGTATTTGCCCTTTGAATATACTATGCTGTATAGATCAATGTTCTCCCATAGAGATTTAGGAGGAATAAGTTGAGTCTGAATTCCTTATCTCTTGGCATGTTTTGAAACTTTTTGTCTGGTAGCCCTTGAAACAGCCAGGGGCGGTGCTAGGGCTTTTTGTGCCCTAAGCAAAACACTTTCTGGTGCCCCCAGGCGCATGCGTCATGACACATGCGTCATGATGCATGCACGCCCCAGCTCACCTGCTGAGCTTTGTGTGGGGAGTGGGAGGCTGAGGCCACCTCAACTGAACAGCTGAGAGGTGCAGCGAGGTGGCCCCAGGCTGACGCTCCCCCTGCGCGCCTCCGGAGCTTTGCGCCCGGAGCACGAGCTTGGGGCCGCCTCGCCACGCCTCTCAGCTGTTCAGTTGAGGCGGCCCCAGGCTGCCGCTCCCTGCGCGAAGCTCTGGAGGCACGTGGGGATTGCTGGGAGCTCAAGCCTAGGGGCGGGGCTGCCTCCTCCCGCCCTTCTGCCGCTGCCGCTTCTCTGCCGCTCCCCGCGCACCTCTGGAACTTCTCGCCGGGAGCGCGAGCCTGGGGCCGCCTCGCCCACCTTTCACCTGTTCAGAGGAGGCGACCCCAGGCCCGGGCTCCCCGCGCGCCTCCGGATAGCAGCTTGAGGCAGCACCAGCGGGCAGTGGCGGGCGGCCTGGTCAGCACCCCTTCATTTTGGCGCTCTAGGCCGTGGCCTAGTTCGCCTTAACGGAAGCGCCGGGGCTGGAAACAGCAAGGCAGTGGGGGCTGTTGCTCATGGGGACTATTAGGGAAGGAGAAGGCAAGGAGACCAAACCAGAGCCAGCAGTAGACAGAACCACCACATCATTTGCTGAGGTCCTGCAGGTAGATTGGGGGAGGAAATGTGGCAGTTTTCAGGGTAGTGCCCCCAAAACCCTAGTACTCTCCACTGCACCTAGTATCTGTTACTATAAGTGCACACTTTGTAAACTGCATCTGTGAATACCCCAGAGACATCCTGTGATGGTCTGAGGAGGCTGGTCTGACTTACATTGCATCAAGAAAACGATGGCTGCTGTCATGGATCTATAGCACCATGGTTCAATGTACTGAATCCAGAAATCTGATCTGTCAGTCTCTATACTTATGAATAGCATAATGTTATTTCATAAAGCAGACCTAAAGATAACTGTGAGGCACATGGTTGAAATTTTAGTGGGTAAATCAGTTTAATATAGCAGAGTGCTAAAAGTTGTCCCTTCAAGAGGAGAGATATTCAGTGCAAAACATGTAACTTCTGCCAAGTCTATACTTTATATATTTATGTGAAAGCTATATTATACATATATCTTTTCATATGTAATCAAGGAAGGCTGCTGATCACAGAATGTAGCTGAAAAAACCTCTGACATGGCAGAACATTATGGACATTTTAAATCCTTTGAATCACCATTCACATAAAGATACACAGCCATATCCTGCTTGCTTCTGAAGATGTGTGCATGCACACGAAAGCTCATACCAATGACAAACTTAGTTGGTCTCTAAGGTGCTACTGGAAGGATTTTTTATATTTTGTTCAGAAAATGAATTTGTCACATTTCCAAGTGGGATTTCAACACAATTGTTCGACATTTATTTCCCACTGGTGCTCATTCCCCTCTCTGATACTCTGTGTAATGGTTTGCATCTCACAGACACATCTGGCAATTTGGACACAGCATTGTGCCCTGTGCCCATCCTCTTGCTGTATCAATGACGTAGGGACTGCAGCTAAGCCTGGAAGACAGAGCATGCATCACCTGGATAGACCAGTGGGACATGCACTGGAATGCCTTTATCCCCTAAGTTGAGCGAGAGATGGAGAGAATGACTTGGTCAACAGAAAAAGCATTGACTTCATCCTGGCAGAAGCTTCCAACCTCAAAAATTCTGAGAGCTGCACCCAGGCCAACCTATATCTGTAATTGATAAAGCTGAGACCAATTTTTAACCTCATAAAGTTGTTCTGTCAATACACTGATCTAACATTCATAAGGACCCCACTGCACATGGGTCTACAATAGTTTTTATTATTTTGTACTGCATTTTGACAGTTGTACTTTCTTGTGAAGTGCCCAGGGAACATGTTTTATGGTGTGATATAAATAAAATACTACAAGTAGGGAGTCCTTCTGAAGAGTTTGTTGGTTTTAATTTGATCCAGGACAGGAAAATGCTTCTTTATGTATTCCCTATTTAAGATGAAAACAGCTCTCAAATCTCTTATTTCTCCCTTCTGTCACTTTAAACAACAGCTACTTGTGGGAATTTCTGGCATTCTTCAGTTTATCGTGACGTCAGGAGCACTTGTGCAAAGTGCTTTACAAGTGCTGGTGATGAGCTGATAGTTCATGCTTCCAAAGCAGTTCATGGAGCTATGGAAGTCCCAACAATCAGCAGGTTGGGGGTTTTGCCTCTCTCCATGTGTAGCACCATGCAAGCCCCAAAGATCAGCTGGTTGTAGGGGCATGCAGAGCACCATGTTTAGTGATTTTCAGCCCCAAGGACCAGCTGATTCTTCATTAGGGGGAAATGGGATCTTTGTGTCACTGTGATATTGGATTATTGAGAGGTATGTTGCCCCATCCCCATGTCACCTACAGCCCACAGGAGATCAGGTGAATGTAAAATACAAAAAGGAACTAGGAAAGGATGTCTGTTATCACCAAATTATATTATGAGGCTGCATGCTTGGTTTGGATTAGGGGCTGGATAAAACTGGGAAAGGAAGAAGTATTAGATTTGGAAGCACATGACAATAGATATGGATGGCATGCATACTTTTGGTATGGAAAAGGGAAAGTACATGAAGGATTTTATAACCAAATAATTAGGAAATCATTAATGAGAGTGTGGGAAAGGTATAAGGATTTAATAGAACAAACAAAAACCTTGGTGGCTATCACCAATAGAAGCTTCATTACACAAACCACTTGGCAAAAAGGGAAAGTGGCCTACATATAGAGATTTATTGAAAGACCAAAGAAAATGGAAATTAAAACTATGAAGAAATTAAAGATCATTTTCAGAGTTGGTTGCCTTATAGACAATTAAATGAGATGTTTAAGGAGGATTCTTTAAAAAGCGTTTAGCTATACAATTTCTAGATTCCAAAAGGAGGTGATAGAAGATGTGAAACTACTGAAGAAAGCATTACAGCATTCTGCTAGAATGGGAAACGAAAGACGAGGAGGTCAAATTGGTTATGATCAAATGTGCACAAGATTTAGGATATAATATACAATTTGAGGATTGGGAAAAATTGTGGAAGGTAGATTTGAAATTTACAGATTGTTCTCTTTTGAAGGAAAATTACATGGAAATGATGTACAGATGGTATATTACACCAGTAAAAATGGCAAAAAATATACAAAGCCGGGTCAAACATATGTTGGAAATGCAAAGAAAAAGTAGGTACTTTATATCATATGTGGTGGGAATGTAGAGAAGTCAAAAAATTCTGGGAGATGATATATAAAGAATTGAAAAAGATGTTCAAAATGACATTTGTAATACACAAAACAAAAACCAGAAGCATTTTTGTTAGGGATTTTGGACAAGACCTGCCCAGGAAAATAAAGAACTTATTCATGTATGCTACAACAGCAGTAAGAGTCTTGTTAGCACAAAGATGAAAGAATGAGGAAATCCCAATGAAAGAACAATGGCAAGAAAAATTGATGAGTTGGCAAAGTAGACATATAAACAACGTGAGAAGGACAACCGTGACTTCAAAGAAGAATGGGAACTTTTTACAAACTATTTTAAAAGACAACAAAAGGATCTGGACTCCTTGGCAGGTTTTGAATAAACATCCACAATTTATTAGTAAAACATCTGACAGATAAGGCAAATATACGTACATTTTATAACATGCAGAAAACAATATGTACAAACAAATCAGAGAGGGGAGCTGAGAGAAGTCCTTAGAGGGTGGGAGAGGGGGGATGGGAGGGGGAAAGGGGGGATTGTAATTGGCTATGTTATTGGTATTGTTTAAAAAAATCTACTTCTTCAATAAAAAAATGAATTGAGAAATAAGGAATTACTTGGTCTGGTTTTCTTCCACTAAATGCCAGCAAACTATGCAAAAATCAAAACCATCAATGGAAGTTGAAACCTATCTGCTCCTGAGAATTAAGTGGTCTTTGCTGTTCAAGTCGGGCCTCAGAAGAATTATGTACAATTTGGGGGAAAAGATACAACCCAGCAAACCTGCGCTGGAGGCCAAGATGCAAAAGACCTCCACAGCCACCATCTGCTTTCCTTTGGTGCTCAGATAAGAGGGGACAAAGGACAGCCAAACGCTGCAGAACACCAACATGCTGAAGGTGATGAACTTGGCTTCGTTGAAACTGTCCGGCAACCTCTTGGCCAGGAAAGCCATAGTGAAGCTGACCATGGCCAGGAATCCCAGGTAACCCAGGACAGAATAAAACATTGGGGCAGAACCTTCGTTGCATTCCACAATGATTTCCTCCCTCAGAGAGTTCATGTCCACATCTGGGAATGGAGGAGCCGTACAGAGCCAAGCAACACAAATGCTGGTTTGAACGGAGCAGCAACCAAGAAGAACAGAGTTGGTGAGAGATTTCCCCACCCATTTCCTCATCCTGGATCCTGGTTTGGTGGCCATGAAAGCCACAACCACCGTGATGGTTTTGGCCAAGACACAAGACACAGCAATGGAGAAGATGATGCCAAAAGCAGCTTGTCGTAAAGAGCAGCTCACTTGGTGAGGCTGGCCAATGAAGAGCAAGGAGCAGAGGAAGCAGAGCAACAGGGAAATAAGCAGAGTGTAGGTGAGGTCCCGGTTGTTGGCTTTGACTATGGGAGTGTCCCCATTCCGAGAGAAGACTCCAAGTATCAAAGCTGTGGCCAGAGACAAGAACAGAGCCAAGGATGCTAAAATGATCCCTAAAGGTTCCGCGTAGGAAAGAAAATGTTGGCGTTTGGGGATGCATTGATCTCTGTCTTTGTTTGGAAATTGATCATCTTGGCATTGGAAACAATAATCCATATCTGGGGGGGGGAATCAAATGAGTGATATGTGAGTTCCAACAAATAAGGCATTAATTAGTTAGGGAAAGTCTCAGAGATAAGTGGATGTTAAAAACTGTTTGTATAATCTCCTGCCATTATTCATGATCCGCAGTAGGTTCTACTCTGTCCTTCATCTGGAGTTAGCGATCAGAAACATTGCCTTTGGTTGTATCCATAGCTAGAGTTGGTCACAATTGTTAGTGGTACAATGTGCAAAATAGTAAGACCAGATTCACTGGAAAGCACCCAGAGAGATTTTCATGGTGATGGGGGATTCTTGAGAACAGCCACTTTGGGCTCAGAGGCTGGGCTGAGGACGGTTCTGGGTAAGGAGACCATGCTAAGCTTTTTTCTGGCTCAGACACCTAAAACTATGTGGACGAAGGGTTAGGAACGTCTTCACCCTCCCCTAACAATGGAGCATGTGGGGAGCAGGCAGATAATACCAGACACGTTCCACACCTATTTCCACAGATCTCACTTGTAAAAGTTCTGGATCTGGTTTTCCCAACTATCTATTCTTTTTTCCAGACATCAATGCAGTTGCTGTTCTGTTCAGGAGTACTGAACTGGTAATAAATGGAAAAAGTTGAGAGATATATTAGGAAGCATTTTACAAAATACTGGATGACGTCTCCTACCTGTTTGATTTGAAATCATCCCATGTGGACACGAAGCACAATCATAGCAACAAAATGGCAACCCTTCCTTCTTTTTTCTGCTGGTGCCTGCCTGGCAGTGATCATTACACAAGGCAAGGGGCAGCACCTATCCATAAAAAGAGGAGAAGATGTAGCTCTTTTGTGCCTTGTAAACAATACAGTTTGAACCAAAGAGAAGAGATCAATTGACTGATTAACATTATTCCAGAAAGGTGTGTTGTATGCCTAAATAAACTGTAATGTAAATATTGGGAGTGAATGAGAAGGGATATTGAATTTTTCATTTGCATAAAGATGGAGGATGGATAGAGGACAGGGGACTTTGAAATACAGGGAGTCTAGAGAGAAGGTAAAATAGGAACCACAAATATTAGGCTCAGAGAAGCACAACAAGACAATCTTCTTTCAAAACAAATGGGTAACTTAGCCTCCCCTTGTCTTCTCAGCTGTAAATCTCACTTGGTTCAGTATGGTTTACTCATACATTCTTGTGCAAAGCATTAAAATGTTAGACTGAAATCCTATATATCAGGAATGTGGAACCTTTAGTCCACCAGATGCTATTGGACTGCAACTCTCCTCAGCCTGAAAACCAGCCTGGCCAATGATCAGGGAGGGTGGGAGTTGGAAGCCCAAAATTTTCCATATGCAAAATAGTGGAATATATTTTAAACTAGAACTCTAAAGTAGAAAAGATCTACTTCTCACCTCATATATGATGGTAAAATAAAGTGCTGGACATGGGTTATACTTCAACAATTTTCTTATTAATAAAAAAATTCCTTCAGTAGCACCTTAAAGACCAACTACCGGTAAGTTTTTATTTTGGTATGAGCATGCACACGAAAGCTCATACCAAAATAAAAACTTAGTTGGTCTTTAAGGTGCTACTGAAGGAATTTTTTTTATTTTACTTCGACCCAGACCAACACGGCTACCTACCTGTAACCTTTCTTATTAATGATAAAGAATTTCTACATTAACCTTATTATTTGTATTCTCAATAACAATACCTCATTTTTTAAAAACCAATTGTCCCACCTGATTAAAAGATCTATGCCATGTGATGGCTTCCTCATCCATGCTGAAGTCTACATATTGTGAATCTTGTGGAACTATCTTTCCTACTTTCACTCGGGAGAAGGTTTGGTTTGGAAAAGTAACCCAGTTAATAATATCAAATCCACCTGCTAACTCCCCATTCTCATCAAAGGACACTACGTCACCAGCGCTGTTGTTAAAGGAGATGCTGCTCAAGACCGAGTGCAGCTAGACACAAGAAAACAAGGGGGAAGATATTATACATTTTTGAAAGGAGAAAGTACCAAGCAATGTATTTTACACAATGGAAAGTAGTCAAAAACTGTGCAGTCTACAACATTTGGAGCACCTAAGTATTTCTAAGCAAGTACAGCTGGCCTGCCACTTGCGTGAGGGTTCAGCTCTGGGGTCCGTGTGCAAAGGCAGAATGGTGCCATGTCAGGAAGCCCTGGAACTGCCCCTCCTGCAAGGTGGGGGTGCAGGGAGAGGGGGGTCAATAAATGGAGAGCAGCTCCTGGTAGGTTTTCCCTGCTCTCTGTTTGTTTGTTTGTTTGTTTGTTTGTTTGTTTGTTTGTTTGTTTTCCCCCACCAACGTAAAGAGACCTTAACTTGCAGGCCCACTATAATCAATGAACATCACTAGGAGCGAATTAAAAAAATGACCAGATAATTACATTTGAAAATAGCCCTATATGTTCTTCTTTAGTGCAGAAGCAAATGCAGGTTCTAGAAAATAGTTGCAGTAATCAGGGGTCAGCAAACTTTTTCAGCAGGGGGCCAGTCCACTGTCCCTCAGACCTTGTGGGGGGGCAGACTATATTTTGAAAAATAATATGAACAAATTCCTATGCCCCACAAATAACCCAGAGATGCATTTTAAATAAAAGCACACATTCTACTCATGTAAAAACACGCTGATTCCTGGACCATCCGTGGGTCTGATTGAGAAGGTGATTGGGCTGCATCTGGCCCCTGGGCCTTTGTTTGGGAACCTTGCTGTTGGTGGACAGAATGGGTGGGCAGTCATGGGTAGAAACAAACCATAGCATTTTTAAACATATTTTTAATTCTTGATCATCGTCCTATTTTTTGCTCAACTTAGCACATTTATCAAGTGGATAATGAAACACATCTAGTTTCAGAAGCATTTTTATATAGACTGAATCATGGTGCTTAGCATCTATACAGGTGTGTTTGTTTTTTAAGTACTCATATTGCAATTTAACTGGTGTTCTGAGAGACAAAAATCGGTGGTTTGTGCCATGTCAAATGGTGAGCTAATGCCTGGGGAAGGTTCTGGGGAGGCTCAGTTTAACATGCCTCCTTCTTCACCACTCCTTTTATATCAGAATCAGAATCTGCAACTCCTCCCACGACATTGTCAAGTTCCACAAAGAGGTGACATTTCTGTGGGAGAAACTGCACCAATAGATGCTTCCACATGTCTTGACTGCCCATGTTCTTAGAGAGGCATCGAAAGGGTACAGAGTGCCATAACTCCTTCAACTACTCCTGCAACTGAAAGGGAAGTTCAGTTCCTATCTCGATCGTGGCTCCTTCAGCTTGAAGGCAAGGGAAAACAGTTAAGCATTGAAAAGAATGTGGGGATTGTTGTGGGGGAAAGGTAAAAGCTGTAAGAGGATGTGTGTATGAATGAGTGTGTGTGTGTGTGTATTCATTCTATGGACTGTGTGTCCTCACCCATTAGATTAGCCCCAAGCAAAGCTTTATTCTGAATAGGAAATCTTACCTTCCAAGGTTGCAGTTTTGGAGGATCAAGCCCACCTCTGTCTGCCATCATTCTGCGTTTCGGCCTGGATGAGTGCATCTGATGTATAGTATGTGCAATGGCATAAACCGCATTATAGATACTGTAACTTTGGCCAGTCATGGTCATTTCAAAAATATGCCCAGGAAGGCTCTCTAGATTCTCATGGCCAGTGCAGGAGTCTGTGCTTTCATTGCTCTCCTTGGAAGCAGAAAATAAACAGTTGAATGCCTGTTGCCAAAAAGCCTGGAGGAACCCATCTCCATTTGGAGAGTTGGGGTTTAGAGTCTGAAGGAATTCTTTAAATCTCTGGACTTTCTCTGTGTGGATTGCAAAGGACAAGGCACCATCAAAGAATTGTATATCATAATACCTTTGTGTCGTTTCTGAAGTGAAAGCCCACTGGGCTGTCAAAACCCACACGGTGCCTACAGAATTCTCTTCAATATCTTCAGCTAATGAATAGAAATATTGCATCCATTTCACAACCGCTATAGTCTGAAGTTCTGCAAACATAACCAATATGTTGACCTCTGAGGCCATCAGGATAGAGGACTTGGCCCGAAGGAGTTCCAGGGAACTGAAATTATCTAGACCCTGAGATATGGCTGGTAGTTTTTCATTGAAAGCTGTACAGACTCCATGCTGGGAAAGCATTGGCACCAAGCTTTGCATAAAGGTCTCTCCATTTTCATCATCGGATGCCACAATTCCTACCCATGTCCATTGGAAATGTAGAAGGAGCATGACAATCCCTGCATACTGATATTTCTCATTGGGCACCGTTCTGTAGAATGTCTGGGGCTGCAGCTCTGGGCTTCTCACTGGAGCTAATACACAGTAAGCAATCTGGAGGAAGAAATCAGTCCCACAAGAATTGGAGAGTTAGAGAAAATGTTTATGGGACATCCCAAGTATCTGCTTGAAGAAAAAAACTCGTGGGAATTTCTTGACTCCATTTATGGGTGCATGTTGATTTCACAAGAACATTATGCATATCTCCAGCAGTTGTTGGTGGGGAGGAACAGCAAAGTTTCTCTGACCTCTTGCAACTGGTGTTGTTCAGCTTCCTGGAAGCAGGAGGAAGAATTCTCCTGCTGCTACATTTGCCCTGTTCCAACCTCCCTGCTGCTTCACAGTGACACATGGGAGACGAAGTCTGGCAAGCACCAAAGACCCTCTCCTCCATCCACTACTGCATAGCTCCCCCAGGTGCTTTTGAAATAGGTTTTTTAAATAAAAAAGTTTGACCTCCTTGCTCAGAAAAATGAACCAAAGCAAAAGAAAGTATTGGAAAACCTGGAAGATAACTATTGTACCAGAGGCAGAAAACCTTCAGAGCCCCCCTCTTACCATACCTGTGGAATCTTGTAGATGCTTAAGACAGTCGCCATGTGGAGGGAGATGTCAGAGTCAAGTCCCCCAATAACAGCAATCTTTTCTTTTTTATTGTCACATATGAAGTTGGGGACAATCTTTTCTGTGATGGACAGAAGTTTCAGGGTATTCTGATATGTCATCATTGCATTTAAGTAGCTATCATAGATGTGAAACCCAAAGGTTATATTCATTGCAATATTAGGGTTCTCGTTTATTTCTTTGACAGCAAACACCAGGGAGAGAGTATTCTGGTAGTACTTCAGTGTGTCACTAATAAAAGAGTAATACTATGTGTCAGAGGTAATCTCCTCCTCTCCTTCTTAAGCACAAATGTAACTTCCTGGCTCTCTCTGGCAAATCGCAAAAGTTTAAATAAAACAAATAAGCTAACAAACAAACTATATTTCCATTGTTTGTCTCAACAGTTATCTTTCAAATAAAATTGTGGCTGTACAAAAAAAACTGTCGGCAATGTTAGTCATACTCTGAGAAGGCCCATTAGGATTAATAGAGCGGACTAAATTATTCAATTCAGTGGGTCTACTCTGCATATAACTCAGTTTCAATCCTTGGGGTTTTTTACCCAATATGGTTTACACTGTATAGCAGAGAATATCATCCAAACTCTATGCCAGGCATCCCAAACTGCGGCCCTCCAGATGTTTTGGCCTACAACTCCCATGATCCCTAGCTAACAGGAATTGTAGTCCAAAACGTCTGGAGGGCCGAAGTTTGGGGATGCCTGCTCTATGCGATTCATATGTCACATTTATCTGTGACTGTCAGATTAAATGATAGTGATTGTAAATATGAGGATCAAGCTTTGCTGCAAAGGAAAACAAGACGTTAATGGTGTGAAAGGAAACACAGAGGGAGGGTGAGGATGAAGTTGGGAGAAAGCGGTGAGAGCCTGGGATCAGGTGATGAGAAAGCAGAACAGGCAGAAGATAGAAGCATCAAGAAGCAGAATTAAGCAACAAAGAAGAAGATGCCAAGATCACAATGTAAAGAGAAGAAAAGAGATGTTTAACATTCCTACTGGGAAAATGTCACATGGAAATGTGTTCTGAGTATGCCATCGTATGTTTGGTGTAACTGTAGCATACAGGAGCTCACCAAGGGTACACAATGAAGGATAGAGTTTTTTCCTTACAGAAGTTCATCTATAAGCTTTGTGTTTGGGTGCTCATGGAAATCCATTTCTTCAAAAACAAAGCCGAAATAGGTAACAATTCCTCCAATGATTCGGTCCCCTCTCTGATAACTCTGGTGTGGAAGCTGGAAAGGCTCCGTCACGGTGCATCTAGCAGAGTGTCCCTTGCTCTCAGCTGGAGGCAACTGGAGCCACAGGAAGAGAAGGATCAGCAGCAGAAATGATCCTACCATCTTGGGGCCAACAGGGATGCTGAAAGTTCGATTTCTATCTCATCCACCATAAAATGCATTGCAAGAACTTTCATTTAATGACCCTGGATTATTTTGATAAAGGGAAAATGCCAAAGATCTGTTGCATGAAAACCTGCATGTTCAGAATTTCTCATCGGGGCTCTGAATGACACAGGATTTATTTTATATTGACTTTCGCACTCTGATAATGATTGAGTTTATGGCCTGGTAAAATGTACATGGGATTTGGCAAGATGAATTATGAAACCCAGCAATTTGAGATAATTACTGGTTCCAAAGTTATCTCCTTGGAGCATTGAGTTCTGTGACTTAAAGTAGGGTGAAAATAATATTGTTACTGAGTAGCGCTCTTGTGTCATCAATGAAGACATGATTTTCAGGATTTTGGACCACAGGGATGTTTCCTTGTACACCACTTAAGGAGGGAGGAAATAGTTAAAATAATACAGGCTCCAGTTGCAGATGTAAGACAGAGTCTTACATTTCCTTACAAAAGCCAGAAATGGTTAGTGTAGTGCTGTGGCCATAGTGTATCTCGATTTCAGTAAGGCTTTTGACAAAGCTCCCCCCCCCCCGCCGCCCCGGTGATGGAAATGATTAAACAATTCACCATTGTCTTCACAATTTCTCCCAAAGTGGCTTTTTAGGGTTGCTCCAGACCTTTTTATTGTTTGCTTGTTAATTCTTTAATTATTTGTTTTCTTGTTGATTGTTTAATTTTTTGTACTGGCTAAAAGTGAATAAGACTCCAAACGGCCTTCTCCCCCTAATCTTCACTGATAGATTCCGATCTACATGGGAGCAGACCATCCAAAAGAAATTAGTCTCTTATGGACTGCCGGTGGGGCCCACTCTGTCCATGGGATGGGAAAGGGCAAAAAAGCTAATTAAGGAAAGAATCTCGGATATTGATCAACAAAACAACCTAACCCGACTTTCCTTAACACATAGACAACTGTACGAGCATTGATTAAATTATCTAGCTAATTATTTAAAAACGTTAGAAAATCCGAGATATCGGTGGGCCTTCACCAGGGCTCGTTTCAATGCTCTACCTTCGGCGTTGTTAACTGGTAGATATCTCCAGATTCCGGTAGAACAGAGACTATGTCCTTGTGATAACAAGGAGATCGAATCGATAAGTCATGTCCTCCTCCACAGCACATTGTATCGAGACATGAGGAAGGAGATAATTGACCCCTTGTTACAAAACTTACCAGGCCGCTCAACAGAAACGCTTACTAGATACCTACTAGCGGATTTTAACCCAGAGTGCACTAAGAATGTAGCTAAATTCTGTTACTACGCGTCAAGACTAAGACACGCCGTGACATCAATCAACAACAATGATAAAGCAGCCTATTAATTCTAAGTGGACAATAGTTAAAGGGAACTATCCCTCATTAAATTTTAACCCAATTTTAATTCAAAATAGGATTATGAAACTGTATTATTCAAAGATGATACTCAAGAACAATCTATTTTATGTATTATTGGTTTTCTTTTTCTTTTTTTGCTGGTCTATGACCGTAATAAAGATATTATTATTATTAGATTGTTTAATTTCTAGGGACATGAGTATCCTTCATTTCTAATTGTGTCCAACTCTTCGTGACCCCATGGACCAGAGCACACCAGGCACTCCTGTCTTCCACTGCCTCCCGCAGTCTGGTCAGACTCACGTTGGTGGTTTCGAGAACACTGCCCAACCATCTCGTTCTCTGTTGTCCCCTTCTCCCCCTTTCTTCTATGATTCTATACAGGCCAAAATTGGGAACATAAAAGGCACCCAGCTGGCAACTAGGATGTGTGTCTATATAAGAGAGGGAAGAGGTTTAGGCATATTTTTTGTGTGCTTTTCGAAGGAACAGTCCTTCTGTCCCCAGGGACTAGTTCCCTTGATCACGTTTAGTCAAAACTCTCCACTATGACCTGTCCATCTTGGGTGGCCCTGCATGGCATAGCTCATAGCTTCTCTGAGTTATTCAAGCCCCTTCACCATGACAAGGCAGTGAGAAGTGAGAGCTGGACCAAAAAGAAGGCTGAAGAATGGAAGCTTTTGAATTATGGTGCTGGAGGAGACTCTTGAGAGTCCCATGGATTATGTCAGGGACCTTCCATTCTGAAGGAAATCAGCCCTGAGTGCTCACTGGAAGGACAGATCCTGAAGCTGAGGCTCCAGTACTTTGGCCACCTCATGAGAAGAGAAGACTCCCTGGAAAAGACCCTGATGTTGGGAAAGATGGAGGACACAAGGAGAAGGGGGCGACAGAGGACGAGATGCCTGCTGTGCTCTGGTCCATGGGGTCACGAAGAGTCGGACATGACTAAATGACTAAACAACAACAATAATTCCTCCTCACTTTCTACCATCAAAGTTGTGTCATCTGCATATCTGAAGTTGTTGATATTTCTTCTGGCAATCTTAATTCCGGTTTGGAATTCATCCAGTCCATCCTTTTGCATGATGAATTTTGCATATCTATATAAATAAAAATGTAAATGTTCGTTTGTTCAAAACCCGTGACAGGTAAAAACATGCTTTTTTGAAAAACAGCGCCAGGATACCTTGGGGGTGGTGTCCTTCCGGTGTGAGGGCGCAGAGGCTGCTGGGGGCGGTTAGACAGCGGCTCCTTCTGGGAGGGCAGGGACCAAATCCTGCCCCTTCGCCGCTGCCGCCTCGCCTCTTCCCGCCGCCCTTGCCGTTTCCGCCTTGGAGAAGCAGCTGTAGCTGGGCCACCTGGCCCCTTGTACGCCGGGACCCGCCAGGGGAAGCGACCAGGCCCTCCCCAATATGCGTATGGGGTATGCGAGGGGGAGAAAGGGGGGTCAGGATAGCGGGTGATGTCACGCATGAGGAAGATGATGTCACGCGGCGGGGGAACCAGAGAGAGGGGTTTTGTGATGTCATGCGGCTGGGGTGGGGGGTGGGGCACTGAGTGGAGGAGGGCCGTGGCTTTGGGGAGGCTGAATGGTGTGGGGCGGGGTTTGCCCACGGTTTATTTTGGGGGTGGGTGGGGTGGGGGGATTTCCAGAACACACGTGGGTGGAGGAGTCTGCAAAATGAAGGGGGACTGAAGGTTGGGGGGAGGGGGCGCTCTCTGCTTTCAATGGAAGTCTGGTGTGTGTGCCTTATCTATCAACAAAGCTCAGGGCCAATCTTTGGAATTGTACAGTTTTCATCTAGACACGGTTTACTTCTCACATGGATAATTCTACGTTGCGTGTTCTAGAGTCGGCAAACCAGACAATCTCTTTATCTCCATAGACAATGGAACAAAAACAAATATTGTATACCCACAACCATTGTGATATTAAACATATTAGAAACGTACACTTTATCTTTTCTTTCTTTTCCATTTAAGAGACTGAGCCACAGCAACACGTGGCCGGGTAAAGCTAGTAAGTTAAATAAGCAGGGAGACAATATACAGCCTTGTCGTACGCCTTTCCCAATTTTGAACCAATCAGTTGTTCCATATCCAGTTCTAACTAATTTCAAATTTCATACATGTAAATAAAATAGCAATAACAGACACCTAGAATTACGAACATGATTAAGACTTCTTGATTATTTAAAACTTTCTTCTTATTAGCTGTTCCCTGCTGTTCAGCTCAGGCCTCAGTAAAATAACATAGCATTTGGGGGAAAAGATGCAGCCCAGTAAGCCAAAACTAGAGGCCAAAATGGAGAAGACCTCCACAGCCACCATGTATTTGCCCTTGGTACTCAAGTAGGTTGGAACAAAGGAGAGCCACACACTGCAAAAGACCAACATGCTGAAGGTGATGAATTTGGCTTCATTGAAACTGTCAGGCAGCTTCCTGGCTAGGAAAGCCACCGTGAAGCTCACAATAGCCAGCAAACCCATGAATCCCAGGACACAATAAAACATAAGAGGGGAGCCTTCATTACATTCTAGTATTATTTCTTCAGTCATTGAGTCCATGTCAATGTCTGGAAATGGGGGAGAGGTTGACAGCCACACAGTACAAATTGTCACTTGCATAAGGAAGGAGGAAAAAACAATTGATGTGCCCAATGGCTTCTCTACCCACTTCCTCATTCGGGACCCTGGCTTGGTGGCCATGAAAGCTAGAACCACAATGGCAGTTTTGGCTAATATGCAAGAAATTGCCACTGAGAAGATCATGCCAAAAGCAGTTTGTCGAAGGAGGCAGGTCACTTCCTCAGGCTGGCCAATGAAGAGCAGAGCACAAAGGAAGGAGAGCAGGAGGAAAACGAGGAGAATATAAGTTAGGTTGCGGTTGTTGGCTTTAACTATGGGAGTATCTCTGTGCTTCGTGAATATTTGAAGCACCAAAGCTGTGATGAAGGAAAAGAAGAGGGCAAATGTGGCCAAACTGATCCCCAATGGTTCTCCATAAGACAAGAATGTTTTGTCTTTGGGGAGGCAGCCATCCTGTTCATTGTTTGCATATTGATCTCCAGGGCATTCTAAACAGTCGTCCATGTCTGGAAATGAAAAAGAGATAAAATAATCTTATTTTTAGGAAAGGTTTTCTGTCTCAAAATTGGCACAATGCATCTAAAAGATGCCAGAATATATATCGGCTACTTTCATACTCTTTTCCCACTAGAGAAATGAGCTACTGATGCACAGGTAAAAAATAATTATATATTTATATATATATAAATGTAAAGGGTCCATGTTTGGGACTTTCCATTTTTCTCGGAAACCGCTTGACTGATTGTGTTCAAATTTGAACACAGCGTCCAGTACCAATACGCGAGTGCCAACATAACCTTAGATTCCACACATGCCAAATCTTTGGCAGGTAAAAACAGAATTTTCTCAAAAAAAAACATAGCACCCTCCACTGGACAACAAGGGAACAGACACCATATTCTTTTGCAGCTAAAAAACCTTCGCCCTCTATCGGCAGCTACACTGGTACTGCAGCTAGAAAACCTTCCCTCTCCATAGCACGTTGGCTCACCTTTACAGACTAGGCCGAACTAGGCCAAATGGAGGTTGGGACTCGCAAGGGTGGCTGTTGGGGGGAGGAGAGGACGGAATAGGTCATTGGTTGGGACAGGGTGGGGGAAATCACAGGGATGAGCCACAGCAACGCGTGGCTAGGCCAGCTAATAACTGATATATTTATTCTTTTAAAGTGTGTGATGCATTCCTTACCCTCCTTGTTTGAGATCTTCCCTTCTGGACATGGAAAGCAATCATAGCAGCAGAATGGCTTTCCTTCCTTCTTGTTCTTTCTATAACCTAAATGACAATTCTCATTACACAGAGAAGAGGGTTGTGCCTGTTCATAAATGAAAGAAGGAATGGTTTGGGAGTTTGCATATCACTGACCTAGGTAGTTTGTAAGTTTTCATGGCACTTTGTAAGTAATTGTCTCTTTCTCACAAATTTGATAAATGGTGTAAAATTATTTCTGAACAACTGTGTAAATATTTGTCGCCAACATGCTGTACGAGTTGCACTAGCAATATTTCTAACACACAGCAACATTTGACACTCAACAAACCCCTTGCGAGTTCAGGTATTTCATGTGTTCCAGCTCAAGCACACCTGAAGCCCTTGATTAGTTGCATCAGGTGTGCTTGAGACAACACCTGTTGTATATGTGCTGTTGTGATGGATTCTATTCAAGGGGTGAATAATAGTGAGACTGGAGAAGGCAATATAAGTTGCATTTTCACTTTGGAGACACCACTTGAAGCATCCGTTGAGTTGAGCTATTTCAATTGCTTTTGCAAACAGCTGAAAGTCTGTAAATCTTGATAATAAAGCTGATTTGCAATGGGGGTTGAATAATTTTTATTGCAAGTGTAATTGTTTGCTTATGATGAATTCTTGCAGTACTGCTTGCTTGCAGAATTACCTTCTTCATCACCTGCATGTATCATACAATTTACTTTTGTGCAGCCAGGTCCTAAAAATAATAGTTTGTACCTGGGGTTTCACTGTTAATCATTTAATTCTGCAGCCAATGTAAGGGAATGCGTTTTGTATGTTTACCATAATGCTGCAAACCAATGAGAAAGTTTAAATAATGGATTGACTCTGCCTGGAGTAATTGTGGGGTACAAATTAGGGCTGTGGAACAGATTTGGCCAAATCCCAAGGTGAATTGGGCCGATTATGAAGGAAAGGCGGGCAGCCTCTGCAAAGAGCAGCACAGAGAGCTCTTTGCAACTGAGCTTTCAAATAGCCCCACACTGCACTTTGATATGTGTGCCTGTTCCAAGCAGGGGGACACATGAGTGCAGTCAAATGGAGCAGGATTGAGCCCTCCATTCACCAGCTCCTGAGTACAGAGTCCAATCCTGCTGGATGCAGGGGTCTTCTTCATCAGTCTGATATTTCCTTAATAGATTGTGTAAGATTCAGATAATTGATGATTGCGATGAGATGATTGGAATGAGGCAGTTTTTGGACACTGAGCAAAAAAACTAGAGAAAATCCAGAGCAACTTCTTACCTGGTTGAACCAGTTGGGCCACGTGATAACATCATCATGAATGGTTAACCTCTTCTCTGGGGGAGCTTGTGGGTCCATTGTTCCAACTTTGACTCTCAGAAATGACTCATTTGGGAATGTGACCCAATTTATTATATCAAATCCAGCTACTAATTCCCCATTTTGGTCAAAGGAAACTTCTTCCCCAACACTATTATTAAATGAAACACTTCTCAGAAAGTGGTGGACCTAAGTTTGAAGAGGAAAAAAAGCAATTAATGAAGATGCCAAAAACGATTAAATATTAGTAATATTTGTACAAACAGAGTGCTTTTCTTTAGCATTTCAGAGCTATAGTTCAAGGTCTCTTGAAAAGATGTATGTTAGTGTCTTTCTCCATCTGTTTTTAATGAGTCTCTTCTTCAAAAATGGATGAAGCTAAAAAGGAAAAAGGAATTAATGAGCAGTGCTATTTTCTAGAAAAAGAGGTACTGGAACTCACCACAAACACCTCCCTCATTCTCTTGGAATGGCAATGGCACCCCCCTAAGAAGTGCCAGAACTGAGTTCCAGTAATTTCCGGCTGAGAAAAGCCCTGCTCATGAGGATATACAAAAGAGTGACATTGTAGAACACAATATTCATTTTAAATGTATTGTGAAGGATAGTGGTACCTCTGGTTAAGAACTTAATTTGTTCCAGAGGTCTGTTCTTAACCTGAAACTGCTCTTAACCTGAAGCACCACTTTAGCTAATGGGGCCTCCTGCTGCCGCTGCGCCGCCAGAGCACAATTTCTGTTCTCATCCTGAAGCAAAGTTCTTAACCTGAGGTACTATTTCTGGTTTAGCGGAGTTTGTAACCTGAAGCGTTTTTAACCTGAAGCGTTTGTAACCTGAAGCGTTTGTAACCCGAGGTACCACTGTAATCTTTATTGTGGTGGTAAGATGTGACTCTTTTAAGAATTACAGTAAGTCTTGTCCTAAATTTCATAGATCGTAGACCACAAATATTAGACAGGACATATCAGATAGGAGGATAAGCTTTGTAGATAAGCTGTTCATCACTTTCCAGGGATACAGGGCTGCCTTTGTACAAATAGTGATAGCATGATATCATGTACCTAGCCATCTATAGCCATATTTTGCTATTCCAAGGACAACTGAACCCACTTTAAAGTGATGGCAGAATTTCATCCACAATGTTATCCTAACCATTAGTGGATAGTCACTTCTCCCCTGAGAAGAAGGGGTTCCCCCTCCTGACAGAGGTATTCAAGAAAAGTGCCCACTTTGGCTGAGTTCCAGAGTTAATTACAGACATCTGTATTAACTGGAACACAACATTACCTGCCATGGCTGTTGATCTGTAAGTTCCCACCTTGCTCCACCTGTTTTTGCTCTGCAGTTTAATTTGGTGGACTGCGTGGTGTGCAAAGCATGTGCCAAAATATAGATTGCATTGTAGATGCTGTAGCTGTGGGCTGTCATGCTCGTTTCAAAAACAGACCCAGGAAGGCTCTCAATGTTCTCCTCCCCAGTGCAGAATTTGCCATCTTTCTTCTCTGAAGCAGAATCATGAAAACCACAATTAAATGCCTCTTCCCAGAAAACCCTGAGAAAGCCATCTTCTTTTTCCAAGGTATTCTTTCTCGTCTGAATAAATTTCTGGAATCCTGGAAGATCCTTAGAGTGAACTGCAAAAGATAGAGCCCCATGGAGGAATGTGATGTCCCAACCTCTTTGGAAGGGAAATGATGTGAAATCCATCTGGGCTATCATAATCCAGATTTTTCTATTTCCTTGTATTGGCACGTCATTTGTTTCTGCAAGTCTGGGTATTGTTCTCATTGCCATAATTGTATGAATTTCACCATGCACAACCACAACATTGGCAGTGCTTCCCACAATAATGTTCATTGTTTTTGAACCTTCTTCCACCATTTCATCAAACTCACCAGAAGAGGTAACCTTAGGGAAACTTTCTATAAAATCAAAGCAGATACCCTTCTGGGCAAACATGGGGAGAACATTTTGTACAACTCTCTCTCCAGTGTCATCATGGAGTTGAAAAAGCACACCAATCCACACCCAGCGGAAATGCAGCAGCAAGTGGAGGATCCCCTCATATTGCTGAGTCCCATCTGGGAATATCCAGTGGGTGAAAAGGGCTTGAATGTCATTAGTTGTCACAGGAGAAGAGCCATAGATGAGCTAAAAATAAAGGGAGAAAAGATGATAACAAATGCTGATATCAAAACACCAATTAGACTCAAAACCAGATTTCAATATATTAAGCAGGAGGATTCAGCTTTTTGTTTATTTCTGAAAATTTAGAATCTGCAGTTTGGGGAAATACCTGGATATTAAAGTCTTTACATCAAATAAAACAATTATGCAGTTATGTTTATGGCAGAATTTGCTGCCCTTCATATCTAAAGGAGGGTAAAGGAAAGAACAGGTAAATAAATGCTTGTTCACAGAAAACCCTGATAAAGTTTTCCCCCTGCCCCCAATGTAAGGTTTCTCATCAAAATACTTTCTTTAATCCTAAATGATTCCTTGGTCAGAGAGAACTGTAAATGGCTTTCATTTTGACCCATGTTCCATGCAAATCTCTTACTCTTGGCATCTTGTACATAGACAGGATGGTTGACATGTGGAGACATAAATCAGAGTTTGGCCCCCCAATGACTGCCTTTGAAGTCTCTTTAACATCACACTTGTAGTTGGGGAGGAGTCTTTCTTGGCTAGAGAGAAGTTCCATGGAGGCTTGGTAGGTCCAGCTTGGACTAAAATGGCTGTTATAGATGTGGAATCCCAGGGTGACATTGGGCAAGATTTGGGGATTTTCGTTTATCTCTTTCACAGCAAATGCCAAAGCCAGGATATGCTGGTAGAGTGGTGTCACTGGCCTGTATGGAGAGTGACAGAGGGCATAACAATTCACCTTCACAAAAATGGATTCCCACAGTTCAGGAAAGTCTGTGGATATATTGAAACACAAACCTGTATATTTTGCTACCCTGAACATCTACGTAACTCCTACCACCTCATAGGTGGCCTGGCCCTGATTGCTACTATTTTTGTTCTACGGAGGAGGAGGAGAAAGTCTGGTTACCAAAATCACCTCTAAGCCTCAATGAATTACCACTTGGCTTTGATTAAAGTCAAATATTAAATAAGAAATCCTTAGCTCACCATGGTAAATGAGCAAAAAGCCTTAATCACTGGTATAAGCCTTCTGTATAAGAAGAAGAAGAAGAAGGTTATCACACACTGCAGAAGTGAGTTTGAGTTTTCAGATCTGCCCCCGTGTCTCATAAACACCAGAACTATGTGGAAGGAAAAAGGTGGTAGGAATTGTCATACACTTGTGGCCAATATTGTAAAAACATTTTGGAAAGTATGCCTGTATCTCTGGCTCATAACATCAGTACTTTTTATATTAAAACCGTAATATATATATATATCATTAGAATGATAATTTAATGCAACAAACAGTGTCGAATTATCCTAATTCTATCAAAAGTTATAGCCAAATACTCACTTGCTGGATCACTACCTTGTCGTGGTGAGTGGACTTGGAAGTTCCTATGACCCTTGTGAGCGAAGCCATCGGGAGTCTCGTACTCCCAGCAGGGTCACCCAAGGCGGTAAGGTCAAAGGGGAAGAGTTAGACAAAGAATGGTCCAAGAAGTCATCAATGGCAGGACAGACAGAAGATGACAAGTGGCTGTGAAGGCAGAGTAAGGCTGCAGCAGATAAGAATCTACTGGTCATCATGAAATTTTTGCCATTGGGAAAGAACCTTACTGTGAAAACTGTGCATTGGTCTAGACACATAAAAAAAAATACAATTTCACACACAGGTGTCTTCCAAAAAACTATCCCAAACCCAAACCCCAAAAAAGTCCCATGGTGATCAGGAAATGTTAACAGGGGCAGAACCGTGAAATCTGGAAGCCCCTAGTCATGAACCACGGGCAGTGGATACAGATTTAATTGTTCCAACTAAAGGAATGAGGCAGTTGAGTAGTTTAGCATAAGGTAACCAGACGTCCCCGTTTCCCGGGGACAGTCCCTGGATTTACAAATCAGTCCCCTGACAAAATCCATCTATTTAGTAGAAAGTTGAAAAGTGTCCCTAGATGCATTGAAAAAAGTACGGTAACCTTAGTTTAGCAGCTATATCCATGACTCGGCAGTTCTATTTAGGATCCACTCTGCTCACTCCGAATAGGGGGAGGGGTTAGAAAAGGTGCCCTAAACATAGTCTGCCTCCCTTAACCTGAAGCGAACTTTCCCACCGAAAGTAATGGAAAGTGGATTAATCCGCGGAGTACTCAACCTGAAGCGTACTTAACCCGAAGTATGAGTGTAATTGGTTCCGGAAGTCCGTACTTAGCCTGAAGCGTACTTAACCTGAAGCGAACTTTTCCATTGAAAGTAATGGAAAGTGGATTAATCCAATCCAGACTGGTCCGCGGAGTACTTAAACTGAAAGTACTCAAACCAAGGCGTACTTAAACTGAGGTATTACTGTAATGAGCATTCCAAACACAGAACTGCCATCATTGCAAGAGAGCTGCGACATTTTCACATTGGTATTGCAGTGCTTCAAGAAACTCAAATAGCAGGAGAAGGGCAACTGAAGGAAGAATAGGAGGCTGCCCATTCTTCTGGAAAGGTCTACCTGAACAAGAACATCAAGAACAAGAATAGTAGGATTTGCTATCAAAAACTATCTTGTGAAGTTCTTGTCAGAAGTCCCTAATGACATTATTGAGGGACTTTCAACCCTTCGAATATAATTCGCCAAAAACCAACAGGCTACTATTCTAAGTGTTTATGCACCAACACTGGATGCCGATGAAGACATTAAATAAAAAATATTATTCTCAGCTGGATGCCATCCTATCAGAGACACTCAAGGAGGGAAAAAAAATTATGATCCTGGGTGATTCTAATGCAAGAGTTGGGTGAGATTTCAATCTGTGGCCTGGGACTATTGGGAAAGAAGAAATTGGCAACAGCAGCCAGAACGGAATCTTACTTTTGGTGATATGTGCAGTGCACAACCTTGTTATTATCAACACACACTTTCAACAAAAAATAAAAACAAAAACATCATGGAGGCACACTTGGTCATATCACTGGCACCTCTTAGACCAGGCATCCCCAAACCTCGGCCCTCCAGATGTTTTGGACTACAATTCCCATCATCCCTGACCACTGGTCCTGTTAGCTAGGGATCATGGGAGTTGTAGGCCAAAACATTTGGAGGGCCACAGTTTGGGGATGCCTGTCTTAGACTATATAATTGTCCAAACTGAAGATGGTCGTGATGTGCCCCTTACCAGAGCTATGACGAGTGCCGACGATTGCTGGACAGATCATCCCATGGAGTAAACCAAAGATTTTAAATCATCAGGTGTTTTAAAGTGAAACCAAGATTGTACAACTACTTCTACCAATTGTGCTTTATTCCTTGGTTGCTTCTGACTAAAAAGTTTATTTAATCAGCTCCACAGATATTCTGTTGGATTCAGATCAGGGCTATTCAACAGTTTGTGGCATTATATTTTGCATTAGATTATCTTTCTACTGATATACTGTAGAAGTTCATTCTATGTTATACTGTTCTTATGAGCCATCAAACCTTAGAAATACAGCTTTTCCTAAGATTTTCCACAATTCTGAACACTTGTATAATAAGCATCACCTTTATCATATGTCAAATGCAGAAATATATTTGTTACAGATATATATGGTTTTAAAAACACACATATTTCCTTACAGGATGTCATCGAAGAGTTCCGGTGTAGGAGGTTCATTGAAGGCTATGCTTAAAGTTATATAGATTTGAGACATAATGCCAGCAATAACAACATCTCCAGACTGATAATATTTGTGAAGAATAGGAAGAGGGTCACTGACGGAACACGGAGCAACAGCAGCCTTGCACTCGTCTGGAGGAAGCAGCACTGAAGCCAACATCATGGAAAGGGCCATTCTGCACAGAGCATGGCAGGAGCAAGAGGAAACTTGGACACAGTCTGAGATAGCAGCACAAAAACCAAGACTGCAAATATTACCATGTTGCAGGGAATTCTTTAGGCGACAATTCATCTCTTTGCACATTGTCATCTGAGTGTTCCTGAGCAGCCAAGTCTCACTGGGATGGTTACAAAAGCCAGATTTTTGCAGGGAAAAGAATTAGTGACCAGTCTGACAGAGCCCTTAGTGTAAGGCCAAGCTCCGAACATCACAGGAGATATTCATAGTATCTGCAAGTCTTGAGTCATAGTTTTCATGCAGCTACTGGAACTCCCCAGAGTGTCAAAGAAATATCATGATTTATTTGATAATTACAGGAGACTTAATCAGCTTCTCGGTGATTTTTTTTTGGGGGGGGGGAGCATGTTTATCACATCACAGCCAAAGTCTCAGCTGGTCCTCCTTAGTAGGGAGAGCAATAAGAGTTTATGGAACTCAACAAAAAAGAGAAAAAAGGTTACCCAGGAAACTACTTAAGATAAAAATATAGAATAAAAAAAACTACTTTGCAGCTGATTGTTCAAAGAGGTAGAACAAACTTTGCACAACCTTTGAATCAAGTCTGTAGTCTGTTATCTAGTTCATCAACCAAAATTCTCATTGCATTAACTAACACCATATGGACAAACCATACTTTTCAGTTGAGAGCCAGTGTGATGTAATGGTTAGAGTGTTGGACATGGGAGACCAGGGTTCGAATCCCCACTTAGCCATGAAGCTCACCTTGGACAGGGCACAGCCTCTTAGCTTAACTCACCTCACAGGGTGGTTGTGAATATGAAATGGGGAGGAGGAGAACCATGGTATATAAATGGTATATACATGTAACAAATAGATAAATATGCAATAATCCAGTTTAGATTTAGAAATCTGTGAATTCGGTGATTTAGAATCTTTCTCTATGAGCTTTAGAATGCTTAAAACACTACTACAGTGGTACCTCGGTTTATGAACACAATTGGTTCCGGAAGTCTGTTCATAAACTGAAGCGTTCATAAACTGAAGCGAACTTTCCCATTGAAAGTAATGGAAAGTGAATTAATCCGTTCCAGATGGTCCACGGAGTACTTAAACTGAAGCGTTCATAAACTGAAGCGGACATTCCCATTGAAAGTAATGGAAAGTGGATTAATCCGTTTCAGACGGGTCCGCGAGTACTCAACCTGAAGCGTACTTAACCCAAAGTATGGGTGTAATTGGTTCTGGAAGTCTGTTCATAAACTGAAGCGTTCATAAACTGAAGCGAACTTTCCCATTGAAAGTAATGGAAAGTGAATTAATCCGTTCCAGATGGGTCTGCGGCGTTCATAAACCGAAAATTCATAAACCGAGGTGTTCATAAACCGAGGTTCCACTGTATAGCAATCAGTTCTGAACAAGTTATGTCTAAAGGGGAAATTCTATCGTATTCTTTGCATCATGAATATTCTTCATTCTACTTTCTTGTGCTGAAAATTGTAGGCTGTGGTGTTTTAACTGAATCAACCTCCATCAATTTTTGAGGCCTAAAGCTTTATTGTGAACAACATGGTTGATCTTGTGATCTTGTGGGGCTCTTGAATTGAAAGGCGACCTGGATCCTCATCTCCCACATCCCCCGTGGGCCAAAGGTGACATGGGGAGGGGGCAGCATACCTCTCCATCATCCGATATCACAGAGACATCAGAGAACCCATTTCCCCCTAATGAATGATCAGCTGGTCCTTGGGGCTGAAACTCCGCAAACGTGGTGCTCTGCAAGTCCCTGTAATCAGCAGATCTTTTGGGCCTTACAGTGCTGCATATGGAGCTATGCAAGCCCCCCAAGGAGCTGGCTGTTGGGGTTTCCATAGTTCCATGAACACAATTTTGCAAGCCTGAATTATGAGCTCATCATCAGCACTTGTAAAGCACTTTGCACAGGGTTTAGCGGGTGCTCCTGACAGCTGAAATGCTCTTCAGCCCAGCCACTCTGTATCTGTCCTACAGGGAAAAGTTAAACTCAGAGTATCTGGGTCTCGTTTGTAGGCAGATGAGGGCCAGTGGGTAATAAATGTCATTCAATTGTTTTGAAACCGCACTTGGAAATGTGGCAACTGCACTTTGTGAAGCAAGCTGGATGTGTAGATACATGTGTATCTACAGGTGGATGATGATGGAAAGGATTAAAAATGCAACCTCTTAATTGTTCATAATGTTCTGCCGTGTTATACAGGCTTTTGCAGTGACATTCTGAGACGAGCATCCTTTCTTGATAACATATAAATAGATACAATATAGCTTTTACCAAAATATATAAAGTATAGCCATGACAGAAGTTACGTGTTTCACACTGATGATCTCTCCCCATGAAGGGATACACTTTAGCACCCTATGAATGGAAGTTCGGTGTATTGACAGGATAACAAATTGCCAGAACAACTTCATGGGGTTAAAAATTGGTCTCAGCTTTATTGATTACAGACATAGGTTGGAGACTATTTCTAGGAATGAAAAAGATGAAAAGGCTAAAAGTTGAGAAATACAAGGAATTGCCAGCAAACAATGTAAAAATTAAAACCATCAATGGAAGTTGATACCTATCTGCTCCTGAGAATTAAGTGGTCTTTGCTGTTCAAGTCGGGCCTCAGAAGAATTATGTACAATTTGGGGGGAAAGATACAACCCAGCAAACCTGCGCTGGAGGCCAAGATGCAAAAGACCTCCACAGCCACCATCTGCTTTCCTTTGGTGCTCAGATAAGAGGGGACAAAGGACAGCCAAACGCTGCAGAACACCAACATGCTGAAGGTGATGAACTTGGCTTCGTTGAAAGTGTCCGGCAACCTCTTGGCCAGGAAAGCCATAGTGAAGCTGACCATGGCCAGGAATCCCAGGTAACCCAGGACAGAATAAAACATCGGGGCAGAACCTTCGTTGCATTCCACAATGATTTCCTCCCTCAGAGAGTTCATGTCCACATCTGGGAATGGAGGAGCCGTGCAGAGCCAAGCAACACAAATGCTGGTTTGAACGGAGCAGCAACCAAGAAGAACAGAGTTGGTGAGAGATTTCCCCACCCATTTCCTCATCCTGGATCCTGGTTTGGTGGCCATGAAAGCCACAACCACCGTGATGGTTTTGGCCAGGACACAAGACACAGCAATGGAGAAGATGATGCCAAAAGCAGCTTGTCGTAAAGAGCAGCTCACTTGGTGAGGCTGGCCAATGAAGAGCAAGGAGCAGAGGAAGCAGAGCAACAGGGAAATAAGCAGAGTGTAGGTGAGGTCCCGGTTGTTGGCTTTGACTATGGGAGTGTCCCCATTCCGAGAGAAGACTCCAAGTATCAAAGCTGTGGCCAGAGAAAAGAACAGAGCCAAGGATGCTAAAATGATCCCTAAAGGTTCTGCGTAGGAAAGAAAGTGTTGGCGTTTGGGGATGCATTGATCTCTGTCCTTGTTTGGAAATTGATCAGCTTGGCATTGGAAACAATAATCCATATCTGGGGGGGGGGGAATCAAATGAGTGATATATGAGTTCCAACAAATAAGGCATTAATTAGTTAGGGAAAGTCTCAGAGATAAGTGGGTGTTAAAAACTGTTTGTATAATCTCCTGCCATTATTCATGATCCACAGTAGGTTCTACTCTGTCCTTCATCTGGAGTTAGTGATCAGAAACATTGCCTTTGGTTGTATCCATAGCTAGAGTTGGTCACAATTGTTAGTGGTACAATGTGCAAAATAGTAAGGCCAGATGACACCAAATTGGGAGGGGTGGCTAACACCCCAGAGGACAGGATCACACTTCAGAATGACCTTAACAGATTAGACAACTGGGCCAAAGCAAACAAGATGAATTTTAACAAGGAGAAATGTAAAGTACTACACTTGGGCAAAAAAAATGAAAGGCACAAATACAGGATGGGAGACACCTGGCTTGAGAGCAGTACATGTGAAAAGGATCTAGGAGTCTTGGTAGACCACAAACTTGACATGAGTCAGCAGTGTGATGCAGCAGCTAAAAAAGCCAATGCAATTCTGGGCTGCATCAATAGGAGTATAGCATCTAGATCAAGGGAAGTAATAGTACCACTGTATTCTGCTCTGGTCAGACCTCACGTGGAGTACTGTGTCCAGTTCTGGGCACCACAGTTCAAGAAGGATACTGACAAGCTAGAACGTGTCCAGAGGAGGGCAACCAAAATGGTCAAAGGCCTGGAAACGATGCCTTATGAGGAACGGCTTAGGGAGCTGGGTATGTTTAGCCTGGAGAAGAGAAGGTTAAGGGGTGATATGATAGCCATGTTCAAATATATAAAAGGATGTCATATAGAGGAGGGAGAAAGGTTGTTTTCTGCTGCTCCAGAGAAGCGGACACGGAGCAACGGATTCAAACTACAAGAAAGAAAATTCCACCTAAACATTAGGAAGAACTTCCTGACAGTAAGAGCTGTTCGGCAGTGGAATTTGCTGCCAAGGAGTGTGGTGGGGTCTCCTTCTTTGGAGGTCTTTAAGCAGAGGCTTGACAGCCATCTGTCAGGAATGCTTTGATGGTGTTTCCTGCTTGGCAGGGGGTTGGACTGGATGGCCCTTGTGGTCTCTTCCAACTCTATGATTCTATGATTCTATGATTCTATGATTCTATGATTCTATGATTCAGATTCACTGGAAAGCACCCAGAGAGATCTTCGTGGTAATGGAGGATAATGGAGAGCAGCCACTTTGGGCTCAGAGGCTGGGCTGAGGAATGTTCTGGGTAAGGATACATTTTTTGGCTCACACACCTAAAACTATCCATTCCTAATGATGGAGCATGTGGTGAGCAGGCAGATAACACCAGACACATTCCACACCTATTTCCACAGATCTCACTTGTAGAAGTTCTGGATCTGGTTTTCCCAACTATCTATCTTCTTCCAAACATCAGTGCAGTTGCTATTCTATTTAGGAGTACTGAACTGGTAATAAATGGAAAGAGTTGAAATATATATTAGGAAGCATTTTGAAAAATACCGGATGATGTCTCCTACCCGTTTGATTTGAAATCATCCCATGTGGACACGAAGCACAATCATAGCAACAAAATGGCAGCCCCTCCTTCTTTTTTCTGCTGGAGCCTGGCTGGCAGTGATCATTACACAAGGCAAGGGGCAGCACCTATCCATGAAAAGATTGGAAATGTAGCTCTCTTGTGCCTTGTAAACAACACAGTTTGAACCAAAGAGAAGAGATCAATTGACTGATTAACATTATTCCAGAAAGGTGTGTTGTATGCCTAAATAAACTGTAATGTAAATATTGGGAGTGAATGAGAAGGGATATTGAATTTTTCATCTGCATAAAGATGGAAGATAGATAGAGGACAGGGGACTTTAAAATCCAGGGAGTCTACAGAGAAGGTAAAAGAGGAAGCACAAACATTAGGCTCAGAGAAGCACCACAAGACAATAAATCTTCCTTCAAAACAAATGGGTAACTAAGCCTCTCATTGTCTTCTGAGCTGTAAATCTCACTTGGTTCAGTATGATTTACTCCTACATCAATGTGCAAAGCATTGAAATGTTAGACTGAAATCCTATATATCAGGGATGTGGAACCTTGGTCCACCAGATGCTATTGGACTGCAACTCTCCTCAGCCTGAAAACTAGCCTGGCTAATGATCAGGGAGGGTGGGAGTTAGAAGCCCAAAATTTTCCATATGCAAAAAGAACTCTAAAGTAGAAAAGATCTACTTCTCACCTCATATATGGTGGTAAAATAAAGTGCTGGACATGGGTTATACTTCAACGATTTGCTTATTAATGATAAAGAATTTCTATATTAACCTTTTTCTTTGTATTCTTAATAACAATAACTCATTTTTTTTAAAAAAAAAAAATGGTCCCACCTGATTAAAAGATCTATGCCATGTGATGGCTTCCTCATCCATGCTGAAGTCTACATATTGTGAATCTTGTGGAACTATCTTTCCTACTTTCACTCGGGAGAAGGTTTGGTTTGGAAAAGTAACCCAGTTAATAATATCAAATCCACTTGCTAACTCCCCATTCTCATCAAAGGACACGAAGTCACCAGCGCTGTTGTTAAAGGAGATACTCCTCAAGACCGAATGCAGCTAGACACAAGAAAACAAGGGGGAAGATATTATACATTTTAGAAAGGAGGAAATATCAATCAATGTATTTCACACAATGGAAAGTAGTCAAAAACTGTGCGGTCTACAACATCTGGATCGCCTAAGAGTATTGCTAGAAGTACAGCTGGCCTGCCACTTGCGTGAGGGTTCAGCTCTGGGGTCCGTGTGCAAAGGCAGAATGGTGCCATGTCAGGACGTCCTGCAAGGTGGGTGTGCAGGGAGAGGGAGGGGAAATAAAATTTGTTGTTGTTGTTGTTGTTGTTGTTGTTGTTGTTGTTGTTGTTTTGCATTTCCCCAACCACGTAAAGTTTGTTTGTTTGTTTTCCCCCACCAACGTAAAGAGACCTTAACTTGCAGGCCCACTATAATCAATGAACATCACTGGGAGCAAGTTAAAAAACTGACCAGGAAATTACATTTCTAAGTTCCTCTTTAGTGCAGAAACAAATGCAGGTTCTAGAAAATAGCTGCTGTTGGTGGACAGAATGGGTGGGCAGTCATGGGTAGAAGCAAACCTTAATATTTTCTTTTTTTAAAAAAAATATTTTTTATTGATTTTACACATTACAAAACAATGCATACATAACATATTCTCCACCTTCTTCCCAGCCACCCCCACGAGAGAATCCCGTGCAAGTAGACAGTTGAAGGTGGTCCATTTTATAGTTGGATTTGTGCCCTCCTCCCTCTCCCCCACCCCAGTGCCCCCTTCTGCCACCAGAGAGCTCCAGGATAACAAGGCAGAAAGAAGGAGAGTGTCCACCCAACTATTTGTCCAAATGCACTTTTTAAATTTATACTAAAAAAAGAGTAAAAGAAGAAGAAGGAAAAAGGAAAAACGACTAAAAAGAAAAGCCCACCCACCCACCCACCCTAAAAAAAGAAGAAGAAGAAGAAAATTTATAATCATTCATTTTCCATAAACATTGTAAGGGCTTCCCCGACTTCCCCCCTACCCTGATTTTCATTTCCATGTCACATTTAACAGTTTTCTTATCATTATTCCCTTTCTAATTATCAAAATCACATTCTAAATTTTATATTCTTATTTCCAAATCTTATCATAATTCCATCTAGTCAATCTTTCTTTTCTTCCCTTGCCTAAACTTTTATCCTCCAAGGACTTCCATTATTTTTAAACCATTTAATAATTCCAAATTTTAATTTACTATATGTCTATTTGGTAATATACCTGTTCTTCCCCTGGCCCCAGCCAACCCCCCTCAGTCCAGCAAGTTCCATAGTCATCAGTCCACTTTTCAATCCTTTTAATCTGTCCTGCTAACAAATTGTCCATTCTTACTTCACCCCACCCCCTTTTTCCAATGTTTTACAGTCCAACCTTTCTTATGCCCCCCCCCCTGGATTTTCCCACTTCTTTGCACCACCATTTCCTTGTGTGTGTTCTGTACTCCAAAAAGTTCCATCACTTTGGTCAGTCCGAGAATTTCATGTCCTTCCCCCAGTGTAGGAGGAATAAATTACAATCCTTCTTGTTGAGCATGTTCCCCATTTCTTTCCTCTATCTCTTCCTGTTGAACTTCATCTTGTTTTTCGATATCACTGTCATTTGATACATTGTATGTACTGTCTTCCTCTGCTATTACACTGTTCATGTCCTCCGACTGTAAAGATTGTCTCCATTCTTGCAATAATAATTCCTCATGGTAGATTCCGATTCTCAGTTCCCACAAGCATCTCAAAACATTTTGCTGGAACGCAGATGGGTATACTTTTGCTGACATTCTCAGGCCCTTTCAAGGTCACTTGTCTTGGGAGTCGGGCAATGTTTACTCCTTATTTCACCAACCACATTTTGCAAAACTGGCTGCCATATTTATCACAGTTTTATTGCCTTAAATTCTGTAAAGATGTTTAAGATATAAAACCGAAAAATCCATGCACTCCTTTCCTTCTTTTCCATTTTAGTAAAACTGTCAGCTCGCTGGTCTGTCCGGGCTGCTGGTTCCAGGGAAAGAACAGACCTTTTCCTATTTAAGTGTCTCTCCTTGCAGGGAATTTTAATCACCACTCTCTGTCTCCCTTCTAACCCTGCTTCAAGGAGAGAATCTTTTTACCACATTCTTTGAAGTTATCTTTGTAAAAATATACTTCTTGACCCGGTTTCGGGTTCTTTAATTAACTGCTTCTTAAGTCAATCAGTGGGAGGAGATGGCTTCCGTGTTTTCTCTCTCTCTCCCATTTCCTAATTATAATCCAATAAATTTATTTTTGAATCTTACTCACTGTCCTTTTCCAGATTGTTCTTTGGAAGTATCCAGCGCTCTCTGCCTCCAGTTTTGGAACTTCTCTCCGTGAAGTAGCGATGTCACTCAAAGATGGCCCCCGCGACTTCTACCCTTCTCACTCTGGCGCTCTTCTGAGACGACCGGAGCGTTGGCGGAGTCAAAATGGGGGACTGCCGAGCAATCTTCGTCCCCGGGACGCTCGACCCGGGGCTCTAAGGGGCGCAGCGTCGCTCTCGCTGCCCTCCCCCCCTGGCGAAGATGGGTTGCCTCAGAGCTCGAGACAAACCCCGCCGGATGGCGCTGGCGCTGGACCGGAAGCGCAAACCTTAATATTTTCAAACATATTCTTCATTCTTTATCATTCTCCTTTCTCTTGCTCAACATTGCAAAAGTTTATTCTGAACAGGAAATCTTACCTGCCAAGGTTGCAGTTTTGGAGGATCAAGCCCACCTCTGTCTGCCATCATTCTGCGTTTCGGCCTGGATGAGTACATCTGATGTAAAGTATGTGCAATGGCATAAACTGCATTATAGATACTGTAACTTTGGCCAGTCATGGTCATTTCAAAAATATGCCCAGGAAGGCTCTCTAGATTCTCATGGCCAGTGCAGGGGTCTGTGTTTTGATTGCTCTCATTGGAAGCAGAAAATAAACAGTTGAATGCCTGTTGCCAAAAAGCCTGGAGGAACCCATCTCCATTTGGGGAGTTTGGATTCAGGGTCTGAAGGAATTCCTTAAACCCCTGGACTTCCTCTGTGTGAATTGCAAAGGACAAGACACCATCAAAGAATTGTATATCATAATACCTTTGCATTGTATCTGAAGAGAAAGCCCACTGGGCTGTCAAAATCCACACGGTGCCTGTCAACTTCTCTGCAGTATCTTCAGCTAATGAATAGAAATATTGCATCCATTTCACAACTGCAGTGGTCTCAGGTTCTGCACACAGAACCAATATGTTGACTTCTGAGGCCATCAGGATAGAGGACTTGGCTCGAATGATTTCCAAGGAACTGAAATGATCTAGACCCTGAGATAATAAGGCTGGTAGTTTTTCATTGAAAGCTGTACAGACTCCATGCTGGGAAAGCATTGGCACTAAGCTTTGCATAAAGGTCTCTCCATTTTCATCATCGGATGCCACAATTCCTACCCATGTCCATTGGAAATGTAGAAGGAGCATGACAATCCCTGCATACTGATATTTCTCATTGGGCACCGTTCGGTAGAATGTCTGGGGCTGCAGCTCTGGGCATCTCGCTGGAGCTAATACACAGTAAGCAATCTGGAGGAAGAAATCAATCCCATAGAATTGAAGAGTTAGAGCATACGGTTATATAAATAAAGGCATCATTTTTTCATATACTTTGGGGTGTTGTACACCACTAAAATAATTCAAGATCTGGACCTATACCCCCACGTGATGAACATCTTAATAATTTAAAAAATCTCCTGATTCACAATTCCTGAAACAATTTCTGACCCAAAATGCAGCTACCTCTTGCAACTGGTGTTGTGCAGCTTCCTGGGAGCAGGAGGAAGACTTCTCCTGCTGCTGCTTTTGCCCTGTTCCAACCTCCCTGCTGCTTCCCAGTGACACATGGGAGACAAATCAGGCAAGCGCCAAAGACCCTCTCCTCCAACCATTACAGCATAGCTCCCCCAGATGCTTTTGTATCAGTTATATATTTCTATTTCACTTTTTCAGAAGAATGAACCAAAGTGGCGAAGGGGCTTGAATAACTCAGAGAAGCTATGAACTATGCCATGCAGGGCCACCCAAGATGGACAGGTCATAGTGGAGAGTTTTGACTAAACGTGATCCACCTGGAGAAGGAACTGGCAAGCCACTCCAGTATCCCTGCCAAGAAAACTCCATGGACAAAGACAACAGGCATATAAAAGTTATGACGCTGGAAGATGAGCCCCTCAGGTCGGAAGGCGTCCAACAGGCTACTGAGGAAGAGCGGAGGACAAGTACAAGTAGATTCAGAGCTGATGAAGCGGCTGGGCCAAAGCCGAAAGGACGCTCAGTTGCGGATATGCCTGGAAGCGAAAGGAAAGTCCAATGCTGTAAAGAAAAATATTGCATAGGAACCTGGAATGTAAGAACCATGAATGGCGGTAAGCTAGATGTGGTCAAAAATGAGATGACAAGAATAAATATCGACATCCTGGGCATCAGTGAACTAAAATGGAAGGGAATGGGCGAATTCAGTTCAGATGACTATCATATCTACTACTGTGGGCAAGAATCCTGTAGCAGAAATGGAGTGGCCCTCATAGTCAACAAAAGAGTGGCAAAAGCTGTAATGGGATGCAATCTCAAAAATGACAGAATGATCTCGATACGAATCCAAGGCAGACCTTTTAACATCACAGTAATCCAAGTTTATGCACCAACTACCGGTGCTGAAGAAAGTGAAATTGACCAATTCTATGAAGACCTACAACACCTTCTAGAAATGACACCAAAGAAGGATGTTCTTCTCATTACAGGGGATTGGAATGCTAAAGTAGGGAATCAAGAGATAAAAGGAACAACTGGCAAGTTTGGCCTTGGAGTTCAAAATGAAGCAGGGCAAAGGCTAATAGAGTTCTGTCAAGAGAACAAGCTGGTCATCACAAACACTCTCTTCCAACAACACAAGAGACGACTCTACACATGGATATCACCAAATGGACAGCATAGAAATCAGATTGATTATATTCTCTGCAGCCAAAGATGGAGAAGCTCTATACAGTCAGCAAAAACAAGACCTGGAGCTGTCTGTAACTCAGATCATCAGCTTCTTATAGCAAAATTCCAGCTTAAACTGAAGAAAGTAGGAAAAACCACTGGGCCAGTAAGATACAATCTGAATCAAATCCCTTATGAATACACAGTGGAAGTGAGGAACAGGTTTAAGGATTTAGATTTGGTGGACAGAGTGCCTGAAGAACTATGGATGGAGGCTCGTAACATTATACAGGAGGCAGCAACGAAAACCATCCCAAGGAAAAGGAAATGCAAGAAAGCAAAATGGCTGTCCAATGAGGCCTTACAAATAGCGGAGGAGAGGAGGCAAGCAAAATGCAAGGGAGATAGGGAAAGATACAGGAAACTGAATGCAGATTTCCAAAAAACAGCAAGGAGAGACAAGAGGGTCTTCTTAAATGAGCAATGCAAAGAAATAGAGGGAAACAATAGAATGGGGAAAACCAGAGATCTGTTCAAGAAAATTGGAGATATGAAAGGAACATTCCGTACAAAGAATACTATAATCAAGGACAAAAGTGGTAAGGACCTAACAAAAGCAGAAGACATCAAGAAGAGGTGGCAAGAATACACAGAGGAATTATACTAGAAAGATATGGAGGTCTTGTACACCTCAGGTAGTGTGGTTGCTGACCTTGAGCCAGACATCTTGGAGAGTGAAGTCAAATGGGCCTTAGAAAGCACTGCTAATAACAAGGCCAGTGGAAGTGATGATATTCCAGCTGAACTGTTTAAAATTTTAAAAGATGATGCTGTTAAGGTGCTACACCCAATATGCCAGCAAGTTTGGAAAACTCAGCAATGGCCAGAGGATTGGAGAAGATCAGTCTACATTCCAATTCCAAAGAAGGGCAGTGCCAAAGAATGCTGCAACTACCGCACAATTGCGCTCATTTCACACGCTAGCAAGGTTATGCTTAAAATTCTACAAGGCAGGCTTAAGCAGTATGTGGACCGAGAACTCCCAGAAGTGCAAGCTGGATTTCGAAAGGGCAGAGGAACCAGAGACCAAATAGCAAACATGCGCTGGATTATGGAGAAAGCTAGAGAGTTCCAGAAAAACGTCTACTTCTGCTTCATTGACTATGCAAAAGCCTTTGACTGTGTCGACCACAGCAAACTATGGCAAGTTCTTAAAGAAATGGGAGTGCCTGATCACCTCATCTGTCTCCTGAGAAATCTCTATGTGGGACAAGAAGCTACAGTTAGAACTGGATATGGAACAACTGATTGGTTCAAAATTGGGAAAGGAGTACGACAAGGTTGTATATTGTCTCCTTGCTTATTTAACTTATATGCAGAATTCATCATGCGAAAGGCTGGACTAGATGAATCCCAAGCCGGAATTAAGATTGCTGGAAGAAATATCAACAACCTCAGATATGCAGATGACACAACCTTGATGGCAGAAAGCGAGGAGGAATTAAAGAACCTTTTAATGAGGGTGAAAGAGGAGAGCGCAAAATATGGTCTGAAGCTCAACATCAAAAAAAACAAGATCATGGCCACTGGTCCCATCACCTCCTGGCAAATAGAAGGGGAAGAAATGGAGGCAGTGAGAGATTTTACTTTCTTGGGCTCCTTGATCACTGCAGATGGTGACAGCAGTCACGAAATTAAAAGACGCCTGCTTCTTGGAAGAAAAGCAATGACAAACCTAGACAGCATCTTAAAAAGCAGAGACATCACCTTGCCGACAAAGGTCCGTATAGTCAAAGCTATGGTTTTCCCAGTAGTGATGTATGGAAGTGAGAGCTGGACCATAAAGAAGGCTGATCGCCGAAGAATTGATGCTTTTGAATTATGGTGCTGGAGGAGACTCTTGAGAGTCCCATGGACTGCAAGAAGATCAAACCTATCCATTCTTAAGGAAATCAGCCCTGAGTGCTCCCTGGAAGGACAGATCGTGAAGCTGAGGCTCCAATACTTTGGCCACCTCATGAGAAGAGAAGAATCCTTGGAAAAGACCCTGATGTTGGGAAAGATTGAGGGCACTAGGAGAAGGGGACGACAGAGGACAAGATGGTTGGACAGTGTCCTTGAAGCTACGAACATGAGTTTGACCAAACTGCGGGAGGCAGTGCAAGACAGGAGTGCCTGGCGTGCTATGGTCCATGGGGTCACGAAGAGTCGGACACGACTAAACGACTAAACAACAACAAAAGAAAGCACGGGGAACCCAGAAGTTAACTATTGTACCAGAGGCAGAAAACCTTCAGAGGCCCCCTCTTACTATACCTGTGGAATCTTGTAGATGCCTAAGACAGTAGCCATATGGAGGGAGGTGTCAGAGTAAAGTCCCCCAATAACAGCGATCTTATTTTTCTTCTTCTCACATTTGAAGTTGGGGACAATCCTTTCTGTGGTGGACAGAAGTTTCAAGGTGTTCTGATAAGTCATCCTTGCATTTGTGTAGCTATCATAGACGTGGAACCCAAAGGTCATATTCGGTACGATATTAGGGTTCTCGTTTGTTTCTTTGACAGCAAACACCAGGGAGAGAGTATTCTGGTAGTACTTCGGTGTATCACTAATAAAAGAGTAATACTATGTGTCAGAGGTAATCTCCTCCTCTCCGTCTTAAATACATAGGTCACTTCCTTGCTCACATGCATGTACATAAGTTGCCACATCCTTCTCTTAACTCCTGATTTCCTTTCAGCAACCAATGGACACTCACTGGATGAGAAGTTGCCAAGTCAGAAATTCTGGCTGGTGCCTCTCAGATAGTAAGTGTTTGGTGTAGGTGGGGAGTAGAGACCAGAACACATCATATGGAATAGGACAGGCATCCCCAAACTGCAGCATTCCAGATGTTTTGGCCTACAACTCCCATGATCCCTAGCTAACAGGACCAGTGGTCGGGGACGATGGGAATTGTAGTCCAAAACATCTGGAGGGCCGAAGTTTGGGAATGCCTGGAATAGGATCTATTCTTTCACAGTAACTGAGTTTCCATCTTTCCCTCCTTCAAATAAAATTATGGCTGTACAAAAAATACTGTCGCCGATGTTAGCCATACTCAGAGAAGGCCCATTAGGATTAATAGATCATACTAAGTTAAAAAGGTAACGGTAAAGGGGCCCCTGACCATCAGGTCCAGTCGTGTCCGACTCTGGGGTTGCGGCGCTCATCTCGCTCTATAGGCCAACTGAGCCGCCGTTTGTCCGCAGACAGCTTCCGGGTCATGTGGCCAGCATGACAAAGCTGCTTCTGGCGAACCAGAGCAGCGCACGGAAACGCCATTTACCTTCCCGCTGGAGCGGTCCCTATTTATCTACTTGCACTTTGATGTCCTTTCGAACTGCTAGGTGGGCAGGAGCTGGGACCAAGCAACGGGAGCTCACCCCGTTGCAGGGATTCGAACCGCCGACCTTCTGATCAGCAAGCCCTAGACTCTGTGATTTAACCCACAGTGCCACCTGGGTCCTTCATACTAAGTTAGGAGTATTAATTTCAGTGGGTCTTCTCTCCATATAACTTAAGTTGTGATACTTGGTACCGGGTATTACAAAGGAAAGTTTGCAACTGCTGTTTTTATTAACCGATATGGTTTACATTGCATAGTAGCAGGTATGATCCAAAATCTATGATATTCATGTGTCACAGCATCTGTGACTGTCAGATTAAAGGATAGTGATTGTGAATGTGAGGATCAAGCTTTGCTGCAAAGGAAAACCAAACGTTAATGGTGTGAAAGGAAAGACAGAGGGAGGATGAGGATGAACTTGGGAGAAAGTGGTGAGAGCCTGGGATCAGGTTATGAGAAAGTAGAACAGGCAAAGATAGAAACCTCAAGAAGCGGAAAGAAGCAACAAAGAAGAAGATGCCAAGATCACAATGTAAAGAGAAGAAAATAGATGTTTAACATTCCTACTTGAAAAAAGTCACATGGAAATGTGTTCTGAGGGTGCCACTGTATGTTTGGTGTAATTGTATCAATGTAGCATACAGGAGCTCACCAAGGGTACACTATGAAGGAAAGGGTTTTTTACTTACAAATGTTCATCTATAAGCTTTGTGTTTGGGTGCTCATAAAAATCCATTTCTTCAAATACAAAGCCAAAATAAGAAACAATTCCTCCAATGATTAGGTCCCCTCTCTGATAACTCTGGTATGGAAGCTGGAAAGGCTCCGTCACGGTGCATCTAGCAGAGTGTCCCTTGCTCTCAGTTGGAGGTAACTGGAGCCACAGGAAGAGAAGGATCAGCAGCAGAAATGTTCCTACCATCTTGGGGCAAACAGGGTTGCCAAAAGTCAGATTTGTATCTCATCCTCCATAAACCATATACAAGAACTTTCATTGAATGACTCTGGATTATTTTGATAAAGGGAAAATGCCAGTGATCTGATCCATGAAAACCTGCATGTTCAGAGTTTCTCATCGGGCCTCTGAATGACACAGGATTTATTTTATACTAGTGTATTTCAGCCCGTTCAATAACGGGCGCTAGAACATCCTGGGGTTTGGAGAAGCGCTTGCGCAGCGCTTCTCCGAACCCTGGGACCTGTCCTTACTGTCGGCGGCAGGGGGACAGGAACGGAGGAGGAGAAAGCGCTGCTTTCTCCTCCTCCGTTCCTCTCTCCCAGCCGCCGACAGCAAGGAGACATCCTGGGGTTTGGAGAAGCGCTTGTGCAGCGCTTCTCCGAACCCTGGGACCTGTCCTTGCTGTCGGCGGCAGGGGGACAGGAACGGAGGAGGAGAAAGCGCTGCTTTCTCCTCCTCCGTTCCTCTCTCCCAGCCGCCGACAGCAAGGAGACATCCTGGGGTTTGGAGAAGCGCTTGCGCAGCGCTTCTCCGAACCCTGGGACCTGTCCTTACTGTCGGCGGCAGGGGGACAGGAACGGAGGAGGAGAAAGCGCTGCTTTCTCCTCCTCCGTTCCTCTCTCCCAGCCGCCGACAGCAAGGAGACATCCTGGGGTTTGGAGAAGCGCTTGTGCAGCGCTTCTCCGAACCCTGGGACCTGTCCTTGCTGTCGGCGGCAGGGGGACAGGAACGGAGGAGGAGAAAGCGCTGCTTTCTCCTCCTCCGTTCCTCTCTCCCAGCCGCCGACAGCAAGGAGACATCCTGGGGTTTGGAGAAGCGCTTGCGCAGCGCTTCTCCGAACCCTGGGACCTGTCCTTACTGTCGGCGGCAGGGGGACAGGAACGGAGGAGGAGAAAGCGCTGCTTTCTCCTCCTCCGTTCCTCTCTCCCAGCCGCCGACAGGAAGCAGACATCCCGGGGTTCGGAGAAGCGCTTGCGCAGCGCTTCTCCGAACCCTGGGACCTGTCCTTGCTGTCGGCGGCAGGGGGACAGGAACGGAGGAGGAGAAAGCGCTGCTTTCTCCTCCTCCGTTCCTCTCTCCCAGCCGCCGACAGCAAGGAGACATCCTGGGGTTTGGAGAAGCGCTTGCGCAGCGCTTCTCCGAACCCTGGGACCTGTCCTTACTGTCGGCGGCAGGGGGACAGGAACGGAGGAGGAGAAAGCGCTGCTTTCTCCTCCTCCGTTCCTCTCTCCCAGCCGCCGACAGCAAGGAGACATCCTGGGGTTTGGAGAAGCGCTTGTGCAGCGCTTCTCCGAACCCTGGGACCTGTCCTTGCTGTCGGCGGCAGGGGGACAGGAACGGAGGAGGAGAAAGCGCTGCTTTCTCCTCCTCCGTTCCTCTCTCCCAGCCGCCGACAGCAAGGAGACATCCTGGGGTTTGGAGAAGCGCTTGCGCAGCGCTTCTCCGAACCCTGGGACCTGTCCTTACTGTCGGCGGCAGGGGGACAGGAACGGAGGAGGAGAAAGCGCTGCTTTCTCCTCCTCCGTTCCTCTCTCCCAGCCGCCGACAGGAAGCAGACATCCCGGGGTTCGGAGAAGCGCTTGCGCAGCGCTTCTCCGAACCCTGGGACCCGTCCTTACTGTCGGCGGCAGGGGGACAGGAACGGAGGAGGAGAAAGCGGCGCTTTCTCCTCCTTCCTTCCTCTCCCCCAGCCGCCGACAGGAAGGACGCGCGCACTCTCCCCCCCCCCCCGCCTCCTCCAACCGCCGCTCCTCACGGCCAGGGAGGGTTGTGAGGAGGCCTTCGCCGGCCTCCACCCCGGCGGGAGCGGCGGTTGGAGGAGGCAGAGTGGGGGGAGAGTGTGCGCGCGCAGTCTCTGCTGTCCAATCCCTGTATCCCTGGGGCACATGCGCAGTGACCCAGGGACACACGGGACATCTGGACGCAGGGACAACATGGACATTATTATATAGGATACACTTTCGCACTCTGACATTGATTGTGTTCATGGCCTGGTAAAATGTACATGTGGTTTGGCAAGATGGATGATGAAACCCAGCAATTTGAGATAATTACTGGTTATTGAGCTCTGTGATGTATAGTAAGATCAAAATAATAATGCATATTTGTTATTGAGTAGTTCTCTTGTAATTGTGAGTGCCACAGGCAAGCAAGCAGTCCAGCTGCAAACTGGTGCCCTGAAGGGAGCTTCCTAGTTTCCCCAAGACTCTTCCTCAATCACACCTGCACCATTTCCCCCAACTGTACATGTGACCCCAATGGAGACATGATTTTCAGCGATGTTTCCTTGTACAATAGTTAAGGGAAGGGAGAAAATAGTTAAAATAATACAGGCTCCAGTTGCAGGTGATACAGTGTGTTACATTTCCTTACAGAAATACTTAGTGTATGCAGACATCGGTTTTTCTAAGCAGTTCAGAAATCCCACATTGCATGGGATAACAGCTGAAACCAACTAGTTAATGTATATTAACAAAGGTGGCGCTGTGGGTTAAACCACAGAGTGTAGGGCTTGCTGATCAGAAGGTCGGTGGTTTGAATCCCTGCAATGGAGTGAGCTCCTGTTGCTCAGTCCCAGCTCCTGCCCACCTAGCAGTTCGAAAGCACATCAAAGTGCAAGTAGATAAATAGGGACCGCTCCAGCGGGAAGGTAAACAGCGTTTCTGTGCGCTGCTCTGGTTCGCCAGAAGCAGCTTTGTCATGCTGGCCACATGACCCGGAAGCTGCCTGTGGACAAACGCCGGCTCCCTCGGCCTATAGAGCGAGATGAGCGCCGCAACCCCAGAGTCGGACACGACTGGACCTGATGGTCAGGGGCCCCTTTACCTTTTAACAAATATAGATAAATGCCTATGGAAGTGGAGAACTTTCTTTTTATCATCTTAGACTTGGAGAGCAATGTGAGGGACCCATGAAGGTGACAACGAAGGCTTAAATGGAGTGGTACAACTTGAAACACACAATATACCTGGTTGTGGCATGTGGGAAGGGAAAGGCAGTAAGATCATGAAACTGAGAGAGTGACTGACAGAGAAAAACTGAAGTTCCAATATTTCCTATTTATTGCCGGGCAGGAGAAAATATATGTGATCCTTCTTGAGTTTTCACTGTTACCCCGCAGTTTGAAATTAGGTATGAGCCGTACAAAGAGAATCAAAGAGTTGGAAGAGACGGAATACTTTGATCTGAATTTAGACAAGGGAACAAGTCTGAATACGGTATGGGATGCGGCAAAAGCAGTGGCAAAAGGTTTCCTTGTCCAGCAAAATAGTATAAAGAGGAAAGAAAGGGAGAAAAAGAAAGAGATAATAATACAAAAACTTATGGAAAATGAGAAATTGTTGATTTGTAAACCAGGGAATGCACAGATAAAACAAAATATAGCTCTGTTACGATCACAATTTTCTATATTAGTTAACCAGGAGGTGGAATGGAGGTTGAGATGGCTAAAGCAAAGAAATTTCGAACATGCCAATAAGAGTGGTAAACTTTTAGCTTGGCAAATTAGAAAACAACAGAAGCAAAACACCATAAGTAGAATATTGAAAAATGGGAAAATAATTGAAGATCCAAAAGAAATCAGGAAGGAATTTTTGAGGTTTTATAAGGAATTATACAAAAAAAAAAGGAAAATGATAATGATATGAATAGATATTTGACAACCTCCAAATTGGAGAAAATCACTGAAGAACAGAAAAAATATTTGAATGAGCCAGTAATGTTAGAAGAGGTACAGGAAGCAATAATTAGATTAAAAATAGGAAAAGCCCCTGGACCTGACGGCCTTCCAGCTAAATTCTACAAAGTCTTGACAGATAAACTGTCGCCAGCATTGCTGAGAGTTGTGAATAACATCTTAACAAATGGTGAAGTCCCTAACTCATGGAAAAATGCTTTCATTACATTAATACCAAAAGAGGAAACTGACTTATTGGAAATGAAAAACTACCGCCCGATATCGTTATTAAATACTGATTATAAGATCTACGCAGATATTTTGGCAAGTAGGTGGGGAAAAGTATTAAATAAGAGCATACATTAAATAAGGGTTCCTGCCAGGTCGTCATATGAGAAATAATATAAGAACTATTATTGACATTATTGAATACCTCGATACAAGGATAGATACAAAGGCTGCCTTAATATTTGTCGATGCCGAGAAGGCATTCGATAATATATCGTGGAAATTTATGGAGAAATCGTTGGAAGAAATGGGCGTTGGAGAAAAATTTCTAAATGGTATTGGAGCTATTTATAAGAACCAGAAAGCTAAGTTAATTGTAAATAGTGTACTAACAGAAGATTTTGAAATAGAGAAGGGCACCAGGCAAGGGTGCCCTTTATCGCCCTTATTATTCATCTCCATTTTGGAGATACTGATGAAACATATAAGAGATAACAGAAGTATAAAAGGTGTAAAAGTGGGGGCAAAGGAGTTCAAGCAAAAAGCATTTGCAGACGACTTGGTTTTGACGTTGGCGGAGCCGGGAGATAGTATGAGAGAAGCGTTAAAAGAGTTAAAAGAATTTGGTAGCCTTGCAGGCTTTAAATTAAACACCGATAAGACAAAAATGTTAGTTAAGAACATAAGCAAGAAGGAGGTGGAAGAACTGGAGAGCGAATTTGGTATTAAAGCAGTGAAAAAGACTAAATATTTAGGAATATGGATAACTTCAAAAAATATAAATCTTTTTAATGATAATTATGATCTAACTTGGAGAAATATAGAAAAAGACCTGGAAAGATGGGAAAAGTTAAATTTGTCTTTATGGGGCCGAATATCCACAATAAAAATGAACTTGCTACCGAGGATGCTCTTTCTATTTCAAATGCTCCAAGTGATGAAGGGAACAAGCAGCCTCGACCAGTGGAGGAGAAAGATCTCAAGGTTTATCTGGCAGGGAAAACCCCCAAGAATAAAGCATAAATTGTTAATAGATAGAAAAGAATGTGGGGGTTTTGCCCTGCCAGACTTAAAAATTTATTACGAGGCTGCATGTCTGCTATGGGCAAGGGAATGGATCTTATTAAAAGACGCTGACCTTTTAGACTTGGAAGGTTTTAAAAACAGGTACGGGTAGGGTTCCGGTTTCCGCCGGCAGGAATGGCGGACCTGTTTTCCATCCCTCTGACCTTCGTAAGGAATTTGGCGGTTGCTAGGGGAGTAAATGGCAACCCCCTACCCTCTCCGGGGGTTACGGAGAGGGGCCGCTGGCCCGCGATGCCCCCAGACCCACTCCGACTGTTTTTGGAGTGGGGGGAGCTTGGGCTGAAAAGCACTTACGAGGGCCAGGACTCCCGGACGCTAATCTGCATGGCGGGGATTTCCATGGTTAAAGAAGATAATTAGGCTTAAATCTATGGACATACTTCAGAAGGAGGGGAAGAAGCGCTGTTTACTGCTGAGAAATTTATGCTGCTGAGGGAAAGGAGTCAAAGGCTGTATTTCATCTGGAAGAAGGATTGATGGGGACGGAGCGATAAGGGAAGTGAGATTTTTTTTATTTTTCTTCATATGAGTTACTTCGTACCTTCCCAGACGCGATGTCCTGGCTTGTTTGGAGTGAAAGAGAAGCAAAAGACTGTGTGAGTTGAACTTTATAAACTGTTGTTACTGAGCATATTTTTTAAAGATGTGGAGTTGCCGATGAGAAAAGCCCCCCCGGAAGGAGTGCCTGGACGCGTTCGGAGGATTTATGAGCTGTGACGCACTTTGAATTGGAGCAGCGACCTGAAGCTAAGTTCAGCTATAGGGCAAGGAGATCCATTAATTTACCAAGAGTCTATGGTTTGATGTTTGGGTCTTCTGCCTGGAAAAGCTGTAAATTTTATAAAGATCGTTAATCTGCATGGTCAAGAGAGAAAACGAAAGTGATTTGAGCTTTTTAAGATGGCGCTGCTTCGTGTTGACGCAACAGGGAGCTCCAGACTAAGAAGATTTATGGGGAGGCTGGACTGATTAACCCACACAGGAGAAAGAACATCTGTGAAACCTTGTTTGATATTTATCTCAGCAGCTGGGAAACAATCGGTTGAAAGTGGAAAACATCTATATGACTGTAAGGGAAAGATCTGGAGTATTATGAACTTGGAGAGACGATTTGAACTTTAGAAAAAAGACGGCAGTGGACGGTTGCGAGGAATCCCCAATTTCTTGAAGCATGGGAACCCCAAAAAAATTTCTAGATGATTTGGCATAACATTCGGTTTGATTGATATATATGTGTATAATTTGAAATAATGAATGTGATATAATTGGTTTTAATTGGAAAATTAATAAAAAATATTTAAAAAAAAATAAAAACAGGTACGGGTGGCACTCGTACCTGTGGTATAATAAGATCAAGACGCATAAGGGATTTCTAACACATGTATTTATAAAACCCATTTTTCAAGTATGGGAGAGGTACAAAGATTTATTAGAGAGAAAGACTCCTCTGTGGCTATCACCAACGGAAGCCCTAACAATAAAGAAAAAAAATATGGACCAGGACTGGTTGACATATGAAGATATAATAGATCAAAGGAAAGCCTGACAATTAGACCATATGAAGAATTAAAACCTAAATTGATTAGCTGGCTCCAATATCACCAAATTGTGGATTTATTTAAAGAGGACAACAGGAAAAATGGCTTTGGAAAAGAAAAATCTCAATTCCAAATTGAAATAATTGAAGGTGAAAGAAAAATATTGTCAAAAATGTATGATTATATCCTAGAATGGCATACTAAGGATGAGGAAACCAAAGAAGTCATGATCAAGTGGGCGAGGGACATTGGTCATAACATTGAGATTGACTTGTGGTTAAAATTGTGGAATCAAAACATCAAATTTACCGCATGTACAATATTAAAGGAAAATATCATGAAAGTAATGTACCGCTGGTACCTGATGCCAGTTAAACTAGCCAGGGTATATAAAAAGGAAGACAAGAAATGCTGGAAAGGCAAAGAGGCAGATGGTGATATATACCACATGTGGTGGCTGTGCAAGAAAGTTAAACCTTTTTGGGAGGCTATTTACAATGAGTTAAAAAAGATGTTAAAATATACATTTCCAAAGAAACCTGAGTCACTCCTGTTGAGTTTAATAGGAAAAGAAGTTAAAAAGGAGGACGTTAAAATATTAATGTACGCCACCACAGCGGCCAGAATGCTACTGGCACAGAAATGGAGGTTAACAGAGGTTCCATCGGTGGATGAGTGGAGAGGCAAATTGATAGAATACATAGAGCTGGCAAGCTTAACAGGAAGAATAAGAGACGAAAAATACCAGAAAACCAGAAACGAATTGAGTAAATGTATGGAATATCTTAAAACGTATTGTTTAAATGTGAAGACACTTACAGGAATGTGGTAATACCTGCATCAGTGAGAATACGGATTATCTAGACAGAGTGGAGATAAATGTAAACAAAATGAATTAGCGTTATAAAGGCGCGAGAAGTAAAAGGTGGACAAACAAAACCAAGGGTACGGGAAGGGGAAGTCTCAGTTCGGCAGAACAAAGACGAACAGGACAGAACTTAGAAAATATCCCCAGTATGGGGGGATATGTGTTTATGTTAAGTATTATGATTTTATTTATGTTTATTCTGGAGAAAATAATTAATTTAATAAGTAGGAATTAAAGATTGGGAAAATATGCAGGATAGAAGAATTTTAGGGGAAAGGAAAAGATGTAAATAAGGTACAACATGAGGCTTGTTTGTTAAAAAAAAATTATTGGAAATTTGTACTTATATTTGCTCATTATTTATTTGTATGAAAAAATTGTGATTTATGTTAGCATCTGCTAATTTTCCCATTTTTTCTCTTCTTTATTTTTTTCTTTTTTCTTTTTTCTTTGAATAAAAGCAATTAAAAAAAAGAGTTGGAAGAGACCACAAGGGCCATCCAGTCCAACCCCTGCCAAGCAGGAAACACCAATAGAAGCATTCAGACAGTGAGGTAACAGGCATTACCATTAACATCCACACAGCTTAACTCCAAACAGTTAAGGATCCCTAAGTACCCAGAAGTCTTAGAGAAAGTGATTGCAGCCATGTGCCATAGTAACCACTAGGGATGGGAAGGGATATACTGTACCAAATCTTGGAGGAAGAGGAACATTAACATCTGTGCCTTCTGAGAGTTAAGCTTCCTACAGATTCCTGTGCCAGCAAGGTAACAGTCTCTCACCCATTCATTGGTCCAGCAAAGTGTTGGGTTGGTCCATGAGACGCCTGAGGAGCCAAGAGGGGGTCCCATTGCAGATGTGAGCTAACTAACCATTGAAAATCTGAGGTTTAAGTATACTGAAACGTATACCTGTAGAGAGTCAGTGTGGTGTAGTGGTTAGAGTGTCAGACTAGGACATGGGAGATAGGGCTGGGTGATATTAGGTTTTCAACATCCTGCCGTATCGCCAGGTAAACATCACAATATAGTGAGGGCTGTGGGTTAAACCACAGAGCCTAGGGCTTGCCGATCAGAAGGTCGGCGGTTCGAATCCCTGCGAAGAGGTAAGCTCCCATTGCTTGGTCCCAGCTCGTGCCAACCTAGCAGTTCGAAAGCACATCAAAGTGCAAGTAGATAAATAGGGACCGCTACAGCGGGAAGGTAAATGGCGCTTCTGTGTGCTGCTCTGGTTTGTCAGAAGCGGCTTTGTCATGCTGGCCAAATGACCTGGAAGCTGTACGCTGGCTCGCTCGGCCAATAATGCGCGATGAGCGCCGCAACCTCGGGGTCGGTCACAACTGGACCTAATGGTCAGGGGTCCCTTTACCTTTACCTTTATATTGAGGGATACATCACAATGTCTGAAATAAGGAGGAAGTGGGAAATAGGATGGGGAGAAGCAGCCAAGGTGAAGATGCTGTTGCCCTCGCTGCTGCCAGTGCCCAGCCTGGGGAGGAATAAGGCAGCCCACCTGCTCAGCCAGAGAAGGTGGTTAAGGTGCTGGCTGGCCAGCTAGTAAACCCCACCTGCACTATACTGCCTTGGTCAAAAATCAGGTCATCGTCATCAGGCTCTGGCCCTCAAACTTGTTCTGGACAATGTATCAATACATAGAATCATAGAATCATAGAGTTGGAAGAGACCACAAGGGCCATCCAGTCCAACCCCCTGCTAAGCAGAAAACACCATCAAAGCATTCTTGACAGATGGCTGTCAAGCCTCTGCTTAAAGACCTCCAAAGAAGGAGACTCCACCACACTCCTTGGTAGCAATTCCACTTCCGAACAGCTCTTACTGTCAGGAAGTTCTTCCTAATGTTTAGGTGGAATCTTCTTTCTTGTAGCTTGAATCCGTTACTCTGTGTCCGCTTCTCTGGAGCAGCAGAAAACAACCTTTCACCCTCCTCTATATGACATCCTTTGATATATTTGAACATGGCTATCATATCACCCCTTAACCTTCTCTTTTCCAGGCTAAACATACCCAGCTCCCTAAGCCGTTCCTCATAAGGCATTGTTTCCAGGCCTTTGACCATTTTGGTTGCCCTCCTCTGGAAACATTCCAGCTTGTCAGTATCCTTCAATTAATCCATATCCAACTGACAATGATCTGGAAAGAAATATTTCTAATTTCCAGTGACAAAGAATTGCCTGGACCAGTGAAGTCACTCTTGTCAGTTCTTAATTCTTTATTCTTATTAACTGCTCCCTGCTGTTCAGCTCAGGCCTCAGTAAAATAACATAGCATTTGGGGGAAAAGATGCAGCCCAGTAACCCAAAACTGGAGGCCAAGATGGAGAAGACCTCCACAGCCACCATATATTTCCCCTTGGTACTCAAGTAGGTTGGAACGAAGGACAACCAAACACTGCAAAAGACCAACATGCTGAAGGTGATGAATTTGGCTTCATTGAAACTGTCAGGCAGCTTCCTGGCTAGGAAAGCCACCGTGAAGCTCACAATGGCCAGCAAACCCATGAATCCCAGGACACAATAAAACATCAGAGTGGAGCCTTCATTACATTCTAGTATTATTTCTTCAGCCATCGAGTGCATGTCAACGTCTGGGAAAGGAGGAAAAGTGGCCAGCCATGTGCCACAGATTGTGGCTTGAATGAGGGAGCAGGAAAGAACAATGGAGCTGGCCAGTTGTTTCCCCAGCCACTTCCTCATGCTGGACCCAGGCTTGGTAGCCATGAAAGCCAGGACCACAATGGCGGTTTTGGACAAGATGCACGAAATGGCAACTGAGAAGATCATGCCAAAAGCAGTTTGCCGTAGGATGCATGTCAGCTTGTTAGGTTGGCCAATGAAGAGCAAAGCACAAAGGAAGGAGAGGAGGAGAGAGAGGAGGAGAGCGTAGCTGAGGTTCCTGTTGTTGGCTTTGACCATGGGAGTCGCCTTGTGTTCCACGAATATTCCAAGCACTGCAGCTGTGATGAAGGAAAAGCAGACGGCAAAAGTGGCCAGACTGATCCCCAAGGGTTCTCCATAAGACAAGAAAGTTTCATCTTTTGGAAGGCATCCATCTCTGTCGCTGTTTGGATACTGATCTTCAGAGCATTCAAAACAGTCATCCATGTCTGAAAAAGAAAAAAAAAGGAAAGATACTATACTATACTTGTGAAGCCATTTTTGCTCGGAACAAATCAAGGTAAATGGTCAGAAAGGCTTGAATGATGGCTGCTGGATCAGTCCTGGTAAAAAAATATAGGCATTTGGCCCAATTAATTCTATATACAAGAGGGCTGTGTTTACTTAGGATCCCAGAGAAATGCAGGTCTTCACTACAATTTGAAGAAGATAAGTTCATCACCAAACCTAAGTTCTCTCTGTTTCCATCATCTCCTGCTATGCTGAAATCCTTAACTTTGCATTCCACGAACATATGGGACTATGCTCCAAAACAGGTACATCTTGGACACCATTCTCTTACCATCCTTCTCTAATTATTTTGAATTTCACGTACTGGATCATACTTGACAAGGCTTATAACTAGTGTACCTCAAAAGTAAATAAAACATCTCCTACCCTTCTGGTCTGAAATTTTGCCTTCTGGGCATGGAATGCAATCATAGCAGCAAGGTAGTTCCCCTTCCTTCTTGGCGCGACTGTAGCCCAATTGGCAATTCTCATTGCACAGAGAAAGGGGTTGTGCCTGTCCATAAAGGAAAGAAGACAGTATTTTTTGATTACAGGTAGGTAGCCGTGTTGGTCTGGATCGAAGTAAAATAAAAAAATTCCTTCAGTAGCACCTTAAAGACCAACTAAGTTTTTATTTTGTTATGAGCTTTCGTGTGCATGCACACGAAAGCTCATACCAAAATAAAAACTTAGTTGGTCTTTAAGGTGCTACTGAAGGAATTTTAGTATTTTTTGACTTAAACATGCCATACCTGTTCCTCAGATGGGGTCAAATTTACTCCACTGCTTCCCACATTGGCAGGAAGACTGGAGTGCCAATCAGATCAGGATGTCCTTTCACATTCAAAGGAGTTGCTGCCCCTTGGTTCTTCTGTTGTTCGCTTCACAGCAAATGCCCCCTTCCACTGTCTGAAACTCAATGTCCCCTGCTGAACACTGAACAGGCCAAAAAACACTCAGAACCCACTTTTATGGGGCATTTGAGAACTTTGGCTCACACATTGCCCTTAGGTTGCTTCTGCTCTTCATTTATTTATTTTTACTGATTGATTTTATACTCAATAAATAAAGAAGTTGCCAATGTTTCCTGGTTCTGTGTGTCTTCCTTTCTTCTCACAAATATGAGTTTCAAACTTTGGGTGATGCCATTTGCTTCATCGCTTCCCAACAATGTTATTTTTTAGCTGTGGCTCCTTTGAACATTATCTGAGACTCTCAGAGGCCCAAACAAGGTAATGTTATGTTATGCTACAGCAATGTTTGGGGTAACAATGAAGAACAGTGATGAGGTTCTTCTTTTTTTAAATTCAGTTTTTAATAAGCCCACCTATCCAACTTCTTTCTATATCCCATTTTGCCATTATCAGCTTCCCACTGACTGTGCTGTTTTCAGCAGCATGTTGGCTCCTCGTCTTCTTCAGGAGGTGAGTTAAATCACATCTAGTTGTATCTTGGAATAGCTGTTTCAGAGTTTGAATAGTGGACCCCCCCCTTTTTTTTTAGCATTGAGGAAATATCTGGAGACACTCTGAAATGGACCTTACCTGGTTGAACCCTGTGGGCCATGTGATGGCATCATCATGAATGGAGAGTCTCTTGCTTGGGGGAGCCTGGGGGCTCATCATTCCAACCTTAACTCTGAAAAAGGAGTCATTTGGGAATGTGATCCAGTTGACGATATCCAGTTCAGTTACCAAATCCCCCTTTTGGCTAAATAAAACCTCTTCCCCGGCACTATTGTTAAATGAGACGCCTCTCAGAAAGTGGTGGAGCTAAATTAGTGAAGAGAAGAGGGGAGAAATTCATGAGGGTATTAAAAAGATACAGATGTATAACAGGATGATATTATTACCCTCTAATTGTTGGCATCTCTCTGTCTCAAGAAACAATGGAGTGTGCCTCCAGGGGTGAAGTCAACCCACTGTGTTAGCAGCACTGAAGTGACCTCCTGGGGTACAAGTTTGGAGAGTCCTGAGCTGCCCAGAGGACAAGACTCCCCTCTTGGTCTTGCTGATGTGGCCGAAAGGAAAGCAGAGCAGGGCATTTGGAACCAGCTTTTTTTCAGGGGTTGCCGGAATGAAGTAGAAAATGCCATCCATGTGCCTTTTAGACTCCACTCTAGATTTGTGTAGGGCTTACTTCTTAGCCTTTTATTCTCCTGAAGATATCCCAGAAGGCAGCAGAGGTGGAGAACATGCATTTCAACTCTGCACAAGGTCATAGAATCCTAGAGTTGGAAGAGACCACAAGGGCCATCCAGTCCAACCCCCTGCCAAGCAGGAAACACCATCAAAGCCTTCCTGACAGATGGCCGTCAAGCCTCCGCTTAAAGACCTCCAAAGAAGGAGGTCAAGATGAAGGATTCTGTTTGCAGCAACTCTAACAGTTCAACCACACCATACATTTAAAGAACTCTTGAAACAGTCATGGTTTTCCCCAAAGAATTATGGAAAGGGAAGTTGTTTGAAGGATTTGAGAGTTGTTAGGAGACCATTAAGAAACTTCCGTTCGTAAGAGTCCTTGAAGGAAGCCATGGCTCTTAAAGTGAAACAAGAGTGATTTAATGTTGCAGATGTGGCCCGTGTGTTTGAAAAATGAAAGATATAGCAGTCCTATCACATTTATATGCTAAAACATGAGGGTAAGAAGAAAAAGAGCTTTCTAAACAAGTCAATGAACTATTTTTGCACCCTGAAAGATGGCAAACTATGCTATATTAGCCATAGAGGGACATTACCTGCCATGGCTGTTGATCCAGCCTAGCCCCTCTTAGTCCATCCATCCTTACACTTTGTTTGAATCTGGTGAAATGCATGTTATGCAAAGCATGTGCCACTGCAAAGACTGCATTGTAGATGCTGTAGCTGTGGGCCGTCATGCTCATTTCAAAGACAGACCCAGGAAGAGTCTCAAGCTTCTCTGCCCCAGTGCAGAGTTCATTGTCTTCCTTTTCAAAAGGAGGAAGGAGTAAAGAACAGAGAAAGGCCTCTTCCCAGAAAGTTCTGATGAAGCCATCCTCCCTTTCTGTGTCAGGGCTTCTCCCCTGAAGGAATTTTTGGAATCCTAGAAGGTTCGCTGAATGGACTGCAAACGAAATGGCACCATGGAGAAAATGTATGTCCCAATTTCTTTGAAAGGAAAACGATGTAAAATCCATCTGGGCACTCATAATCCAGACCTTTGCCCTGATTTCCACCAGCATATTGAGTGTTTCTGCCAAGGTGGGCATTACTATCAATACCATCATGGATTGAATTTCACCAATCACAACCACAACATTGGCGGTACTACGCATAATAACACTGATTGTTTTAGAACCTTCCTCCACCATTTCCATAGACTCACTCGAAAAGGTTAGTTTGGGAAATGTTTCTGTGTAATCACAGCAAATACCTCTTCTGGCAAACATGGGGAGGACATTTTGTACAAATCTCTCTCCGTTGTCATCACTCAGAGTCACCACCCCAATCCACATCCAGTTGAAATGAAGCAGTAACTGGAGAATCCCATTATATTGATGAGCCACATCAGGGAACATCCGGTGAAAGGACTCCTCTTGGATGTGGTTACTCATCACAGGAGAAGAGCCATAGATGAACTGAAAAGAATTGAAAAAATTATGCTTGCAATTCCACCAACTTTGGTGTTCTTATATTCCCTCTTATGGTGAATGAACACAGATTAGACTGCACAGACAAAATTTAAACCTTTTTTTTAAAAAGATACATAAAGGTTGAATATTGGGGCTCTATATGGAGTGGCTAGATTTCTTGGTTGAAATTCTTCAATTTACATATTTTGTTTTTGCTCAGTCACACATAGAGTATAATGTCTTTGCTGCCCCTATATTTTCAATAAAGGGAAAAGCGCAACAGGGATCACTTTCCCCTTAAATTTCCCATGTGAATGTCACCATCAGAACATACGGTATAAGCAAACAATATCAGTCATGTGAACATAGAATAAAGAGCAGATATGAATAGTTTCTGCCGAAGGATCCATAGGACAGCTCTTTCCACATCATGATAGGATTGAACCACGAAGAATTTGGAAGGGGGGTAGATTAAAATGGATTTGTCAAGGCCATTGAGCCCAATCAAGCAATGATGATTTTGGATGACTGGCCTGCATCAGATGCTGAATCACGGATTCTGTGCTGGGATGCTTAAATATTGGGGAGTCGGGGATTAGCCTTCCCTGCACTGAGAAATCCAACATGTCATGCAGAATACACAACAGAATGTTTGTTTCTCATATTCTGGTGTATTACGCGCAGGGATGAATTGTGTTCTTTAAGAGTCATTCACACTTTGTAATCTCAACCTGGGGCCTCAAGGGATAGAATCCAGTGGAAGTGTGAATAGCTTCCGAAATGGCCACACATCTTTGTGAATCCCTCAACCTGCAGTGCAGGAGAAACACAAATGGCTTCTCCAATGGCTCTCTTACCTGTGGCATCTTGTAGATACTCAGGACCATTGCCATGTGGTGACAGATGTCAGAATTCGGTCCCCCGATGACGGCTACTGGACTGTTCTCAACACCACACTTATAGTTAGGGATGAGTCTGCCCCACCCAGAGAGAAGCTCCATGGAGCCATGATAGGTCCAGCTTGCAACGAAATGGCTGTTCAAGATGTGGAATCCCAGGGTGACATTGGGCAAGATCTGTGGGTTGTCATTTATCTCCTTTACAGCAAATACCAAAGCCACAACATGTTGGTAGAGTTGTGTCATGAGCCTGCAATGAGAGGTCCATTTTGCATCTTCTACAGAAAAGGACATGGTCTACATATCTACTTATCTATCTAATTACACAAAAACACATCAGATGAGAACAGACATTTAGCTTAGAATCCCATTTTATTTATTAAATTTGTGATGAAATACTTCAATCATGTCAATCCAGAGAAGCTTCTTCTGATTCTTATCTTGCTCAAGTCCCATGCAATATTTCAAATGCATAGAATAGGCTTCCATTCTACTTCACACCACCTATCACTCCAAATGCAGGGTGATCTACAATAGATATAGCACACCCATGGAGAGGAAATGAACACACACACTGAAATATGACAGAACTTGTTCCTTAGAGGAGGTGAGCATTGGTACAAATTGCATCCAAATGATACCCGGTTGGACAAATTTTCTAAAGCACAAGAGAAAATAAATACATCTGCCATTGCTACTATTAAAGTTGGAAATAAGTGGTAAACTGGTCTTGCTTTATAAACATTAATTTAAACTATGGTTGACAATCCCAGCAGAAGTGGGCTCGAGCTCTCAGGTCTCCACTTCCTCGCCCCAGAAAAAAAGCACATCAAATGCATAGGCACAATAATTACTTATAAGAAAAGCCAATTGCACCACCAGCAAAATATGAATACATTTACAATGGAAGTATTATATTGTTAAATAAACACAATTCCTTACATCTGGTCATCATAGAGTTTAGCAGAGGGACGTTCTTTGAATGTTATCTTGTTTACTAATGTATAGACCTGAGACATTATGCCAGCAATCATGAGATCTCCTGACTGATAGTATTTGGGAAGAATGGGAAGAGGCTCACTGGTGGGGCACTGAACAAATGGAATCCTGCATGTAGTTAGAGGCAGCGGTATTAATAGTAAGATCACAAACACTACCATCTTGCAGGAGAACTCTTAACTGCTCATTGTAATGCAAGAATCCCTGCCTTGAATTAGGACTCAAGCAGCTGAAGAAACAGTAACCAGACTGAAAGAGTCTTGCATTTCTATAGCCTTAGTATACATTTGAATGTGCCCACTTGAACTCTCCTGGGTTGGGGAAATTATGATTAATTACATAATTACAGGAGATACAACTTATGGCAGCTGTTGTTTATGACTCACTCATAATTGTTAAAGAAATCATGTCCCCCCTCCTCCCATAGCAAAAGTCTTATTTGATCCTGCTCAAAGTTATAGATCCTTTTCACATGTACTGGTCTCTAGTTCCTTAGCAAGCAACCTGGGTTCTATTGAACCTTCCCAGTTCAATGAAAAATGGAGAGCTGGCTCAAAGAGGAATTGTGGGGTTTTGTGTTCCATTGGTATTTGACCCTTGCCACTACTGGCTTATAAAAACTAGCAGTGAGAAGGCAGCCAGCTGGCTCAAGGTCACACTGTGAACTTCATGGCTGATTTTTGATTTCAACCCTGATCTCCTAGGTCCACCTAATATCCCTCCACTTAATTCCACTTCCTTTAAAGAAGACGTACAAGTGAATAAGCTGGAGGCAGGGCATAGGGAGAACTCAGAATACTTAGAACATAGCACTCAACTGTTCTCTCGTGAGCAGGGCATTTATGGAAGTTAGCCTGGTCTCTGATAGGATCCAGGAATGTTCTGGGATTCATGTGTCCTCATTTGGGCAGCCACTGCTAAGGGGCACAATTTTCTGCTCTTCTCAGTGTTTAAATAATTTTAGTAAAGAAAGAAGGCAGTTGTGGTGGCTGCTAGGAGAAGCCGGACTCTCCTCCAATCAGAGCAAGCGGATGGAGCTGAAAAACATTGATGTGCCAGGTTGGCAGAGCGAGGAAGCGAGAACAGCCCTTCGCTTCACCTTGCCCAGCCCCAGCAGATAACTGGTGCAACTGGAGTGTGCAGAGCCCATGTCCCCTGGGAACTGTGAGCTCAGCAGGAAGGTGGCAGCAGCACGCGCAAAGGAGTGGGGCATGTGGCTGCTGTCACAGGGGGAGCAGGAGGCAAAGGGGCTTTGGGGGTTCTCTGCCCCTCTGGCGGTGGTGGGGGCTATTCAATGGCAGCTCTTTCCCTCCCTCCCACTGGGCTATCACCAAGGAAGCTATGGCCTTCATAGTTCCCTCAAGTGCTGGAGCCCAGTGGAGGAGAAATGGGGCACTACTACTCCTCCTCTCTGCTACTTCCACCTCATGCTCAGGCCTGAACTGGGAGTGGAGTCCAGTAGAGGATAGGGGCAGTGCTGTTGCCGCTGCCAATACTGCCACCACTTCCACCCCCAGCATTTTGACTCGCGCCTATGTCCTGGATCCAAACTGGAAAGTATCCCTAGAGGTCACAGTAACTGAAGGAGCTATAGTCAGAAAGACTCAACGAGAGGGGAGTCCAATAGGGATGGGAGCTTCTAAATGAGAAATGTTGAAGGCCCAAAGGCAGACAATTTCAACAAGAAAAGAAAGTGTGAGGCATCTAAGGAAACAGCTGTGACTGCATAAGGAGCTTACAGATGAACTGAGAGTCAGGAAGGACATGTGTAAAAAATGGAAGAAAGGGGAAATCGCAAAGGAGGAAAATACAACAGTTGTAGGAGGAAGATCAGGCTGGTTAAAGCTCAGAATAAGCAAGAGAGGTTAAAAGTAATTTTTAAAAAGGTTTATTAGGCTATGTTCAAAGCAAGAGGAAGAACATGCAAATGGTAGGTCCTCAGCATGGGGGAACATGGAGAAATGCTATTAGGTGACAGAGAGAAGGCAGAACTACGCCACACCTACTTTGCCTCTGTCTTCACCCAAAGGGAAAGCAGTGTCCAACCTGAAGATAACAAAATAAATGATGTAAGGAGGGAGGTATAGCCCAAGATAGGAAAAGAGGAGGTAAGGGAACAGCTAGCTATTTTAAATAAATTCAGATCTCCAGGCCTGATGAGCTGTGTCCAAAGTTACTAAAGGAGCTGGCGGGTGTAATTTCAGAGCCTTTGTCTAAGATCTTTGAGAATTCTTGGAGAATAGGTGAGGTCTCTGCAGACTGAAGGTAGGCAAATGTTGATCCTATCTTCAAAAAGAGAGGAAAGGAAGACCCAAGTAACTTCTGACCGGTGAGCTTGACACCGAAACCAGGAAGGGTCCTAGAACAGATAATTCAACAGACAGTCTGTGAGCATTTAAAAAGGATACTGTGATTACCAAGGCCCAGCATGGGTTTCCCAAAAATAAGTATGTCTTATTAATCTCATTTCTTTCTTTTTTGGATGGAGTTACATGCTTGGTGGATCAGGGGAATGCTGTGGACATGGTGTATCTTGATTTCAGTAAGACTTTTGAGAAGTCCTGCACAATTTTTTTGTGAGGAAGCTGGTAAACTGTGGGTTGAATGAGGGAACTGTTAGATAGATTTGTAGCTGGTTGACTGACTGAACCCAAAGAGGACTCATTAATGGTTGCTCCTCATTCGGGGGGGAAGTGACAACTGGGGGGCCGCAGGGTTCTGTCCAGGGCCTGTTGTTGTTCAACATCTTTATAAATGACTTGGATGAAGGAATTGAGGGGATGCTCATCCAATTTGCAGATGACACCAAACTGGGAGGGATGGTTAATGTCACAGAACACAGACTATTGTTCTTACCCACTCAATCCAGAACCTGTCTTTGCATGTAGGGTCAGTCCCTAATTCATGAATGGCTTGAGACCCATCAGCTACCCTCACCTGGTTTAGCTGGCCAGTCAAAGCCATTCCCAGGGTATGGCTGCTGTCGCATACTCAGCTTCTTGGAGCCACAGACAGGAGCTGAGTGGAGGGTGGAGAACAAAGATAGAACAACTACACCAGAAGGAGCATGATATGTCCCCCCACCAGAGGTACTACCTCTCCCCTACCACCCCATATTTCTGATGATGATGATAATAATAATAATAATAATAATAATAATAATAATAATAATAATACCCTGCACATCTGACTAGGCTGACTCTGGGTCGCTTCCAACACATAAAAATCATAATAAAACATAAAACATTGAAAAGTTGCCCTCTAAAGGGCTGCCTTCAGGTGTCTTCTAAAGTTTATACAGGGACACTAAGAGACCATAGCTGCCAAGTTATCCCTTTTTTAAAGGGATTTTCCATTATGCTGAATAGGCTTCCTCGCGAGAAAAGGGAAAACTTGGCAGCTATGCTAAGAGACATTAAGTGAATTTTATTTCAACCACTCAATATACATGAACTAAATATGCATAAGTACATAAAAGGTGTCATTTCCAGAAAACGACTGCAGCTGACTGGATTTATGCAAGGCACCCTACTCTGAAGAGGCTGGGCAAAGGCTGGCCTGAACTGCTGCTCTTATCAAAGGTACAGACCAAAGGTGGCATGCATTCAACTAAATCCTGAATTCTTTAACCTAAGCTAGCATGCTCATTAATTTCAATGGATCAACTCTGAGTAGGACTAATACTGAATACTACCCCAACCCTCTTCTGAATTGACATATAACCTTGCCCATTCCATCACACATGGTGGAAAGTGCAAATGTTTTTCCTTTTCCATGGGAGAGGGAGTACAACTTTTCTCTTTTCCCCTCTCTCCTGTGATTCACTATAACTTTGAGTAGGATCAAATAAGACTTTTGCTATGAATCATAGAATCATAGAGTTGGAAGAGACCACAAGGGCCACCCAGTCCTTATGGGAGGAACGGGGACATGATTTCTTTAACAATTATGAGTGAGTCATAAACAACAGCTGCCATAAGTTGTATCTCCTGTAATTATCTAATTAATCATAATCACAGCTATATTTCCCCAACCCAGGAGAGTTCAAGTGGGCACATTCAAAATGTAAACTAAGGCCATAGAAATGCAAGACTCTTTCAGCCGGTTACTGATTCTTCAGTTCTGCATTCTTCAACTCAGTTGCTTGAGTCCTAATTCAAGGCAGGGACTCTTGCATTACAAAGAGACGAACTTCTCCTTTGCAGTTAAGAGTTCTCCTGCAAGATGGTAGTGTTTGTGATCTTACTATTAATACCGCTGCCTCTAACTAAATGCAAGATTCCTTTTGTTCAGTGCTCCACCAGTGAGCCTCTTCCCATTCTTCACAAATATTATCAGTCAGGAGACCTCATGATTGCTGGCATAATGTCTCAGGTTTTAGTATTGGTCAACAAGATAACATTCAAAGAACGTCCCTCTGCTAAACTCTTTGATGACCAGATGTAAGGAATTGTGTTTATTTAACAATATAATTCTTCCATATTAAATGTACGGTATTCCTATTTTGCTGTTGGTGCAATCGGCTTTCCTTATAAGTAATTATTGTGCCTGTGCATTTGATGTGCTTTTTTCTGGGGCGAGGAAGTGGAGAGCTGAGAGCTCGAGCCCATTTCTGCTAGGAGCGTCAACCATAGTCTTAAATTAATGTTTATGAAGCAAGTCCAGTTTACCACTTATTTCCAACTTTAATAGTAGCAATGGCAGATGTGTTTAATTTCTCTTGTGCTTCAGAAAATTATTTGTCCAACTGGGTATAATTTGGAAGCAATTTGTAGAACAAGTTCTGTCATATTTCAGAATGATTGCTGCAGTGGTTCTCCTGCCTGAGCGTGGATACAATAGGAATTGTGGGGACTGAAAACAGATTATGCGCTCTCAGGAAAGACTAAAGTGGGGGAAATCTCAGCCTGCCAGAAATGGCCTTGGTTATCCCAAAGGTTGTGGTGGGGGTGGGCAGATCACTCCACTGATTTCCAAAGGGGAAGGAGAGTGATGTAAATAGTAACATAGATTCCTGGGGAAAGGGATGTGAATTATATATTACCCTTCCAATGAGGACCCGTTACCAAGGGAAAGAGAGCTGGGCTTTTCTTCCCCTCATAGCTGCCAAGTTTTCCCTTTTCTCGTGAGGAAGCCTATTCAGCATAAGGGAAAATCCCTTTAAAAAAGGGATAACTTGGCAGCTATGCTTCCCCTCCACCCAGTTTTTGGGGATATTGCCTCTTTTCCTTGGGAGAGTGACCTCTCCATCTATTAACTGGCACAGGGACAGGCAGAGTGGGAAAGGGATTGTGTGATCCAAGGAATGAAGGGTGTGGGGGAAATGTCACCCTTGCAGCAAGGACATTGTAATGGTGTGTTTCTGCCCCCGACCCCAAAAAATGGGATACAACTGCTTCTCCATGAGAAAGAGAGATCTTTTCATAATGTTCATATGGTAAGGGGGGGGTTGAAAAGCAACAAATATTCACTTTAAGAAATAAAACAAGCATAGTTTTAAAAACAATAATGAACTGTGGTTAATACCAGATCTGGCCGTCAAAATGAAAGATCACACCCCCTCAATCTCAGGCTGTTTCCGTTTCTCAGCCTTGTTTTATTTTATTTTATTTTTCAAATAAAACAGCAACAAAAAAGTTGTTGCTTTAAGTTTCCAGGCACCTGAGTTCACCGAGGAACTATCAGATCCAATTCAAGATGCCTTGTATATTGCATGCAAATTCAAGCATGTGAATACCTCACCCAAATCACCTGTCCTGATTTATCAGCATTTGTAGTGGTAGCAGTAATCCAGTTTAGATGGTTCAAACAGAGAAGCTCATGCCTGCAAGCCATAGGGATCAAGTGAGGAACGCATGGAATTTCAAAACCCCAGCTTGGCATCTTATTGGGGGGGGGCGGTGTTCATTTCCTCTGCATGGGTGTGCTATATCTATTGTAGATCACCCTGCATTTGGAGTGATAGGTGGTGTGAAGTAGAATGGAAGCCAAAATGGTCAAAGGCCTGGAAACGATGCCTTATGAGGAATGGCTTAGGGAGCTGGGTATGTTTTGTCTGGAGAAGAGAAGGTTAAGGGGTGATATGATAGCCATGTTCAAATAGATAAAAGGATGTCATATAGAGGGAGGGTGAAATGTTGTTTTCTGCTGCTCCAGAGAAGCGCACACGGAGCAATGGATTCAAACTACAAGGAAGAAGATTCCACCTCAACATTAGGAAGAACTTCCTGACAGTAAGAGCTGTTCGGCAGTGGAATTTGCTACCAAGGAGTGTGGTGGAGTCTCCTTCTTTGGAGGTCTTTAAGCAGAGGCTTGACAGGCATATGTCAAGAATGCTTTGATGGTGTTTCCTGCTTGGCAGGGGGTTGGACTGGATGGCCCTTGTGGTCTCTTCCAATTCTATTATTCTATTCTGTGCATTTGAAATATTGCATGGGACTTGAGCAAGATAAGAATCCGAAGAAGCTTCTCTGGATTGACAGGATAGAAATATTTCATCACAAATGTAATAAACAAAATGGGATTCAAAGCTAAATGTCTGTTCTCATCTGATGTGTTTTTGTGTAATTAGATAGATAAGTAGATATGTAGACCATGTCCTTTTCTGTAGAAGATGCAAAATGGACCTCTTGTTGCAGGCTCATGACACAACTATACCAGCACGTTGTAGCTTTGGGATTTGCTGTAAAGGAGATAAATGACAACCCACAGATCTTGCCCAATGTCACCCTGGGGTTCCACATCTTGGACAGCCATTTCATTGCAAGCTGGACCTATCATGGCTCCATGGAGCTTCTCTCTGGGTGGGGCAGACTCATCCCTAACTATAAGTGTGGTGTTGAGAACAGTCCAGTAGCCGTCATCGGGGGACCGAATTCTGACATCTGTCTCTACATGGCAATGGTCCTGAGTATCTACAAGATGCCACAGGTAAGAGAACCATTTGAGAAGCCATTTGTGTTTCTCCTGCACTGCAGGTTGAGGGATTCACAAAGATGTGTGTCCATTTCGGAAGCTATTCAAACTTCCACTGGATTCTATCCCTTCAGGCCCCGGGTTGATATTGCAAAGTGTGAATGACTCACAAAGAACAAAATTCATCCCTGTGTGTAATACACCAGAATATGAGAAACAAACATTCTGTTGTGTATTCTGCATGACATGTTGGATTTCTCAGTGCAGGGAAGGCTAATCCCCGACTCCCCAATATTTAAGCATCCCAGCACAGAATCCGTGATTCAGCATCTGATGCAATCCAGTCATCCAAAATCATCATTGCTTGATTGGGCTCAATGGCCTTGACAAATCCATTTTAATCTAACCCCCCCCCCCTCCAAATTCTTCATGGTTCAATCCTATCATGATGTGGAAAGAGCTGTCCTATGGATCCTTCAGCAGAAACTAGTCATATCTGCTCTTTATTCTGTGTTCACATGACTGGTACTGTTTGCTTATATGTTCTGATGGGGACATTCACATGTGAAATTTAAGGGGAAAGTGACCCCTGCTGTGCTTTTCCCTGTATTAAAAATTTAGGGGCAGCAAAGACATTATATTCTATGTGAGACAGAGGAAAAAAATATATGTATAAATTGAAGTATTTCAACCAAGAAATCTAGCCACTCCACATACATTCAACCTTTATGTATGTTTTTTTAAAAGTTTTAAATTTTCTCTGTGTAGATTCATCTGTGTTCCCTCACCATAAGAGGGTATATAAAACACCAAAGTGGATGGAATTTGCAAGCATAATTTTTTTCAATTGTTTTCAGTTCATCTATGGCTCTTCTCCTGTGATGAGTAACCACATCCAAGAGGAGTCCTTTCACCGGATGTTCCCTGATGTGGCTCATCAATATAATGGGATTCTCCAGTTACTGCTGCATTTCAACTGGATGTGGATTGGGGTGGTGACTCTGAGTGATGACAATGGAGAGAGATTTGTACAAAACGTCCTCCCCATGTTTGCCGGAAGTGGTATCTGCTGTGATTATACAGAAACATTTCCCATACTAACCTTTTCGAGTGAGTCTCTGGAAATGGTAGAGGGAGTTGGTAAACTACTCGGTGTTATTATGAGTAGCACCGCCAATGTTGTGGTTGTGATTGGTGAAATTCAATCTATGATGCTATTGAGAGTAATGCCCACCTTGGCAGAAACACTCAATATGCCGGTGGAAATCAGGGCAAAGGTCTGGATTATGAGTGCCCAGATGGATTTTACATCGTTTTCCTTTCAAAGAAATTGGGACATACATTTTCTCCATGGTGCCATTTCGTTTGCAGTCCATTCAGCGAACCTTCTAGGATTCCAAAAATTCCTTCAGGGGAGAAGCCCTGTCACAGAAAGGGAGGATGGCTTCATCAGAACTTTCTGGGAAGAGGCCTTTCTCTGTTCTTTACCCCTTCCTCCTTTTGAAAAGGAAGACAATGAACTCTGCACTGGGACAGAGAAGCTTGAGACTCTTCCTGGGTCTGTCTTTGAAATGAGCATGACGGCCCACAGCTACAGCATCTACAATGCCGTCTTTGCAGTGGCACATGCTTTGCATAACATGCATTTCACCAGATTCAAACGAAGTGTAAGGATGGATGGACTAAGAGGGGATAGGCTGGATCAACAGCCATGGCAGGTAATCTCCCTCTATGGCTAATATAGTTTGCCATCTTTCAGGGTGCAAAAATAGTTCATTGACTGTTTAGAAAGCGCTTTTTCTTCTTACCCTCATGTTTTAGCATATAAATGTGATAGGACTTCTATATCTTTCATTTTCAAACACACGGGCCACTTCTGCAACATTTAATCACTCTTGTTTCACTTTAAGAGCCATGGCTTCCTCCAAGGAATCTTACAAACGGTAGTTTCTTAATGGTCTCCTGTTAGAATCATAGAATCGTAGAGTTGGAAGAGACCACAAGGGCCATCCAGTCCAACCCCCTGCCGAGCAGGAAACACCATCAAAGCATTCTTGACATATGCCTGTCAAGCCTCTGCTTAAAGACCTCCAAAGAAGGAGACTCCACCACACTCCTTGGTAGCAAATTCCACTGCCGAACAGCTCTTACTGTCAGGAAGTTCTTTCTAATGTTTAGGTGGAATCTTCTTTCTTGTAGTTTGAATCCATTACTCCGTGTCCTGTTGTTGTTTAGTCGTTTAGTCATGTCCGACTCTTCGTGACCCCATGAACCATAGCACGCCAGGCACTTCTGTCTTCCACTGCCTCCTGCAGTTTGGTCAAACTCATGTTGGTAGCTTCGAGAACACTATCCAACCATCTCGTCCTCTGTCGTCCCCTTCTCCTTGTGCCCTCCATCTTTCCCAACATCAGGGTCTTTTCCAGGGAGTCTTCTCTTCTCATGAGGTGGCCAAAGTATTGGAGCCTCAGCTTCAGGATCTGTCCTTCCAGTGAGCACTCAGGACTGATTTCCTTCAGAATGGATAGGTTTGATCTTCTAGCAGTACATGGGACTCTCAAGAGTCTCCTCCAGCACCATAATTCAAAATCATCAATTCTTTGGCGATCAGCCTTCTTTATGGTCCAGCTCTCACTTCCATACATCACTACTGGGAAAACCATAGCTTTAACTATACGGACCTTTGTCGGCAGGGTGATGTCTCTGCTTTTTAAGATGCTGTCTAGGTTTGTCATTGCTTTTCTCCCAAGAAGCAGGCGTCTTTTTATCTCCAATGGAGGCAATAACACCAAAAAGAGTAAACATGGATAACAATTGGATAACATACAATATGATGATATTAGAAGAGGAAGGACAAATTAAAATTAAAAAATATGAAGATATAAGGGAACATCTTAACACATGGCTGGACTATTATCAATTGAATGAATTATTTAAAAAAAGATAAACAAATAGGATTTCAGATCGAATGTACAAAATTTGAAAAAGATTTATTGAAAAACAATACAAAACTTATTTCTAAAATGTACAAATTGCTTTTAGATCACGAAGTCATGGATGAAAAGGTCACATCTGCCATGACTAAGTGGGCACAGGACTGTGGCTATCCAATTACATGTTTTGAATGGGAGAATCTTTGGAAAATCAATATGAAATTTACGGCAAGCTGCAATATAAGGGAGAACATGTTAAAGATGAATAACAGATGGTACCTGACACCTTCCAGATTATCAAAGATGTATAAGAATATAGCTAATGTTTGTTGGAGGTGTGGTGGCAACGATGGGAACTTATTTCACATGTGGTGGACTTGTGAAACTATTAAGAAATTTTGGAATAAAATTCATGATGAGATACAAAAAATCCTAGGGAAAAACATTCCAAAAAGACCAGAGATTTTCCTATTAAGTATAACATTTCAAAAAGATATACCATCACAAACAAAAGAAATTTTACTATATGCTTTAGCAGCGGCTCGTTTAGTTATTGCCAAAAACTGGAAAGAAAGAGAGGCCCCAAAAATCATAGACTGGCAGGAAAAATTGCAGGAAATGGCCGAAATGGCACAGCTAACAAATAGTTTGAGAGGGAAAGACAAGGAAGAATTTGTTAAAAGATGGGATAGATACAAGAAGTATGTTAGAAAATATACTGAAGATAAAATTAAAATGATAGCGTTTGAGTGAAAGGGTAAGGGGATAAGTTGATTTATTGAATTTGTGGAAACTTAAAGAAATAGAATGTGAAAACATATTGAAAGTAGAAACAGTACTGATTGTATATACATTCGATAATGGAAGAACAAAAACTAAGCCGTCGGTGGTAACAGGAAGTCCAGAGTGTTTTCTTTCTTTTTTTCTTTTTTTTCTTTTTTTTTCTTTTTTTTTCTTTTTTCTTTTCCCTTTTTTTTCCTCTGGTTTTTTTTTTCCTTTAGACAATTGATTACAAACGTTCTGTGAGGAATAACTGTTATTAAGAGCTTAATTTTTCTATGTTAAGCTCCCAGATACGGGACTTGTTCTATTTTTATTCCTTAATTTTATTCGTTTTATGGAAAATGTATATAATATTGCTGTTGAAGTGAAAAATAAATAAATATTATTCAAAAAAAAAAAGAAGAAGAAGGCATCTTTTAATTTCGTGACTGCTGTCACCATCTGCAGTGATCAAGGATCCCAAGAAAGTAAAATCTCTCCTAACAACTCTCAAATCCTTTAAGCAACTTCCCTTTCCATAATTCTTTGGGGGAAACCATGACTGTTTCAAGAGTTCTTTAAATGTATGGTGTGGTTGAACTGTTAGAGTTGCTGCAAATAGAATCCTTCATCTCGACCTCCTTCTTTGGAGTCAAAACAAAATTAAAAAATCCTTCCAGTAGCACCTTAGAGACCAACTAGGTTTGTCATAGGTATTAGCTTTTGTGTGCATGCACACTTCTTCTTCAGATACATCAGGTACGAAAGCTCATACCTATGACAAACCTAGTTGGTCTCTAAGGTGCTACTGAAAGGATTTTTTATTTTGTTTTGACTGCGTCAGACCAACATGGCTACCTTCCTTGTTTCACTTTAAGAGCCATGGCTTCCTTCAAGGACTCTTACGAACGGTAGTTTCTTAATGGTCTCCTAACAACTCTCAAATCCTTCAAACAACTTCCCTTTCCATAATTCTTTGGGGGAAACCATGACTGTTTCAAGAGTTCTTTAAATGTATGGTGTGGTTGAACTGTTAGAGTTGCTGCAAACAGAATCCTTCATCTTGACCTCCTTCTTTGGAGGTCTTTAAGCGGAGGCTTGACGGCCATCTGTCAGGAAGGCTTTGATGGTGTTTCCTGCTTGGCAGGGGGTTGGACTGGATGGCCCTTGTGGTCTCTTCCAACTCTAGGATTCTATGACCTTGTGCAGAGTTGAAATGTATGTTCTCCACCTCTGCTGCCTTGTGGGATATCTTCAGGAGAATAAAAGGCTAAGAAGTAAGCCCTACACAAATCTAGAGTGGAGTCTAAAAGGCACATGGATGGCATTTTCTACTTCATTCCGGCAACCCCTGAAACAAAGCTGGTTCCGAATGCCCTGCTCTGCTTTCCTTTCGGCCACATCAGCAAGACCAAGAGGGGAGTCTTGTCCTCTGGGCAGCTCAGGACTCTCCAAGCTTGTACCCCAGGAGGTCACTTCAGTGCTGCTAACACAGCAGGTTGACTTCACCCCTGGAGGCACACTCCATTGTCTCTTGAGACAGAGAGATGCCAACAATTAGAGGGTAATAATATCAGCCTGTTATACATCTGTATCTTTTTAATACCCTCATGAATTTCTCCCCTCTTCTCTTCACTAATTTAGCTCCACCACTTTCTGAGAGGCGTCTCATTTAACAATAGTGCCGGGGAAGAGGTTTTATTTAGCCAAAAGGGGGATTTGGTAACTGAACTGGATATCGTCAACTGGATCACATTCCCAAATGACTCCTTTTTCAGAGTTAAGGTTGGAATGATGAGCCCCCAGGCTCCCCCAAGCAAGAGACTCTCCATTCATGATGATGCCATCACATGGCCCACAGGGTTCAACCAGGTAAGGTCCATTTCAGAGTGTCTCCAGATATTTCCTCAATGCTAAAAAAAAAGGGGGGGGTCCACTATTCAAACTCTGAAACAGCTATTCCAAGATACAACTAGATGTGATTTAACTCACCTCCTGAAGAAGACGAGGAACCAACATGCTGCTGAAAACAGCACAGTCAGTGGGAAGCTGATAATGGCAAAATGGGATATAGAAAGAAGTTGGATAGGTGGGCTTATTAAAAACTGAATTTAAAAAAAGAAGAACCTCATCACTGTTCTTCATTGTTACCCCAAACATTGCTGTAGCATAACATAACATTACCTTGTTTGGGCCTCTGAGAGTCTCAGATAATGTTCAAAGGAGCCACAGCTAAAAAATAACATTGTTGGGAAGCGATGAAGCAAATGGCATCACCCAAAGTTTGAAACTCATATTTGTGAGAAGAAAGGAAGACACACAGAACCAGGAAACATTGGCAACTTCTTTATTTATTGAGTATAAAATCAATCAGTAAAAATAAATAAATGAAGAGCAGAAGCAACCTAAGGGCAATGTGTGAGCCAAAGTTCTCAAATGCCCCATAAAAGTGGGTTCTGAGTGTTTGTGGCCTGCTCAGTGTTCAGCAGGGGACATTGAGTTTCAGACAGTGGAAGGGGGCATTTGCTGTGAAGCGAACAACAGAAGAACCAAGGGGCAGCAACTCCTTTGAATGTGAAAGGACATCCTGATCTGATTGGCACTCCAGTCTTCCTGCCAATGTGGGAAGCAGTGGAGTAAATTTGACCCCATCTGAGGAACAGGTATGGCATGTTTAAGTCAAAAATTACCATCTTCTTTCCTTTATGGACAGGCACAACCCCTTTCTCTGTGTAATGAGAATTGCCAATTGGGCTACAGTCGCGCCAAGAAGGAAGGGGAGCTCCCTTGCTGCTATGATTGCATCCCATGCCCAGAAGGCAAAATTTCAGACCAGAAGGGTAGGAGATGTTTTATTTACTTTTGAGGTACACTAGTTATAAGCATTGTCAAGAATGATCCAGTACATGAAATTCAAAATGATTAGAGAAGGATGGTAAGAGAATGGTGTCCAAGATGTACCTGTTTTGGAGCATAGTCCCATATGTTCGTGGAATGCAGAGTTAAGGATTTCAGCATAGCAGGAGATGATGGAAACAGAGAGAACTTAGGTTTGGTGATGAAGTTATCTTCTTCAAATTGTAGTGAAGACCTGCATTGCTCTGGGATCCTAAGTAAACACAGCCCTCTTGTATATAGAATTAATTGGGCCAAATGCCTATATTTTTTTACCAGGACTGATCCAGCAGCCATCATTCAAGCCTTTCTGACCATTTGCCTTGATTTGTTCCGAGCAAAAACGGCTTCACAAGTATAGTATAGTATCTTTCCTTTTTTTTTTTTCAGACATGGATGACTGTTTTGAATGCTCTGAAGATCAGTATCCAAACAGCGACAGAGATGGATGCCTTCCAAAAGATGAAACTTTCTTGTCTTATGGAGAACCCTTGGGGATCAGTCTGGCCACTTTTGCCGTCTGCTTTTCCTTCATCACAGCTGCAGTGCTTGGAATATTCGTGGAACACAAGGCGACTCCCATGGTCAAAGCCAACAACAGGAACCTCAGCTACGCTCTCCTCCTCTCTCTCCTCCTCTCCTTCCTTTGTGCTTTGCTCTTCATTGGCCAACCTAACAAGCTGACATGCATCCTACGGCAAACTGCTTTTGGCATGATATTCTCAGTTGCCATTTCGTGCATCTTGTCCAAAACCGCCATTGTGGTCCTGGCTTTCATGGCTACCAAGCCTGGGTCCAGCATGAGGAAGTGGCTGGGGAAACAACTGGCCAGCTCCATTGTTCTTTCCTGCTCCCTTATTCAAGCCACAATCTGTGGCACATGGCTGGCCACTTCTCCTCCTTTCCCAGACGTTGACATGCACTCGATGACTGAAGAAATAATACTAGAATGTAATGAAGGCTCCACTCTGATGTTTTATTGTGTCCTGGGATTCATGGGTTTGCTGGCCATTGTGAGCTTCACGGTGGCTTTCCTAGCCAGGAAGCTGCCTGACAGTTTCAATGAAGCCAAATTCATCACCTTCAGCATGTTGGTCTTTTGCAGTGTTTGGTTGTCCTTCGTTCCAACCTACTTGAGTACCAAGGGGAAATATATGGTGGCTGTGGAGGTCTTCTCCATCTTGGCCTCCAGTTTTGGGTTACTGGGCTGCATCTTTTCCCCCAAATGCTATGTTATTTTACTGAGGCCTGAGCTGAACAGCAGGGAGCAGTTAATAAGAATAAAGAACTAAGAACGGACAAGAGTGACTTCACTGGTCCAGGCAATTCTTTGTCACTGGAAATTAGAACTATTTCTTTCCAGATTATTGTCAGTTGGATATGGATTAATTGAATAAAGAAGTTCCATGTTTTCTGAAGTTTGGTCCTGGTTCATCATTTCTCAATCAACCATGATTTATCCACACACGTGGTACCTCATTCATTTCCACAACAATCCATGGTCCTGACACCAATGTAATCATGTGAAACTGTGAAACCAGAAGGGGGAGATTTCGTGAGGTTATTAACTGGCATATAATTTCTCAACCCACCACCAATTATCCACACACCCAATATTGCGCATCACAATATAAGATCCCCTTTGCCTGCTGATAATAGTTCTGTTAGATTTAGTTGAGTGGATTGAGAAGAGTGATAAGTGAGTCAAATTTATCCATTGGATACAAACTTTTTGACTGCGCCGTAATATATTAAAATTTATTCAGAAATTTTGCAAATATGCATGGGAAGACATATATTTGACTCATAATAAATACCTTGCCATCCCACTCAGGAGAATCTTGCTGAGATCTGAAGAGAAAGCAACTTGTGTGTGTGTGTGTGTGTGTGTGTGTGTGTGTGTGTGTGTGTGTGTTTTTGTAGCGTCCCAGAAGAACTACAGTTTATGAGTGAGCAATGGACTCCACCTTAATTACTAAATTTACCATAATTGCATCTCTTAATTCCTCTAGTTCCGTGGTTCCCAATGTGGGGCATACAACCCACAGGGGGGCAATTTGATTTTTAAGGGGGGCAATTTGAGAATGAGTTATGAACAATTAATGGTCTTTTAGGCTTCCTCCACGTAAATAGTTCACTTTTTGAATAATAAAAATTATATGTCCCACGGAGGGGGGCCTCAGGGTTTTAGAGATGCTTAGATGGAGCATGGCGGAAAAAAGGGTTGGGAACCACTTGTTGTATAACCACTTCCCTAGTTAGTGGGGAATTCAGGGGTCAGATGTGAAACTAAGAGCCAAGACTAGAGAATGCCATTAATACACCGTCTACTGTGCCATTTGAAAATGGGGCCATAGAGTCTCTGGACTCAGCTATACAGCTGCAAATAAAACGTTTTGTGTTGCAAAGTGCATTGGCGATGGTGGACTATGGCGAATTCAATCTATTTTTGCAAGACTTTATCTACTTAGAAGCAGCTGTTCTACCAGAAAAATTCAATCATTTGAGACAAAAAGATAGCAATCGTGGTTTCTTATTTTTAAAATGCCATAAGAGTGAATGCCTAGGCAAAAATCGATTTAATTGTTGGATTTGGTTATTGTTTCGTACCTGAGTGTAATATACTCAGAGTCGAGCCATCAGTTTTAAGGAGATTATTCAAGTTGTAATAAGAACAGTCAGTCCTCATGTGTGTTTGTTGCTGGGGCCCCACCCAAACCCCAGGCTATATATCCTGTATTCACACCTAGGTCACACCTGATAGGCTGATTCAAACTTCCCATCTGGGGCCGGATTGGACGACTCCTGCGGCCAATCAGATTACTACATTCTAAAATCCTACCTGCCTATTATTCTAAGATCCCAGCTCCATACATAACACTGAGACAAACCAGGCAGCCTCTGAAAACTGAGCTCTTTTGCTGAATCAGGGCCTGCGCCATTTTTTTCACCTAGTGGAACCCCCTCTTGCACCTATGCTGTCCCTAGTCTCCCCATTAAGGAGAACCAAGAGAGAGCTCTGTTGAAATGTGATCAATATGTTTTCTGAACAAGTTATTATCTCCCCTATAGTTATGGAATTATCTATAATTACTACTTCTCCAATTCCTTAGACAGTTCAGCTGGCCGCTAGCAAAACACCACAGATGGAAGAAGACATTTAAGATCTTCTGTGTCATTCAGAACTGGAAAAATAAATAGATAAAGAGAGTTCCATTCTGTTTCTGAGACTCGAGACACACAAGGCTCTGATAAATGAAATTTTGCACCATACAGCCCTGGCTTCAGTCATCCAAGTCAGACTGTGCAATTCAGTATCATGGCAATGTTGGTGTAGGAAGAGATTGATTGGTTTCTATCAAGAAGATCTTTTGTCCAAGATGGAAGTATTATTGGTCTTGCTAGCAGTGCTACTTCCTCAGGCAGTGTGCATGGATTCTGTTTCTAGATGCAATGTTAGTGACCCTCTTCTTATCCATCACAAGTATTATCAGCCAGGAGACCTTATAATTGGTGGCATTATTTCACACATCTTCCGTTTTTTAAGCATGCCAAACTTCAAACAACGTCTCTCTTCTGAGCTCTTTGATGACCTTGTGTAAGGAGCTGGGTTTTCTTAAACATATCGTATATCTGTCCTGATATTCTTCTTTTTCACAGCTTCATTTTATATGCATTTCCAGCTTATATGGAAAATCTTCTGCATGACAGCACTCTGCTCTGTATGTGACTGAAAGCATTAATTATATGGTACATTTATTCTCTCTCAGTTTTGCCTCAGTGTATTAGAGCAGCTCCTGTGGGTGATAATAAAAGGCACTATCTGAATTATCTTGTTACAGATGGGTTGAATTGTCATAAGATAGAATTTTCTGAAACATTTTCAGATTATTATTTTTTATTTTGAAATCTCCTTCCATCCAAACCACAGAGCCTAGGGCTTGCCAATCGGAAGGTCGGCGGTTCGAATCCTGCGGTGGGGTGAGCTCCCGTTGCTCGGTCCCAGCTTCTGCCCACCTAGCAGTTCAAAAGCACGTCAAAGTGCAAGTTGAAAAATAGGTACTGCTCCGGCAGGAAGGTAAATGGCGTTTCTGTGTGCTGCTCTGGCTCACTGGAAGCAGCTTAGTCATGCTGGTCACATGTCCCAGAAAAACTGTCTGCGGACAAACGCTGTTGGCCAGTAAAGCAAGATGAACGCCACAACCCCAGAGTTGTTCGCAACTTGACTTAATGGTCAGGGGCCCCTTTACCTTACCAAGAGATCACCCTGATAGCTGCAGGTACTATGTTCTGGAGAACATTTGAATTTTTTGGGGGGGGGGACCTAAAGGGTTTACTGAATGTAGTACCATGGCATCTGATTCTGTGTTGCTAGATGTCCCCATAAAGAATGTCAGGAACAGGCTATAATAAGACGTGTGCATGCACATGAAAGCTCATACCAATGACAAACTTAGTTGGTCTCTAAGGTGCTACTGGAAGGATTTTTTTATTTTGTTTCGACTAAGGCTATAATGAAATGAAGTTCTTACTAAATTTGTCACTGAATTGTATAAAATATAAATGCTGGTTAACTAAGGCAGCTATTTAGATGAGAAGTTATTTTTGAAATTAAGAGAAGAGGGGTTGCCACTTCAATGTAGTGTTTTCTCTCCTTTTAGGGTACTGACTCACCACTACCAGCACATTCTGGCCTTGGTATTTGCTCTAAAAGAGATAAATGAAAATCCCTGGATCTTACCCAACATCAGCCTTGGCTCCCACCTCTATAACAGTGGTTTCAGATCAAGTGCAACATATCTTGCCTCCATGGAACTCCTCTCCACAAAGGGCAAATTCTTCCCTAACTACAAGTGTGATGTCCAGGACAATCTTATAGCAATCATTGGGGGACCTAATTGTGACGTTGATCTCAACATGGCAATTATGCTGTGGAACTACAAGATTCCACAGGTAAGTTGTGCTCACACAAAAAATAAAGAATCATCCATCCTACCATTTTAGATTTAGTAAGCATTAGAAAACTGCATATATAATAGGGACAGACCGAGCAGTTAATTACATGCCAGTTCCTGGCACTGAAAAATAGTTCTACTCCATCCTTTTCTATCCCATTGCATGCCTTTGTGTGCCATTTCACACACACACCCCATTTTGTCCTTCCCCTTCACATTTCTGCTCACTTTTTACACAAAATGGACACTTTTCAGTGTGTTTAAATACATTCGCTTTGTATGCATCTTTACAAGAAACACAAAATTCTGTGCATGGAATTGCGTTGCAAAACCAGGAAATGTACACACTCCCAATGGGAATTGTGTTTCAATCCACAATCAAATACAGGAATATCAGATCAGGGTGGATCAAGCAAATTCTTCCCCAATTTATGTCCAAATACAAAAGCTAGGATACAAAGGATGGGGCATTTGATGCCCTGAAGGGGAATTTCACATCTGAGGGGATTTTGAGCTTGGTTCCCGAATGGCTCCATTTTCAAACATTTCGGCTCCCGAACACTGAAAACCCATAAGTAAATGCTCCAGTTTTTGAACATTTTTCGGAACCTGAACATCCGACGCAGCCTCTACTTGAGTGTAAGAAGCTCTTGCAACCAATTGGAAGCGGCGCCTGGGTTGTCAAACTTTTCAGGAATGAAAAATGGGCTTCCAGAACAGATTACGTTCGAGAACCAAGGTTTGACTGTACACACAAAACACACACATACACACATACTGTACATACATACATACCATTTTCCATCTGCTCTTTACTTAGCTCCCGTATGGTTCTGCTCTTGTAGTAGATCGCAGATATCAAGGAGTTTTCTTTCACCAGATGTTCCCAGATGTTGACCATCAATATAAAGGGATGCTCCAGTTACTTCTTCATTTCAGGTGGACGTGGATTGGGGTGCTTCATCTGGATGATGACACTGGAGAGAGGTTTTCCCAGATTGTGCTTCCCATGTTTTCCCAGAGTGGCATCTGCTTTGACTTCATAGAAAAATTCCCACAACTCTCTTTTTCCGATGATGTTTTTCAAATGGCAGAAAATGGAATTGAAAGATCAAAGATGATCATGAATAGCACTGCTAGTGCCTTGATTGCACATGGTGAAATTCAGACCATGATTGTTCTGAGAATGTTGCTATTCACCCCAACGTTTATGGGCATGCCACTTAAGACAAAAGTCTGGATTATGACAGCCCAGATGGACTTCACATCTCTTTCCTTTCAGAGTAATTGGGACATAGATTCTCTCCATGGTGCTCTATCATTTGCAGTAAGTTCAAAGGAGTTGCAGACATTCCACTCATTTCTTCATGCAATAAATCCTACCTTGGAGAAGGAATATGACTTTATCAGAGTCTTCTGGGAACGTGCATTTAGCTGTTTATTTCCAGGCCCTTTGGTAGACAACACGGGTGGGAAACTCTGTACTGGAAGGGAAAAGCTGGAGACTCTCCCTGCATCAGTCTTTGAAATGAGCATGACCAGCCACAGTTACAGTGTCTACAATGCTATCTATGCTGTGGCGCATGCTCTGCATGCCATTTATTCGTTCGAATCCAAGCACAAAGGAAGGGCCAATAAGGGAAGGTGGACATTTTCATATCAACAGAGATGGCAGGTAATATCCTGAGCAGACTCCTTCAGGAGAGCTTTCTACACTTTTGTAAGTCGCCATGTCTTGTTAGCCTACCATTGAACTTTTGTATCCCTCTTTGTATTTAACAGAAACATACCGTGTTTTTAAGTGTCTTGTACATCGAACCTTCACCTTTTTCCTTTTTCCTTTTTTTTTACTTACCCCCTTCAGCTGCACCATTATCTGAGAAGTGTTTCCTTTAACAATACTGCTGGGGAAACCATTTCCTTCGATGAAAACGGGTCATTAGCAGCTGGATTTGATATTATCAACTGGGTCACATTCCCCAACCAATCCTTTCTCAGAGTGAGAGTTGGAAGCGTAGACCCACAGGCACACAAGGAAGAAGCGCTCACTATTTATGAAGATATCATTGTATGGCCAGATAAATTCAACCAGGTAGGGCCCATGCTTATCTTGGAATGCACTGACTCATTTTACAAATGTTGAGAAGGTGGGACTCAGGAGAAGCAAACTCCCCAAATGTATTTTCTGAGAGTATTTCCAAATTAGTATCTTCTTTCATTTATGGACAGACGCCACCTCTTTCTGCGTGTAATGACAATTGCCATTTGGGGTCCAGTAAGGCAAAGAAGGAAGGGGCACCATTCTGCTGCTATGATTGCCTTCCATGCCCAGAAGGAAAGATCTCAAACAAAACAGGTAAGAGATATTAGTACAGAGTAGGTTTCTGAAAAATGCATGCTGGCTCTGATTCACAGTATCCAAAGCTGCTCAGCAGTGGTGGTGATGGCCTCATCAGAGAGAGGGGGGGGGTATTGTAGTATACCCCAAGAAAATTATGGTATGCAAGGAGAGCAGTGATGAGGCTGAGCTTTCCTTTGGACCAGATATACTGAAGAAGTGAGTTTTAGTTCACAAAAGCTGATGCAGGGCCGTCTCTAGGCCCGGGCTGGGTGACGCAAGGCGCCAGGGCGCCTGGCCACCAGGGGCGCGGAAGGGACGGCGAACGGCTGGTGTCTGGGAGCAGCTGCTGCTGGCGGCCCCACCCCCCACAACGGCAGTAGCATGCGGCAATTGAGCTTCCTCCATGAAGCAGAATCAGCGAGACTCCTGACTAGAGTTGTACCATGTGCCTGCTGCCACTCTAGGCAGGAGTCTCGCTGATTCTGCTTCATGGAAGAAGGTCAATGGCTGCGCGCCACCGCCACGTCCTGGAGCCGCCACTGGAGGGAGGCGCCAAGGAGAGGCCGATCCACAGCGGGAGGCCAAGCAGCCCCCTCTGCGGGAGGTGGGCTCTGCGCCCAGGCCAGCCCCCTGCAAGGTGGTGCACACCGTCCAGGCTCCGCCATCCTCCATCTCTGCCCCTCAGCCGCGCGCTACTGCTGCCGTGGGGGGGCGCCGGAGGATTATTGCACCACGGCGCTGGATACCCTTAAGATGTTACTGAGCTGATGCCATGAAAATGCACGAGTCCTTAAGGTGTCACGAGACTTTTTTATTTCTATAATCTCTGTTTCTGACCCAACCACAACTTATCACAAACACAGTTACATGGTACGTCAGGCATCTCCAAACTCAGCCCTCCAGATGTTTTGGGCCTACAATGCCCATCATCACTGACCACTGCTCCTGTTAGCTAGAGGTAGTGGGAGTTGTAGTCCCAAAACATCTGGAGGGCCAAGTTTGGGGGTGCCTGCAGTACGTCAAAGGACCAGCCTCCCTCTAGGACTTTAAAAAATGTTAAGAATCACAATTGTTCACATGAATCAAACATAAATACCAATTACCAAAAAATATTCAGGACCATAAGAAAGGTTCAATGACTTCAATCACATGACATTTGAAGGAGCCCGGTGTTCTCTGTAGGTTCTTCCCTGTATCTTTCTCCCCTAGCACCCTATGCTCAGAAAGGGTTTTGAATGCTGAGGGTTGTTTAGTGTATATATCGAAAGCCATGTTTTCTTTTTCCAGACATGGATGACTGCATTCAATGTCAAGAAGATCAATATCCAAACCGTGGCCAGGATTTATGCATTCCAAAATATTTAAGTTTCTTGTCTTATGACGAACCTTTGGGGACCAGTTTGGCCATTTTTGCTCTTTCCTTCTCTTTCCTCACAGCTCTGGTGCTTGGAGTCTTCATTAAGCACCAAGACACTCCCATCGTCAAAGCCAACAACCGGAGCCTCACCTACGGTCTCCTCATCTCCCTCCTGCTCTGCTTCCTTTGTGTATTCCTATTCATTGGTCAGCCTGAGAAGATATCGTGCCTCTTTCAGCAACCTGCGTTTGGCATTATCTTCTCAATGGCAGTTTCTTGTGTGTTGGCCAAAACCATCACTGTGATCATGGCTTTCACGGCCACCAAGCCTGGGTCCAGGATGAGGAAGTGGATAGGGAACAGACTGGCCTTTTCCATTGTTCTCTTGTGCTCCCTTATTCAAACCACTCTTTGCGCTGTGTGGCTGGCAACCTCTCCCCCATTCTTGTATTTTGACATGCACTCAATGACTGAAGAAATTGTTCTGGAATGTAATGAGGGTTCAGTTATTATGTTTTACTGTGTCTTGGGCTTTATGGGCTTCCTAGCCATTGTCAGCTTCACGGTGGCTTTCCTAGCCAGGAAATTACCTGACAGTTTTAATGAAGCCAAGTTTATCACCTTCAGCATGCTTCTGTTTTGCAGTGTTTGGCTGTCCTTTGTTCCCACCTACCAGAGCACCAAGGGGAAATACATGGTAGCCGTGGAGATCTTCTCCATCTTAGCTTCCAGTGCGGGGTTACTGATTTGTATCTTTTTACCAAAATGCTATATCATTGTGGTTAGGCCTGAGTTGAACACTAGGGGACAGCTAATTCAAAGAATAAATTAAAGATGCTAAATAGTAGGTGCCTATGCCTCACATTCTGATGTTTTCGAACGTTTTTCAGAAGCCGAATATCTGATGCGGCTTCCGATTGAGTGCAGGAAGCTCCAGCAGCCCATCGGAAGCTGTGCCTTGGTTTTCAAATGGTTTCTGAAGTCGAACGGACTTCCAGAATGGATTAAGTTCGAGAACCAAGGTACCACTGTATAGCCAAAATGACTAACAGCAGCGGCTGTTGGGGTGGGATGGTGCAAGTCAGCCAGTCAGCCAAGCTGAGGGACCAGCGCCTTCTGCTGGCTGCCCTGAGGCATCATCGGGCAAACAATGCTAAGGAAGCAGCTGAAGAGCTGCCACCACAATCATCCATACATAATGTCTCTTAGCTCCGAAACTGAGGAGGAGGAGGAGGAGGAGGAGGAGGAGGAGGAGGAGGAGGAGGAGGAGGAGGAGTTTGGACTTGATATCCTGCCTTTCACTCCTAAGGAGTCTCAAAGCGGCTAACCATCTCCTTTCCCTTCCTCCCCCACAACAAACACTCTGTGAGGTGAGTGGGGCTGAGAGACTTCAGAGAAGTGTGACTAGCCCAAGGTCACCCAGCAGCTGCATGTGGAGGAGCGGAGACACGAACCCAGCTCCCCAGATTACGAGTCCACCGCTCTTAACCACTACATCACACTGGCTCAGAGCAGAAGAAGGTGATAGTGATGAGCACAAGGCAGGAGAAGAGCAGCTTCTTGAAGCAAGTATTGCCTTGCCTCTTTCTCCTATCCTCACCAGCCTTCCTTCCTTTTACTGCCGCCCCCACTGCACATATCTGCTAAGATCCCAAGGGGAAGCACCCTCCCAATGGCAGACAGAGGGATAGTGAAGGCTGGGGGCCACTGCTCTCCTGGCTTCCAACAGGGGTGCCACGGCTATCCTGCTGCTGGCAGGAAGGCCTTCTCTGGCCATTTCTCCACATCTCTGGGGATGTCGACCGCAGAGACTGCCCTTCCATTGTAACAGCCTTCTCTTCGCTTCACTGCTTTTCTGGAGTGGTAGGGACAGCTTCTGGGTATTTAAAGATAGACTAATGTCCATAAATATTAAGATATTTTGGGAAGTCTCATTCCTAACACCCCTCACGTCTTCTGATGTTACAATATTAGCCGTTCACTAAGCTTTCCATTGTATCTGATGTACTTCATACAGCACCTGATTAATAGGATGAATTCTCAAGATGCAGGTGTATTGCGAACACCCAGATCATAACTTAGCAGCCCAACCCCTTATTTTTCCCATAACTAAAAAAAATCTATAGATGTTCACAAATCACCTCTTTCTTGGAAGCCAGAGGAAAAAAGAACATTTAGAAGCATGGAAAATTGTATTATGCTGAGTTAGACTATTAGTATGCTCAACACTGACAGTCAGTGACTAAGGAACACAGGTGGCTCTGTGGTCTAAACCTCTGAGCCTCTTGGGCTTGCCCATCGGAAGGTCAGCGGTTCGAATCCCCATGACGGGGTGAGCTCCCGTTGCTCTGTCCCAGCTCCTGCCAACCTAGCAATTCAAAAGCATGCCAATGCAAGTAGATAAATAGGTATCGCTCTGGCGAGAAGGTAAACGGCTTTTCTGTGCGCTCTCATTTCCATCATGGTGTTCCATTGCGCCAGAATCAGTTAAGTCATGCTGGCCATATGACCCGGAAAGCTGTCTGTGGACAAACACCAGCTCCCTTTGTCTGAAAACAGATGAGTGCCGCACCCCAAAGTTGAATTTGACTGGATTTAACACCCAGGGGTCCTTTATGTTCACCATTCATAGTGCATAAACATAATCACTGCAGCATATCCAAGAAGCCCTGGCAGATAATGGGTGACCAGGTGCAGCTAAGTCAACTTTGATAACTTTATGAGTTATCCTTTGTACTCCTCTCCTAAAAGTTCCTTTTGAAGCTTTACAGATTTGATTAGGTGCCTGTGTGTATGAATTGGCATTAGCAGCTACAGTGGTACCTCTGGTTAAGAACTTAAATTCGTTCCAGAGGTCCGTTCTTAACCGGAAACTGTTCTTAACCTGAGATACCACTTTAGCTAATGGGGCCTCCTGCCTCCACCATGCCGCCGGCACGCAATTTCTATTGTCATCCTGGGGTAAAGTTCTTAACCCAAAGTACAAAGTTGACAGTGGAATTTGCTGCCAAGCAGTGTGGTGGAGTCTCCTTCTTTGGAGGTCTTTAAGCAGAGGCTTGACGGCCATCTGTCAGGAATGCTTTGATGGTGTTTCCTGCTTGGCAGGGGGATGGACTGGATGGCCCTTGTGGTCTCTTCCAATTCTATGATTCTATGATTCTACTACTTCCAGGTTAGCGGAGTCTGTAACCCAAGGTGTTTGTAACCCGAGGTACCACTGTATTTGGAAAGGGATGTTGGATGCAAAGTTCTGTGAGGAAGAGAAACAGAAGCGGTTGCTATCTCCATCCCTCTTTCTGGCTGGGTTTCTGCATTTACCATTCTTCTGACAGGCAGAAACTCAGTTAAGTGGAGAGAATGTGATTCATTGAACTGAATGTGCTTTGCTAACTTAGATCCATAATTTTTATTGGGTCTGCTCTATGAGTATAACCAGCACTGGAAACAACCCATTGTAATGGATTGCTTTGAAGTCATTTTGGCAACAGGTACAGCCATTTTTAATCCCCACCCCACCCCCATTCCTGCCCCTTATGTTGCCTGACCAAATGTGGCAACCCTACTCTGAAAACCTCTGAATACGGCTGCCAGGAATTGCAGGAAGGGAGAGTTGCATTCCAGTCCTGGTTCATCCCATAGATTCTGTGGGTTTTCCACAATGGGCACCTGGTTGGCCATGGTGAGAAGAGGGTGCTGGACTAGATGGGCCATTGTCCCAATCCATCATGTTCCCATGTTCATCACGTTTGCAGCTATATAAGAGAAGCTTTTGGTCATCCTTTCCGCTGTGGTAAACATCTCTCTGCCTTTTGTCGCATTAGACCAGAGGTGTGAAACATATAAGCCAGAAACCAACTGAGAGGAAAGAATTATCTAGTGAAAATTGATCTGACAGCATGTTCTCCACTTCCGCTGTTGTCTGCTAACACGCATGGTGATCGCTCAGAAAGTTGCTGCTAGGGAACCTCTATTATTCATTATTTTTGAAGGGGTGATAAATATTGTCTCCTTGCTTTCAAGAGTGAAGAATTGGAGGAGTCTCAAACCTTTGCCATGGTTTATTTATCAGTTGCATTTATGTTTCACCATTTCCCCCCACCACCTCCCAGCGATTGGACCAACCAATTGACTTAAACCACTAAACACTGCAAAATGTCACCATCTCATACAGTAACAAACTTGAGCAACTTTTAAATCCGATGTGGCATTCATTTTCAGTATGCATGATTTTAAAATGCAATCTGGAGATTCCCAGTGGGGGAAGCTTTGTTGTTCCTTGCCATGTGGGGCAGAAAGAGTCTCTCTTTAATGCAGGCAGGCAGTGGCTAAGAGCAACCCTTCTAGGCATTTGCAAACCAACAGACAGGACAGGGTGTCTTTTCCAACCAACTACACCAGGGGTGCCAAACATTTTGGGGCACTGGGAGGATTTGAAATTTTGTGGCATCAGCCACCTCCACCAATGGAAAGAAAAGCACGTACTTCAGCCGCCGCCACCACGATGCTCTCAGATGAAAGCTCTGGGCGCCTCTCCTCTGTCTGGAATGGAAGGCGGTAGTCAGGGGGGTCCGATCTCAAATGTGGCAGAGTTGTGGTAAGAGAGTCTGAGCCACTGCAAGCAGGAAGAGCAAACAGTCCCTCGCATACTGTGGCTTTTCAAAAAGGAGATATTTATCAAAACCTATTGCAGAGGCCACAATAGCAATTACTGGTGGGCACCCATGGGCTCCACATTAGCAGTTCATGGTTCTACGCCGACACAACGCTGGTCTGAAACTTTCCTTTCCAGAATGTTTAACAAGATGATGGTGGCAACCTGGAGGCCCAGCCCCACGGCCATGGCAGTCCTCACCCAGGAGAAGCAGCTACATCCATCTACAGGGGGGGGAGGAGGAGGATGGAAGAAGTCTTTCAAAATTGAGAACGGTGGACTTTCAGACCTTTGCCCCCCCCCACCCCAACTGTTATCCATACTCTGTCCCCCAAATGCTGCTTAATTCTGTTAACTTATATTTACTTGTCACAATTTGGCATACTGATGAGGCGGCAGGAAAAAATTAGCTCCCACTGAAACACTGCTGTTTGCCCAAGCATTTAAAATGCTTACTCAGAGTAGATCCATTGAAGTTATCATCCATGACTGATTCGGACTTATTCCTTTCAGTGCGCCTACTCTGTCTAGAACTTTATTGGAGACAACCATTGCTATTTTTACTATTATTGTTGTTTTATCAATCATCTTGTAAACCACTATTTCAATGAAACTTACACCTAAGATAATTAAAAACAGAACAAACACATTATATCAGGCAAGAGCATTCAACTGTACACTTTCCAGTGCCTGGGGAAAACATTTTTCTTTAGATAAGTTTGCCCAGAAAGTTGGTGCAAGTTTTATTGTTATCTTAACTTTTCAAAAGTCTTAAATTATTGTTATTTTTTCTTATTCATAATTTGTTTTATCTTTTTTGTAAACCACTTTGAGAGCTTTTTTCTTACAATCAAACATTAGTTACCTTTTATAAAATAAATTGATGTGTTTTATTTTTCTTATTGCTTTCTAATTTTTATTCATTGCTTTCTAAACCACTGTCTCAAGGAGACTTACACATCAGATGATTAAAAAGCGTTAAAAAACACACAATCAGCAAATGCGTTAAAAACAAGACTAAAGCCCTAACAAATATTGTATTTTTCCATGTGTAAGTCTATATGTTGCAATTATTTATTTCTTAATTTTGGGCTCAAAAAATAGGGGTCGTCTTATACATGGGGACGTCTTATACTGTACATGGAAAAATACAGTAAATGCTAGTAGCAAAGGTTCATTTATTCAACTGGGAAAGTCTTCAGCTCCCAAAATAATGACTTTTATAGCGCTTGCTCCCTCTTCGTTAAACCTCACATTTCTCCTGTTTCACTTCTTCCTTTAGAGTTCATATTTTAGTTTTCACTTTTCAGCACAGCAATAAATTCTTCTCCCACACACACCATTTAAAAAAAATAAAAAGGCTTATTAATATCACTTAGCAATTCAAACCAATTTTGAGAGGCTCCCTCTTTTGGTCTTGGCTTCTAAAAGCTTGCCCCAGTCCCTCCACACACACACACCATTTTCATGTTACCTGTAATTCCCTCCCCTTCCTTTCCTAAGAAAGAGTTTGATGACCATTTGGGGTGCGGAGGGGAGTCATACAATTAGAAATGGGAAGCTGGAATAATGATCCTTACGTAAACAGACCCAGCTAGTTGGAGAGTCAGCTTAGCATCAAAAAGGGAGGCTTAGCTTAGCATAGATTTCATTTTTTTACAGCTAAAAGAATTCAGTTATTTTAAGTGGAAAGAGGCAACCGATAACTTTGAATGTAGCTTTCAGCTTTCAGCTCAGCTTAAAACCAGGTTTAAAAATCTGCTGCTTACGTTCTTGTAAAATTGTGGTTATAAACCAGACAGTGAAGCATGGTCTTCAAAACCTGAAATATATACTGCATATTTTAGGACGCACCCTATTTTTTAATATAATCTTTTTTATTCAGTTTTACACTACACATTTAAATTCAAACATTAGACGTAATCATCAACATTTAGGATTCCCTGAATCTTCAGACTTCCCTCCACCCTTCCATGGTTTCCATTTTCAATCTTTTTCAACTGCATCATATATTTTCCCTATTTTACACAAAATAATCCATTTTTACCTTCATTTTTAGTACATTACAAGCATTACTCAAATCCTGCCAAAGTTTTTAGTTGTTTACTGTGTTCTGTTAAGTACTTTGTAAATTTAGGGCGCACCCTATTCTCCTGATTGCAATCCTCTGTTAGTTTTTTTATCCGAGTAGGTCAGACACCCACCAAAATTAAGGTATCCCGGATATTTCTCCATAGCCCGGCACCCCAAGACATCGTGGCAAACTCGTTTAGTGGGTGGCCTCAAGACCCACCCTTTTAGCTACGCAACTGTATCTTACTGGAAACATTCAGTATACTGTATTGTACAATGTGATTCATTCCCTGTGCCTTACAGGGCTTCTTCTGAGGGCCATGACATTATTCTGAGGGCATTATTGTTTTAGTAGTAGCAGCAGCGTTAACATTGTTTAGATTTCTTATCCATCTTTCACCATGAAGTCCGAGGACACAGCTAAACCTGATTGCAATCAGGAGAATAGGGTGCGCCCTAAATTTACAAAGTACTTAACAGAACACAGTAAACAACTAAAAACTTTGGCAGGATTTGAGTAATGCTTGTAATGTACTAAAAATGAACTTTAAGGTATTCATATTTAGCTGTATTCAGCTAAGTTCTACTCAGAGTATACCCATTGAAATGATGGAGCAAGCTTATTTTCTGCTTCTCCAGAGGGGAAGACTGGAATCAGACTCAAATTACAAGAAAGGAGATTCTAATTAAACATTATGAAGAACTTTCTAATGGTAAGAGCCATTCAGCAGTGGATTAGGCTCCCTTGGTAGGTGGAGGTTTTGAAACAGAGGTTGGAAGACCATCTGTCAGGGGTTTGTTAGCTGTGATTATTGCATTGCAGGGGGTAGGACTAGATAGCTCTTGGTGCCCCTTCCAACTCTGCAATTCTATGTTTCTGTGATAAACAAGAGATACAACCCTTGGGGGTCCCTTCCAACTTCATTAATGTTAGTCATGTCCATTGACTTCAGTGGGTTTACTCTGAGTAGGACCATTCTTGAACGACACCTAGAATCATGATTGTATTTTCATAGAATCATGGAATTGTAGAATTGGGATGCACCCCAAGGGTCAAGTAGTCCAAATAAATCCTGTTGATTAGCTGTTTGCTCCATAAAGTGTCTCTAAGCAACTTGCAGGGGGGAAAATATTAAAGCATAACATAAAGTTCTAAAAGTTTTTTTTTTTTTTAATTACAATAACAATCCAGAGAATAGACCTGTAAAACAGCAACAGGGCCATGCTAGAGTTTGACTGACCTTGAGCTTCATCGTGACAGATGTTGAAAACATCAAGCGAGATGTTCTTCTGATCAACTGGATTGCTGACCAGGCAGGTGAAAGTGGAATCTGAGGTGTTTGGCCGCCATGACAGGTGAAGATCCTTGTCGTCGTTGGTGAGGCGATACCAGTCTAAAGCTTCTGAGGTCCTGAGTGGGTTTCTGTTTTCCCAGGAAAAATGCAAATCTGACTTTCCAGGCGCCCGACAATGCAGCGTCATGTTACATCGATTGGCAGTGCTGGAAATGACCTGGTGATTTATTTGTGGTGGCGGCACCGGCTCTGTTGGATAAAAACGATAGATGTTTGCGCTCTGTGGCACACAAAAAGATTGATAGCCATCCTAACTCCTCACTTGGTTGTGAGATAGGCAAAGAAGATAGAGTCCCTTACCATGGACCATGAGGCGGAAGGAGTATTCCACAATCGCTGAGGAAGCAAACCTCACACGGACGTCCATCACTCCAGAGTCCGCCACTGTCAGGTCTTTCATCTTCAGCGTGGTCTCATCAACCATTTCTACCCATGGTCCAAAACTGTCGTTTGCATGTGGTCTCCTCAGCTTCCCCTCGGCGAACTCGGCAACCAGGAGTGGCTGAACCCCAGTGGGGGTGAATTTCCATTCAACCTCGTCCACTCTTTTCAGGGGGGGTATATTTAGGCGAAACAAGACTGACCCACCGAGAATCCTGTGCAGCTGGTTGGGGGGATCTTGCGCAGGAAAATGAGCAGCACCTGAAGCCAATAAGAAATGAAAGCAAACCACATTCATTCAGTGCTTTACCAGCTGCACTGGCTCCCGGTGGAGTACAGGGTCAGGTTTAAGGTGCTGGTTTTGACCTTTAAAGCCTTATGCGGCTTAGGACCCTCGTACCTACGGGACCGCCTCTCCCGGTATGCCCCGCAGAGGACATTAGGGTCCACAAATAATAACATACTGGAGATCCCGAGTCACAAGGTGGTTAGACTGGCCTCGACCAGGACCAGGGCCTTTTCAGTACTAGCCCCGACCTGGTGGAACGCTCTCTCTCAGGAGACTAGGGCCCAGCGGGAGTTGTCATCTTTTCGTAGGGCCTGCAAGACGGAGCTGTTCCGCTTGGTCTTTGGACTGACTCAGTCTGACCCCAGTGTTACCCTCCCCTAAGGCTTTATCCTACAGATATTTAAATGAGATTCCACTTGTAGATTCCTAATTTTAAAATTGAATTTTAACATTGTATTTAATCTGCATTTTAATTGAATTGTTTCTTTTATGCTTGCTTTGATATTCTTGTTGTTAGCCGCCCTGAGCCCGGTCTTGACTGGGAAGGGTGGGGTATAAATAAAATTTATTATTATTTATTATTACTACTACAATAGTAATAATAATTAATAGTGACAGTAATTACTAGTAATAATTACTACTAGTAGTAATAATTAATAGTGATAATGGATGCCAGCAGTAATTAATAATAGTAATAATAACTATAGGGAGAGAAAACGTATGTCCCCACTGTAATAACAATGATCATTTTATTATTTATAATTATTATTTATTATTTATATGCTGCCCATCTGACTGGATAGCCTGAGCCACTCTGGGCGGCTCCCAACAAAATATTTCACAAGAAAACATCAAACATTAAAAGCTATAGATACTATAGACTGTTTTTTGTTTTGTTTTCAATGATGCAGCTTTAAATATTGATGTGCTGTTTTTACTATCTGAGTTTTAATAAACCCTTTTGTCCATTGTTTTAATTCTATTAGAGTTTAATTGCTTTTTAATTATTCTCTTTTATATGCCTTTAGCTTTTTCCATCTTATCTGTGACCTTTTGATTTGCGTAAACCCTGCAGTTTTGCTTCCCTACAATGGAAAGCGAAAATCCTTCTCTTAAAGTCTGAAAATCTGAAGATGTCAAAACCTTCTTGGAACTTACGGCTGCTCGCTTTCCTTGGAACAACAGAATGATTCCCATTTCACAAAGTTGCTGCTGCTGTTGTTGGGGGTGGGGGTGGGGGGTCCTTGAATTTCAGGAGAATGGCTGCCAGCTAGGCAGGTGAAGCTACCATAATTTCCTTGGTCTCAGTGGTGTACATGCTTTCCCTCCTCCCCATTTTAACTTCACAACTACCCTCTGAGGTAGGCTAGGCTGAAAGATGGTGACTGGCTCCAATGTCACAACCAGGGAGCTTCATGGCCAAGTGGGGATCCGAACCCTGGTCTCTCCCAGGCTCCAGTCCAACAATCTAACCACCCCTGGCTCTTTCCATCGGGATGCACCACTCCACTAAGGACTTGCGCTGGAGATGAGGAGCACCCTTGACTGTTTTGGGTCCTGAGAACATCAGAAGAGTCTTTCAGCAGCAGCTGGATAAAGCCCAAGGGGGCCCATCTAGCCCAGTCAATAACAGTCAACCAGATGACCCAAAGGAAATCTGCAAGCAAGCAGGACCTGAGTGCAACAAAGAGGATTCCCTCCCCACTTGGGATCCAGAAACCAGCCTCTGTCAGGGGAGGTAGGTCTTGCTAGGCACTGGGCTGGCCATGGGATTCCTGTCTCCCTTTTCTCCACTGCTCACCTGGGAACTGGAGAATGGCGAGCAGAAGCATGAGCTGGGTGCTGTGGGTTTCCATCCTTGCCTCTGCCTCCGTTCTCTGCTACGGTACCTTCCTCCCGCAGTGCTGAAATGGGTTCTTGTGTGAGGTCTTCCTTCTCTGCACAAGTCTTCAGCCCCTCCTGTGTTGCCTTCAGGCCTCCCAACCAACCACAAGTTTCCTCTTCAGCCCCCGAGCTTGACACTTAAGTCTCACTTCCCTGCCAGAAGCAGCAATTGGGTGAGGCCCTCTCACCCCAGTCTGAGAAGTGTTGGCCCTGGGTTTCCTGGTAGCAGATCAAAGAAGATAAAAGCTGACGTGATGGCTGCACATCCCAGCAGAAGGGATGACAGCAGGTGAACCAAAACTCAGCTTTTCTCCAAAACTCACACTTCTGAGAATTTTTGCATGGCCAATAGGGGTGTGTGTGTGTGTGTGTGTGTGTGTGTGTGTGTGTGTTTATTAGGGGAATGGGTGCAGAAAAATGCATATACCCAGGGAATCAATACTGTATACCAAAGCACATGCTCTTCAGGGAAATTTGCTTGCAAAAAAGGGGGGAATTAGGCAAAATGGAACCAAGCTTTTGTGGGATAAATGTACACTGAAATGAGCCAGTATGGTGTAGTGGTTAGAGTGTTGGACTGGGACCTGGGAGATAAGGGTTTGAATCCCACTCGGCCATGATGCTCACTGGGGCCAGTCACTACCCCTCAGTCTGACCTACCTCACAGGGTTGTTGTAGAGATTAAAGGAGCTGGGAGAGAACCATGTACACCACCTTGAGCTCCTTGGAGAGAAAGGTGCAGTGAGGAAGATTGGAAACTGAGAGAGCTCAAAACTGGCAGATTGCTCCATCAGAAGGGCCCTGTGTGTTGATCACTTTCTTAGAAATGTTTTTTGCTGCTGCTCTAAGGTTTTGGTTACTTTCATGAAAGTATTTTTCTGACCAGTCGTGTATTTTAAGAGTGTGTGTGTGTGTCCCTTGTATTTACCAAAAAATGTAATAACCCTCCTCCTGTTTGCAGGAACAGGTCTTGACAAAGACAATGGAAATATCTTTTGAGATAAGTTCGTTATTCAGGAACTAGAGAAATGTGGATGTGGTCTTCCAAAAATGAAGGCCAGGTCCTCTTCACTTCAAACTCATCTTACAAAACAACAATGCACTAGAAGGAGCAAACAATGGTTCTCAGGATTACGGGTTACCTTATTCGCTCACTAAAGAAGCCCCTTTCCCCCTCTCTCCATAAAAGTTAGAAGAATCAAAGGTTTGTTCATTTGTTGCACTTGCATCTCAAGGAGCCCTTCAAGGGTCTACACACACACACCCATTTTATCTTCACAACCCTGTGAGGTGGCCCAAGGTCACTCAGTAAGTTTCAGGACTGTGTGGGGATTTGAACCTGGGACTCCCAGTAGGTCTGGGAGATGTACTGATACATTGTCCAGAACAAGTTTGAGGGCCAGAGCGTGATGATGATGACCCGATTTTTGACCAAGGCAGTATACTGCAGGTGGGGTTTACTGGCACCTTAACCGCCTTCTCTGGCTGAGCGGGTGGGCTGCCTTATTCCTCCCCAGGCTGGGCACTGGCAGCAGCGAGGGCAGCAGCATCTTCACCACAATGCCTCGTGATGGTTGAGCCAGTGCTCCTTCCTTTTCCCTCCGCATGCCAGGCAGTGGCGGTGGCAAGAGCGGTGGCAGTTTCAACCCAGTGCCTTGCGGTTTTCAATGTGGGCCGGGACTCCTCATTTGTGTGAACAGTGCCATGCCTGTCCGACTTCGCAATCCCCTCTCCCTCTGTGTTCCCCAGGTGTGGGGCCAATACTAGGGCTGGGTGATGTATCTTGGCTGCTTCTCCCCATCCTATTTCCTCCTTCCTCCTTATTTCAGACATTGTGATGTATCCCTCACTATAAAGGTAAAGGTAAAGGGACCCCTGACCATTAGGTCTAGTCGTGACAGACTCTGGGGTTGCGGCACTCATCTCGCTTTATTGGCCAAGGGAGCCGGCGTGCAGCTTCCAGATCATGTGGCCAGCATGACTAAGCCGCTTCTGGCGAACCAGAGCAGCGCACGGAAACGCCATTTACCTTCCCACTGTAGCAGTACCTATTTATCTACTTGCACTTTGACATGCTTTCGAACTGCTAGGTTGGCAGGAGCTGGGACCGAGCAACGGGAGCTCACCCCTTCACAGGGATTCGAACCGCCGACCTTCTGATCAGCAAGCCCTAGGCTCTGTGGTTTAACCCACAGCCCTCACTATATTGTGATGTTTACCTGGCGATATGGCAGGATGTTGAAAACCTAATATCACCCAGCCCTATCTCCCATGTCCTAGTCTGACACTCTAACCACTACACCACACTGGCTCTCTACAGGTATACGTTTCAGTATACTTAAACCTCAGATTTTCAATGGTTAGTTAGCTCACAGCTGCAATGGGACTCCCTCTTGGCTCCTCAAGCGTCTCATGGACCAACCCAACACTTTGCTGGACCAAGGAATGGGTGAGAGACTGTTACCTTGCTGGCACAGGAATCTGAAGTAGGAAGCTTAACTCTCAGAAGTTAAGCTTAACTCTTAGCGTTCCTCTTCCTCCAAGATTTGGTATATACCTTCCCATCCCTAGTGGTTACTATGGCACATGGCTGCAATCACTTTCTCTAAGACTTCTGGGTACTTAGGGATCCTTAACTGTTTGGAATTAAGCTGTGTGGATGTTAATGGTAACGCCTGTTACCTCGCTGTCTGAAGCAGCACTCGTAAACTCCCCCTCTTTCATTTCCGTGTAGTAAACAACTCTTTTTGTAGAAAAGCTCTTTATTGGGTGTATGGATTAAAAGCATGCACACATTTTAAATGAACACACACCCTGATTCCACACAAAAGCTTCCATTCCCTTTAAACATGTTATGGTGAGTTCCTATACTGTACATGCCAGACATGCATGTGGGTTCAAACATACGTACAGCTTGTAACAAATTCCTATCCAGTTCTTAGATTTCCCTTATTGGCTGTTAGGTTGGCGTCTGATCTACTGACTTCTGCTCTTGCATTGCTTGCTTGTATTAAGAGCATGCAAAGAGCCCTACAAGTGGATCAGGCTAAAGGGGGCCTGATAACTCTCCCCACTTCTGCTCCCCATTATTATTCAGTGGCCTGGTGCCTCTGAAACGGGAGCCATTATGCAGCCATCATGACTTGATGGAATTGTCTTCAGAGAAGCTGCTGCATTCTCACCATAACTGCACTACCCATTTCATCATGCTGGTCTTCCCTCTCACCCATTGGGATCATGCTCTACATGGTTGTCTTTTGCAGAGAGCCCCCATGTGGAGGTATCAGTTGACACAAGTCATTCATCATTATAACACAGGAAGTGCTTTGTTGGATGTTACAGGGGGAATTTCCCAGCTCTCTTGGATTGTCAAACAAAGACTCCAGCCAAGATTAGAGAAGCAAAACAGCAGCCAGTAGGCCTGATCTTTATTATTGCAACAAGACTTCAAACTACTACGTTGAAGAAGCAGAAAGAAGCCCTGAACAAAGGAAGGCTCCCCTTTTTATAAGTTTCCCAAATTACCCATAACACCCTTACTAAAGCATCATACATTTGTCATAACTATGTCATCATCATCATCATCATTTATTTATTTATACCTTGCCCATCTGGCTGGGTTTCTCCAGCCACTCTGGGCGGCTTGCAGCTTCCAACAAAATATTAAAATACAATAGTCTATTGAACATTAAAAGCTTCCCTAAACAGGGCTGCCTTCAGATGACTTCTAAAAGTCTGGTACAGTGGTACCTTGGGTTACGAACGCGATCCGTTCCGGATCGCAGTTCGTAACCCGAAAAGTTTGTAACCCGAAAAGGGCATTTTGCGCATGCGCAAAGCGCCATTTCCGCTATTTTTGTGCTTTGCGCATGCGCAAATGTGCGCGGCGCTTCTGCACACGCACACGCACCGAAAATACTTCCGGGTTTGCGCAGTTCGTAACCCGGGTTGTTCGTAACCCGAAGTGTTCGCAACCCAAGGTACGACTGTAGTTGTGTTTCTCTTTGACATCTGATGGGAGGGCATTCCACAGGGTGGGTGCCACTACCGAGAAGGCCCTCTGCCTGGTTCCCTGTAACTTTGCTTCTCTCAGCGAGGGAACCGCCAGAAGGACCTCAGCGCTGAATCTCAATCTAGCCCTCGGCTCAGGGAGGGATCTTCTGGCAGAAACCTGACCTCCCCCTTGCAATCTTTAGGTGAAACAAAGGTAAGCATTGACATTTTCTTGTTTTCCCAGCCAAGTTAAGCCGAGACCCCAATCCACTAAGGTTGGGTTTGGGATTGTTCTTGGAATGACTACCTGTCTGGCACTCAGGTGCCAGGATGCCAGCAATTATCACCCAGGCAGTGGAGCCAATTATGGCTGCCCCTACCCACGTCCCAAGCTCCTCCCCTGCTAGCGATTTTCCTTCTGAGTAGAACAATGTTGGAATGGCGCAAATCCATCACTGGACTGATTTTATATGAATTTCTAAAGTTTTCCCATTGAGCCAGTACATAGAGACATTTATCAGTGAATAATGTGCAGCGGAGGCTCTTAGTCTTTGCCTTGTAGTGTGAGGAAGGAAGGGGTTTTTTGGGGGGGGGTCTCTCACCTCCCCTTCCAATTTCCCAGTAACATGGATTAGCCTAAAGCTTCACTTAGTCCAGCATCCTGTTCTCACAGTGGCCAACCAAATGCCCCACTGTGAACCCCGAGAGCAGGACGTGAGCGCAACAGCAACACTCTCCTCACTTGTAGCTTCCAACAACTTGTATTATTCAGAAAGCGACCTTGTGCAAAAATGCCATAATGCACCCAGTCTCCCAAAGGAATGTTTCCCCCCGGAATGTCTCCTCTTGGGGGGGGGGGGAGTGAGGGTTGATGCAGCTCAGTCATTGTCAGAGAGAGAGAGAGAGGCGTTCTCTATTCTCGTCAACCTGCAGAGACAGGCAGAAAGAGAAATGTAAGAGGCTTCATAATGCAGGGCCAACCACACGCTAAGAAAACAGATCCTGAAGATTTGAGGCTGCAGAGCAAACCAGGAATAAATCAAATCCTGTACACTACCAGATCGACAGGCATCTTGCTTCCACTTTGGGCTCATCCACACTTCTGCTTGTGCATAAGAACATAGTAGCATAAGAAGAGCCCAGCTGCTGGATCAGGCCAAAGGGGGCCCACCTAATCCAGCATCTTGCGGTACCCCCTTACTTCAAAGCGCTGGGGTTTCCTCAGCTGAAGAATCCCCTGTCCTGATGGCGTCGTGACCAACTGGAAGTCTGATCCTGCAGCTTTTTCTTACAGAGGCCCATGAGATGCCTGTGGGAAACCAGCAAGCAGGAATTGAGCACAAGAGCAACTCTCCCCTCCAGCTGTTTCCTGCAGCTGACATTCAGAAGCATCGCTGGCCCCAACGGCAGAAATGTGCTATTCCATAAGATTAACAAGCACGGATCTCTCAGGATAGCCAGGGAAAGAAGAATGCATAATTGGCCAACCCAACTCCAGTTGACATGTACTAGAGAGTAACAAAAGATGCTTCCTACCTTTGGGGTCTGACGTTTTGTTGATTTTCCTATACAGGAAGACCCCCAAGAACACAAGCAAGATGATTGATATGACTGGAATTGAGATTTGGTGATGCTGAAAAGGCCAGAGGATAAACCAGAATGCCCTCTTGCCTGAAAAAAGCAATAATTGTCTTTTCAGGGTGATTGTAACAATCTTATTAGATTCCCTCGGCTTGAAATCCCTCACTCTAAAAACTTAGTGACACACCGGGTCGTCCACCTTCAGCCTATACCGTGTTACTCAAGGACACAAACTATTGACGCCACTCTTGAGGGAAGTTTTGTCTTTTAAAGAGCTTCCACCTATACTGCTTTCGATACTCTGCTGGAAATAAGAAAGACGGTTTCTCCTTGGCACATAAAAGATGAAAGTTTATTAACTCAAATTCATAATGGTTGCTTTAAAGATTCAAGCTTCGTTACTGTCATAAGTTATTGCTGTCAAACACGTAACATGGAACTTGCTTATTCCTTATCTAAACCCTACACTACCCTGACCCTGCAACCACCCACGCTCCCACTCCCTTGTACTCTCCAACCGACAAAACGGCTCCTCCCTCCTTTTAAGCTCCAAGCAGACCCGCCTCCATTAGAATGTCCAGTCAATCAGGCAGGATGTGGGTTTAACCCTTGCAAAGCCAGGCTAAAAGAAAAAGGGAAATTTCAAAACTATGTCAATTTGTTACAGCCCTCTCCCCACCCACCCCGGACCACCCTCCCCAAACTTCTGAGGATGGCAGGACTACCAAGAAGGCCCCCCTCTGCCAATCTCAACACCTGAAAGAGTCTGTAAGGGAGGAGGTGGTCTTTCATCTAGGCAGGTGAAAGTGAACGGGATTGAATTTCTCCCACATCCTTACAGTAAGTTTGAGATGCTGAAACAAGTACGTACCATAGACAGTGAGGCCAAACGTGTGTGTTTCAGTCACTCCTGTGGAAAATGTCACATGAGCCTTGTAGACCCCACTGTCCTTCACCACCAAGTTGCTTATCTTCAGCATGGAGCCATCAACTGTTTCCAGACGCTGCCCAAAATTGTCACTCATATTCCACCGCACCCATTTCCCATCGCTGAATCGTCCGAGGTCGTTTGCCTCACCTTTTCGAGGGTGGAATATCCATTTAACTATGGACACGGTATTGGCTGAGGTTATATGTACAGGAAGCAAGGCAGATTCTCCCAAGATCTTGTTCAGCAGAATCGTAGGAGTCTTTGGTACCTGACTGCTTACAAGGCCTAGGTGTTTTTCAGGAAGGGAAAAATAAGTAAGAGGAGAAAGTGAGAAAGTGAAGGGGGGAGTTCCAAATATTGATGCTTCTTTTATATCAGATAGAGCAGCATATCATGATATTGTTGCATGTTTTCAAGATGGTCTGAATATTAGCATTAGTGCTGTTCTTAAACCGAGGTACCACTGTATATGGATTTAGAAATGATTTTGTTACATGTTATTTGTTTGTTTGAATCAAATAAAAATTATTTCAAAAAAACAAAGAATGCAATAGAGGTTTCAATTGCTAAATTAGTTGGACAAGTTTCTTTGTAAGAGAATGACCTAAGCTACCATGTCTGCAGAGATGGGGCACCTCTGGTTCTCTGTCTCCTTCCCCTGGTGCCTGTGAACTGTCTGCTACCCTCTTGACGTCCCCCAATGTCCTGAGCTGCTAATGGAGTTTCATCTTTGTTTTGGAGCTTCCTTGGGATCTCTCCTGCTAACCCTATTCTTCATTGGAGTCCTCCGCTCTTTGGACCCCACGTCATCTGTGGCAGGGATGACAACCAATTAAGAAAGCAAGACATGTACGGTACGTCTACTAGAATACACACGATGGGAAGATGAGAGGAGGACTCCCTTACTGAGCGCCCGAGGGTCCCCGTCCTGCCGCTCACCACCTGGACTAGGGCGGGGCTGGCAGGCTCCACAAAGGACTGCTGCCGCTGCTGCTGGGCAGAGGGCTCTGTTTTTGTTTTTAAATTGCTGTTGTTGTTTTTTTACCTATGTCATTTTAAACTGTGATATTAATGCTGTATTCTTAGTTTTAGATTTAGATTTATGTGGAAATTGTTTTCCATTTGGTTGTGTATTTTTTGATGTGGTTTATTTATTGTTTATGACTTTTGCAATTTTGTAAATCTTGTAAATACAAGTAAAATGAAGAAGAAGAAGAAGAAGAAGAAGAAGAAGAAGAAGAAGAAGAAGAAGAAGAAGAAGAAGAAGAAGAAGAAGAAGAAGAAGAAGAAGAAGAAGAAGAAGAAGAAGAAGAAGAAGAAGAAGAAGAAGAAGCTGGCTCCTTAAGTGTCCCCATCAGCATTGCCAAAGAGTGGGCCAGGTTGCGAGAGCTACAACTAAGTGATGGGGACCTCCAAACTAATGGTCAGCCATCCAACCTCTGTTTCAAAACCTTCAAGGAAGGAGAGTCCACCACCTTCTGAGGCTCTTACCATCAGAAAGTTCTCCCTAATGTTTAATTCGAATCTCCTTTCTTGTCATTTGAATCTGTTGGTTGAATCTACCCTCCAGAGTAAGCTTTCTCCATTTTCCATTCCATATTGTTCCCTTTTGTGGAATGCTAGTGGTTTATTTATTCCGGAGCTGCCGCAAGTTACATCAAAGCACTGGAAGTGAAAGACAGAAATCTTTGCATAAGTCTTTCTGATTTGTTTGCACATGTTTAAAATTTATGGGCAGAAGCGCCTTCCTGTTAACTGAGCTAGCACTTTCTCTGAGCTGCCTCATTCAGCTGTAAGACAGCCATCCCCACTTCCTCTTTCATGGCAAACCTCACTCCCCAAACCCTCTTCAACAACCTTGACCCCCTTCAACAAGCTAACAAATCTACCGTAGCAAGAGTTGCAGAACTTACCAGGGAAGGAGCAGATGATAAAAGTGCCCAAGAGAAGACAGACCACGGAGATTTTCCCGGCACATTTTGCAGCCATGACTCTGCATATGCTGCAAAGCTCAGGGCTGTGTTTAAACAAGTCATGAAAGTGACGGTAAATCCCACCAAAGATGGGAGAAAGTCACAAAGTCACCAAGAAAGCAGGCAAAGTGAAAGCAGGGCTCAAATTGGTCATCTGGGATCAGCTGATTAGTCAATAAAAGTGAGTCAGTTTCCTTGCTGAACTTCTAGGAGTCTGCCTAACTCATAGATCTAAGCAGAGAAGAGTCCTTAGGAGCCATTGGTGTACAGGTATATATATAGCTCAAGAGAGGGGAGTTGAGCAGTTTGTTTGCAACCTGAAACCTGCATTCAGTCTTAACTGCTCTTTTGGAAACTGCCACCATTCAGTTGGCAGAGCATTTGCTGGAGAGCTACTGTCAGTCAATGAGGGCAATACTGAGCTAAGCAGACCAATCGCCTAAGAATCATAGAATCATAGAGTTGTAAGAGACCACAAGGGCCATCCAGTCCAACCCCCTGCCAAGCAGGAAACACCATCAAAGCATTCTTGACATATGCCTGTCAAGCCTCTGCTTAAAGACCTCCAAAAGAAGAGACTCCACCACACTCCTTGGTAGCAAATTCCACTGCTGAACAGCTCTTACTGTCAGGAAGTTCTTCCTAATGTTTAGGTGGAATCTTCTTTCTTGTAGTTTGAATCCATTGCTCCGTGTCCGCTTCTCTGGAGCAGCAGAAAACAACCTTTCTCCCTCCTCTATATGGCATCATTTTATATATTTCAACATGGCTATCATATCACCCCTTAACCTTCTCTTCTCCAGGCTAAACATACCCAGCTCCCTAAGTCGTTCCTCATAAGGCATTGTTTCCAGGCCTTTGACCATTTTGGTTGCCCTCCTCTGGACACTTTCCAGCTTGTCAGTATCCTTCTTGAACTGTGGTGCCCAGAACTGGACACAGTACTCCAGGTGAGGTCTGACCAGAGCAGAATACAGTGGTACTATTACTTCCCTTGATCTAGATGCTATAGTCCTATTGATGCAGCCCAGAATTGCATTGGCTTTTTGAGCTGCTGCATCACACTGCTGACTCATGTCAAGTTTGTGGTCTACCAAGACTCCTAGATCCTTTTCACATGTACTGCTCTCAAGCCAGGTGTCTCCCATCCTGTATTTGTGCCTTTCATTTTTTTTGCCCAAGTGTAGTACTTTACATTTCTCCTTGTTAAAATTCATCTTGTTTGATTTGGCCCAGTTGTCTAATCTGTTAAGGTCATTTTGAAGTGTGATCCTGTCCTCTGGGGTATTAGCCACCCCTCCCAATTTGGTGTCATCTGCAAACTTGCTCAGGATGCCCTCAAGCCTATCATCCAAGTCATTGATAAAGATGTTGAATAAGACTGGGCCCAAGACAGAACCCTGTGGCACCCTACTAGTCACTTCTCCCCAGGATGAGGAGGAGCCATTGATGAGCACCCTTTGGGTTCGGTCAGCCAGCCAGTTTCAAATCCACTGAATGGTTACAAATCGACTCCTCCTCCTCCTTGATTTTCCTCTTCTTTCTTGACCTTCTTCTTGAGTTTTTCCTTCTCTGTATTTGTCTTGGGGGGGGGGAAGCACTGGTCCTACCCATATTACACTTACAGCCTTTTCCTAATTTCTGCACTGAGTGCAGCAATAGTTGTAGCTCAGTTTAAAACAACAACAGCACTGGGTTAGATGCTCAGGGGCTCTCTCCTCCTAAGTTACCATCTTACACTTCTCAAAGCTTAATCATATTTACTTACTTATTGCCCTTATATCCCACCTGTTCTCTAGAGGAGCTCAAGGTAGCATAGATGGTTCTTGCCCTCCTCATTTAAACCCCACAACAACCCTGTGAGGTAGGTTAGGCTGAGAGGCAGTGGCTGGCCCCCAAGATCATGACCTCCAGGGAGGGGGAGTGTTGAATCCAGGCCATTCTATTTGGGGAAATGACTTTGCAAAGTTAGGTGTGTCCGAGGGGCTGGCTCTGCCCACCAACCTCCTGCCATTCCCACTACTTTAACCTCTTTTCCCACTTCATGCAACTACTCAGCTCATAGGCAGCAAGGATTCCTGCCGAACCTCCTCAACCGGCAGGGAGTTCCAGAGTAGGGCCTGCCACCCACAAGGCCCTGTGCCAAGCAAAGCCCTGCCGGAAGACCCCCCAGATGTGTCCCATCAGATGATCCCAGTGATCAAGGTGGAGCACAAGGGATCAGCCCAGCTGCTCTGGGTTCAGTGATCAAGGTGCACAAAGCTCAGAAAGACTGGACCTTGGGGAGTCAGCTGTAGTCCTTCCTTCCCAGTCCCAGAACCGAACTTACCCTTCCAGAGGACGTGGAGTGACCACCAGCAGGGAATGTTTGCGTGAAACAAGGGTGGTTACCCTTCTGCATCTTGATCTGGTTAACATCACCACTTCCTGTTTTCTTTTATTTTCTTTTATTTTCCCTGTGCAAAGGTTATTTTGCAATGCTTCCTGATTCAAGGAACAGTGCTGTGGGGCAGAGGAAACTCTGTGTGGGGGGGTGGGGTGGGTGTGGGTGTGGGGGGGGTGTGCCTCTGCACACCACAAGGCAAATATAAGAGCCTCAGCTGCAGATTACCAAATGTAGCAATTCACTGATAAATGTATTGTCATAAGAGAAACCATGATCAGAGAGGGGAATCAAAGAATGCTCTTGCCTATATCTGTACATTTGCTTCCTATTTTGTATTCGTATGCTACCAAAGAATGTTGTTTCCCGAGAAAGAATTGTGCTTTTGACTTCAAGAACAACCCAAAAGTTGTTGAGCTTTTTTTCAAGAACAACCTTTTTTTCAAGAAACCCTGCCTTTCCAGAAATTCCCCCCCGGACATCAATTCCGCCTTTGGAATCCAGGTAATGTCCAGGGAAATGTCTGGTGATGTCCAGACATTATGGCAGCCCTACTCAACTATCGATCCAAACAAGAAAGGATTTTATGATGCTCCCAAACCTTCCTGCATATTGTTGGCCTAGCAGAATTTTATCTAGCAGAAGGGGACCCCTGTTGCATACTTCCTCTACAAATCCTGAATTCTTCCTCTTTCTCTCTCAACTGATTGTCCTATAAAACACACTTGCTTCAGAAACAAGTTCTGTTGTTGGACGACGATGGCCACCTAGTGGCAACAGAAACATACAATGTGAATATCATGAGTCTTTAAATGGGGGTAGGAGAGATGAGAGTGGGGCTTAAGACAACAGCAGGGGCAGCAAAGGGTCTGCACAATAGGGGGTGGGGGATCCAAAATTGGGCAGAAGGTGAAAAGGGTGTTTAGTAGTTGCAATGTGTAGGAAGAGGCGACTATGGGGTAACTTGTGTGCAGTGCTGTTGTGATTGTGAGCTGCTTTGAGCTTGACGTTTGTTATTGGAAAAGCGGAATGCAAATATTAGCTCTGTCTCTCTAGTGTGTTGTGTAACATGCTGCCCTCTGAACAAAATAAAAAAAATCCTTCCAGTAGCACCTTAGAGGCTAACTAAGTTCGTCATTGGTATGAGCTTTCTTGTGCATGCTCACTTCTTCAGATACACTGAAACAGAAGTCACCAGACCCTTATATATAGTGAGAGGGTGGGGAGGGGTATTACTCAGAAGGAGGGTGGGAATGGGTGATTGGCTGATAGGAGTGGTAAACCTGTTGACGACTGTTAACAACTGCAATTGGTCTTACAGGAAAAAGCAATGGGTGAGATGGCTAGAAATAGCTTTATCATGTATAATGAGATAAGAATCCTATGTCTCTGTTCATACCAGGTGGCTCCATGGTTTTAAGCTTGCTAATGAGTTGCAATTCAGCAACTTCTCTTTCCAGTCTATTTCTGAAATTCTTTTGTAATAAGACAGCTACTTTGAGATATTGTATAGAATGTCCTGGGAGATTGAAGTGTTCTCCTACTGGTTTCTCTGTCTTGTGATTCCTGATGTCAGATTTGTGTCCATTTATCCTTTGGCGTAGGGTTTGGCCTGTTTGTCCGATATAGAAAGCTGTAGGGCACTGGGCGTTCCTGGACTCCAACCGCCACCGTCCCCAGCAGCCAGCATGGCACATGTGGTCAGGGAGGGGGGCTGGTGTGGGGAGTCCCGCAACATCCCCAAACCCAGTAGGGCGAGGATTGGAGCCCCGCTCCCCAGCACTGAGCCGCAGACTAAGCCCACGATCTAGACACTGTTCTCCGTAGCCAAATGCAGGGGGGCCTCCAAATGCCACAGGCAGGCAAGCTAAGACTTAGGGGCCTGTCTGTGGCTGAACCTCATTCTATGGCGCTCCATCCTTCCAGCCTCCAAACCTTTAGGGAATATGCCACCCTTCCGATGTCTCTGGACTCCTGCTCCCAGCTGCCAACATGGCAAATGCTTTCAGAGTGTTGCAGCAAATGTTTTTTTTAATAAAAAAAATCTCTGCTGACTTTTGTGTGGAAATAAAACTCTTCGATCCCAAATTTGTTTTGCAAAGCTTTACTTAACAAGACTTAAGTTTCAAATATTACAAAAACAACAAAAGATACATGGTCTTAGTTACAGAAATTTATTCTTACATATGCTGGTCGTAGCGTAAGGCACAGCTGGTAATTCTATCTCCCTTTTTGTCCTTTAATTTAATTTCTACATACATACAAAGAATACATTTAAATAAATTATGAAATTAAAATTATACATGAAAAAAGCTTACAAAAATACAAGGTAGAAAAAGAAATGAGAAAGAACAAAGCAGCGCACAGAAACGCCGTTTACCTTCCCGCTGGAGTGGTACCTATTTATCTACTTGCACTTTGACGTACTTTCAAACTGCTAGGTTGGCAAGAGCTGGGACTGAGCAACGGGAACTCACCCTGTTGCGGGGCTTCGAACCGCCGACCTTCCGATCAGCAAGCCCTAGCCTCAGTGGTTTAGACCACAGCGCCACCCACGTCCCCGTATTTTGTTCCTACTGGCATCCTCAGTTGGCATCTGTCTTGAGAGACACCGGTGTGCCCCTCGAGGGGCATTGGTAGCCTCTGCATTGGTAGCACCAAAGCCTCCCTGGGGCACAAGCCTGGGCAATGTGCATGGAGGTCCTGGGCTTCCCAGAAGACAAGACCCCAAAGGAAAGCAGAGCACCAGCTTGGCTGCAGGAGTTTGGGGAAGGAGACGTACAAGGCACCCTCCAACTGCCTTAGGGACTCCACAATGGATTTGTGTAGGGTTTACTCCTGAGCCTTTTTGTGTAGGGTTTGTAACGCGTATTATTTTACATACAGGTAGGTAGCCGTGTTGGTCTGAGTCGAAGCAAAATAAAAAAATTCCTTCAGTAGCACCTTAAAGACCAACTAAGTTTATATTTTGGTATGAGCTTTCGTGTGCATGCACACTTCTTCAGATACACTAGAAACAGAAGTGTCAGACCCTATATATATACAGAGGGTGGTGGGGGTGGGTGGGAATGGGAGATGGGCTGATGGGAGTGGTAAACCTGTAGATGGGTGTTAATGGCTGCTGATGGCTGCAATTAGTCCTGGGCTGAGGTGCTAAAGAAAGCTTGATCATGCATAATGAGATAAGAATCCGATATCTCTATTCATCCCAGGTGCTTCCATGGTTTTAAGCTTGGTAATGATTTCCAATTCAGCAACTTCCCTTTCCAGTCTGTTCCTGAAATTTCTCTGTAATAAAACAGCTGCTTTGAGATCTTGTATAGAATGTCCTGGGAGATCGAAGTGTTCTCCTACTGGTTTTTCAGTCTTATGGTTCCTGATGTCAGATTTATGTCCATTTATCCTTTGGCGTAGGGTTTGGCCTGTTTGTCCAATATAGAGAGCTGAAGGGCACCGTTGGCATTTGATGGCATACACAATGTTAGAAGATGAGCAATTAAATAGTCCTGAGATGGTATGTTGGATGTTGTTGGGGCCAGTAATGATGTTGTCCAGGTGTATGTGGCAGCAAAGTTGGCATCTGGGTTTATTGCAGGCTCTGGTACCAGTGTCCATGTTAAGTCTGGTGGTTGTATTATTGTGGGTGAGGAGTTGTTTAAGATTGGGTGGCTGTCTGTAGGCAATGAAAGGTCTTCCTCCCAGAGCTTGAGAAAGGGAGCTGTCATTGTCCAGGAGAGGCTGTAGATCTCTGATGATGCGTTGTACTGTTTTAACTTGGGAGCTGTATGTGATGACTAGTGGTGTTCTGTTATTTTCTTTTTTGGGTCTGTCTTGCAGCAGGTTCTCCCTAGGTATCAGTCTGGCTCTGTTGATCTGTTGTTTAACTTCATCAGGTGGATATTTTAGTTCTAAAAAGGTTTGCTGTAGATCTCTTAGGTGAGATTCTCTGTCTGTAGAGTTGGAACAGATACGGTTGTAACGTAGGGCCTGGCTGTATACGATGGATTGTTTGGTATGTTTGGGATGGTAGCTAGAAGCATGTAGATATGTTTGTCGGTCAGTTGGTTTTCTGTATAAGGTGGTGTCTATACGTCCATCCTGTATTTTTACAGTAGTGTCCAGAAAATGTATTTCTTGCATAGATTGGTTCATTGTTAGGTTGATGGTGGGGTGAAAGTCATTGAATGTCTGGTGGAAGGTTTCCAGGGTCTGTTGTCCATGTGTCCAGACCCTGGAAACCTTCCACCAGACATTCAATGACTTTCACCCCACCATCAACCTAACAATGAACCAATCTATGCAAGAAATACATTTTCTGGACACTACTGTAAAAATACAGGATGGACGTATAGACACCACCTTATACAGAAAACCAACTGACCGACAAACATATCTACATGCTTCTAGCTACCATCCCAAACATACCAAACAATCCATCGTATACAGCCAGGCCCTACGTTACAACCGTATCTGTTCCAACTCTACAGACAGAGAATCTCACCTAAGAGATCTACAGCAAACCTTTTTAGAACTAAAATATCCACCTGATGAAGTTAAACAACAGATCAACAGAGCCAGACTGATACCTAGGGAGAACCTGCTGCAAGACAGACCCAAAAAAGAAAATAACAGAACACCACTAGTCATCACATACAGCTCCCAAGTTAAAACAGTACAACGCATCATCAGAGATCTACAGCCTCTCCTGGACAATGACAGCTCCCTTTCTCAAGCTCTGGGAGGAAGACCTTTCATTGCCTACAGACAGCCACCCAATCTTAAACAACTCCTCACCCACAATAATACAACCACCAGACTTAACATGGACACTGGTACCAGAGCCTGCAATAAACCCAGATGCCAACTTTGCTGCCACATACACCTGGACAACATCATTACTGGCCCCAACAACATCCAACATACCATCTCAGGACTATTTAATTGCTCATCTTCTAACATTGTGTATGCCATCAAATGCCAACGGTGCCCTTCAGCTCTCTATATTGGACAAACAGGCCAAACCCTACGCCAAAGGATAAATGGACATAAATCTGACATCAGGAACCATAAGACTGAAAAACCAGTAGGAGAACACTTCGATCTCCCAGGACATTCTATACAAGATCTCAAAGCAGCTGTTTTATTACAGAGAAATTTCAGGAACAGACTGGAAAGGGAAGTTGCTGAATTGGAAATCATTACCAAGCTTAAAACCATGGAAGCACCTGGGATGAATAGAGATATCGGATTCTTATCTCATTATGCATGATCAAGCTTTCTTTAGCACCTCAGCCCAGGACTAATTGCAGCCATCAGCAGCCATTAACACCCATCTACAGGTTTACCACTCCCATCAGCCCATCTCCCATTCCCACCCACCCCCACCACCCTCTGTATATATATAGGGTCTGACACTTCTGTTTCTAGTGTATCTGAAGAAGTGTGCATGCACACGAAAGCTCATACCAAAATATAAACTTAGTTGGTCTTTAAGGTGCTACTGAAGGAATTTTTTTATATTATTTTACACTTCTTAAGCAGAAAATATACAATGGAGTCACAAATGATAACATTCAATCAATACAACATGAACAAAATTAGAGAAAGTAGTCAATCAGTATCACAGAGGCAAACAAGCCTTTCAACTTCCCTCTACAGCATGTGTAGAAACCGCCTTCTTGACTGCTGGACCCATTCTTGGTCTGGCCCGCTCAGTTTGCCGGAGCCTGTCTTTGCATGCAGGGCAAGTTCTAAATCACAGAGGGTTTGAGACCCATCGGCTCCCCTCACCTGGTTTTAGCAAGCCAGTTGAAGTTGTATGTAAACACTCTCAAACTCTATCCAGGAGCTTGGGACTAAGCCATTGGGGTTAACCCACCCCCTACCTTTGCAATGAAAAAACACTAAGCCTTACCAAGTCCTGTGATCAGTTTTTAAAATACAGCCCTTTTTCACAGTACTGTAACTGGAATACAATCCAATTACAATTATTCACCAGTTTATGTAACGTTAAATAATTCCATCCCGATAAGTGCTGGTAGGATCAAACAACATTTTGCAGCTGCCAAGGTGTTCCAGCAAAGGGTGTCCCGGTTTTTAAGGCTAAATTGTTTTTCTAGGCTTCTGAACACATAGCAAAGGTAAGCCAGGAGTTATTCACTTACATAGGTATAATCTAAAAAGAAATACAGTAAAGTGCACGGAAGCATGTTCATCTCAGTTACGGAAATGTTTTAAGACTTTTTCATATCCATTTTAACCTCTCTGGGTAGATTACAAGATGTCACATCATCCAGAGGGCTCAGTTACCCATATACCTAATTTTTTAATCAGTGTTTCCTTGGAGATGCCACATTTGTTGTATACAGTACAGTGGTACCTTGGTTTACGAACTTGATCAGTTCCGGAAGTCTGTTCTTAAACCAAAGCGTTCTTAAGCCAAGGCATGCTTTCCCAAAGCAGTGGGGGACTCCATTTATAAATGGAACACACTCAACAGGAAGCGGAACAGTGTTCTTATTCCAAGGCCAAAGTTCACAAACCAAAACACCTACTTCCGGGTTTGCAGTGTTCTTAATCCAAGTTGTTCATAAAATAAACTGTTCTTAAACCAAGGTACCACTGTATTCATCAGCCATTCTGATGAATTTTACATCCAGAAACCCCAAGAAATTTCAGTGGTGGTACTAATATTTCTGGCTCTTTCAATATTAGATTTACATCACCTGTATAGAGGCTAATTTTTAATTGATTTGGACTATATTTTAAAGCAGTGCAAATTATTATTATTCCCCAGAAGAAATAGAAATATTAAAACAATTCAAAGCTGTACAGTCCATAAACAGGAATAAAAGACATTGAAAACTACACACTATTTGAACTTCACAGCTTTTTCTTTAAAAGGTCTATCAGAAATTTCTCCTATTTTAAATCCAAAGATCTCACTAAAATTGCTACAAGGACAGGCACTTCATATCCAGAGTAATACCACAAAGATAAAAAGAATACAGCTCAGTATAAAATATGCAAATACTATATCTAATATAATGCTTTAAAAAATACTGCCACGTGTGTAAACTTTGTATATTACTTCAATAAATATGGGGTGTTTTTTTCAGCCAGAACATGCCAGAACTCAGTTCTGATACCTCTCAGGTGGGTGCCATGGCCATTCTAAGAGAACGTGAGAGGCGTTCCAGCAACTCTTTTCCTAGAAAAACAGCACTGCCTATCACCATTATAAAGACTGAGTTTTCCTTAGACTCATTAGACTTATAATGCAAACAGTGCATTATAAGTGTCACTCTTCAACAAAACCATCAAAACTATATCCTAGCCTACCCACCGGAAGTCCTTCAGGAAGACCAAGAATGCCATAGTGATAAAAGTGCTGTAGTTAAAAATAAAATAAAAACACATTCAAATGTCAGAGAAGAAAATGGCAGCATATTGCACATAACATCAGACAGGAGGTCCATTGCATCTCACAATGCAGGGATAGGCAACCTAACCTAAGGCCCGGGGGTCGGATCCGGCCCAATCGCCTTCTCAATCCGGCCGGCGGATGGTCTGGGAATCGGTGTGTTTTTGCATGAGTAGAACATGTGCCTTTATTTAAAATGCATCTCTGAGTTATTTGTAGTGACTAGGAATTTGTTCATTTTTTTTTCCAAAATATAGTGCGGCCCCCCACAAGGTCTGAGGGACGGTGGACCGGCCCACGGCCGAAAAAGGTTGCTGACCCCTGCCACAAGGTATTCCGCATGGCAGCTGCTGAAAAGATTCTAGAAGAACCGTAAGGCAGATCAGGAAACCTTCCATATGACTGGATGATCCCCCAACCCGCAATCAGTGCTTGGACCTAGTCTAGGGATTCCCAAGCAAATCAATGTGAAAATGTGATGAACCAAATGTGAGCTTATAAGAAGAGGAAATGAAGCAATACCAAAACCGAATTAATACGATTCACACTGATCCACTTAACAGGACCTCACAGAAGAGTATTTTGGAATCTTCTGTGGATTTGTGCTTGAAGACAGGAGATGGCGCTATCCATCACATTCAATATTCACATTGAACTTTAATTTTTAGTTGTTCCATTGACTCTTTGTATTGTACAGTGGTACCTCAGTTTACAAACTGAATCCGTTCCAGAAGTCCTTTCTTAAACCAAAACCGTTCTTAAACCGAAACGCGCTTTCCCTAATGAAGCCTCCCGCCGCCGGTGCCCTTCCACCGTTTGGATTCCCTTCTTATACCAAGGTAAAGTTCTCAAACCAAGACACTTATTCCTGGTTTTGCGGAGTTTGTAAACCAAATCGTTCTTAAACCGGACTGTTATTAAACCGAGGTACCACTATATTCTGCATTGCAATTTGAATTATATTCAACACAGATTGCAATGCAACAAAATGCATTATAAGTAATAAGGGGAGTAATAAAAATAGAATTTAAAACAGTCCGTGGCACAGTAAGAGGTCTGCCAAGACCCATCAGCTATTTTCAAGTGGTCCGTTCAGAGGGAGGGTAGAGTCACTGATTTCGTCTGGCTCCGAACGGCGACATTTTGCATAGCCATTCTGAAGAGAGGCACTTTCCAAAGTTACCACTTTGGGTGTGGAATTTCTGTGGCAGAAAACCTGCAGGGAAAAGAAGAATCAGGGCTGTCAATTATGTTGGAGGTGAGGATCCTTGGATGTGACTTAAGAGGCTCTAGTGTGCTGGGGCTGGCACCAGCTCCTAAAACAGAATTGAGCCCACCTAAACCCTGGCGCTGGAAATCCTTAAGCCTCAGGCACTTCTGGAATCAGCATTCAGACCTCCTGAAAATAACCCAGGAATATTCACTACTGGGTTTAAATGTGCAAACCTGGAAACTTATGGGTTGTTTATCAGCCAAGTGCCTCCCATTTTAGCAGGCAAAACAATGAACATTCCTCCTTCACACACACACTTCTTTTTAAATGCAGTTTTGTAAAGAGGATTCAAACCTTTGCAGAGTTCCAACCTTACGCGGAAATACTTGAGAGAAAGCACTAGAGGAGGATTAATAACGGGTGACACTCAATTGTGTCTATCCACATCTTGGCCTTTGGCCTTGCAGATGTAAAAACTGTGGCGTGCAAAATGGAACACATCATTCTGAGGAACTGGCCAGATTCTGCCTCTCAGGATAAACAAAGAGGAAGGGAAAACAATAAGTGGCAACCCAAACTCAGATGAAGGGGCAGAAGAAGAACACACACACATTCCTACCTTTTGAAATTTGGTGTTTAATGCTTCCCTCTTGCACCAAAGTACAATGAGAAAGACAGCAGCCAGGATCCCAATAATAATAATCAGTATTATGTACCAGGGTAGATCTGCACCTGCAATAATAAGCAAAAATTCTCCCTTGAGGGCGACTGCAACAACAACAACAACAACAACAACAACAGAGGGCATCAGAAAAGATTGTGAACTGATTTCAGCTTTTCTCCATGCAGAATTAGAGTTGGGCTGTCACAGAACCTTAATCTGCTTTTTTAGCTGAGCAAATGCAGTACATACCACACAGCTGCCTGGACTGCTGAACACTCCATCCCAATTTTGCAGTTTGGGAATATTGGAAGCCAAAGTCCAGTTTTCAGGGAACCAACTTAATGGCTCATTACTCAAAATGAATAGAGTGCTTTAAGGGGTATGCATCATTTCATTTGGACTTAGTTAATACACTCTCGGAGTAGGAGACATAATAGAATGGTAGAATTGGAAGGGAGCCCCAGGGCTCATCTAGTCCAACCCCCAGCAATTCAGGAATCCCAGCTCAAGAATCCCTGACAATCGGCCATCCAAATGGTTACAAACCTTGCAGTACTGCTTCTCTGGTGGGGGAGACCTTCTTTGCTTGATCTGAGGTGGCTCCAGTAGTGATGCCAGAGATATCGTCGTCACTCCCTGTAGGGAATGTAGTGAGAGTGGAAGAGGGAGAAGTGAGGCGAATACTAAAGGAGGTAAATATGGACCTGATGGAGTAGCTGGCAGGGTGCTGAGAGACTGCTCAGACCAGCTGGCAGGAATCTTTACGAAGAATTTTAATCAGTCTCTAGCCCAAGCCACTGTTCCATCCTGTCTGAAATCCACTACCATTATACCCCTGCCAAAAAAAATCAAAAATAGGCAGGCTGAATGACTTTCGCCCTGTGACACTGACACCTGTTGTAGTGCAAGAGGGATTCTGGGAAAAGCTTAACTTTGGGTCCCTGTTCTGTTCAGCTTGGAGAGAGAAGCCAAGGTTAGTATTTTGGGAAGGTGCCTGGTTTTCGTGTCTGGCGCTCCTTTAAGATAAGCTTTTCTCCTCTTCCCTTAGTTGCCTTGGATCTGGGAAGGTAGGGAGTGACCCAAACTCCTCGGATGGTTGTTAATCAGCTGTTGCCCAGCTGCAGTGAAAAGTTGACAAGTGATTTATGGTTTTGGTCTTTAATCATTGGTCCCCTGGGAGGGTTAAGGGAATCCTGAGTGGATCATTACCAGAATCCCACGAGGGGGGATTAGTATAACTAGCTGGCATCTAAGATGCTGATTAGAGTCTGTTGGTGGACCAGAGGAACACTTTGCTGTCGTTGGGAAATCCATCGGTGGTCTGCCAAGGATTCAGTTATGCCTTGTGGGAGGACAAGGATTTGAGATGAAGTGCTTTGATTTATATGGAGTCAAATTCTTTCTGTTGTGAGTATTAGTTTAGATATATTAAATCATGTTTTTATTTTCTCGTTTGTGACTATTAAAAGAATGGTGCACCTCTTTTAAGTGGTACTTTTATCCAATAAAATTTTGGTTTATATTTCTGTGCGGTTAATTGCTCTTGGAAAGTGAAGCTGAGTTCAGTGTCTAACCAATTCGGTCCCTACAAGGAAAATTTTGGGTGATAAAGGGCGGCACGTCAGAGTGAGCCTACAGTGTGTAACCTGAGTAAGGGTAGAAGTTAATCTCCCAACACCAACACTTCTACTGGGTTATACGGAGCGGGAGTGGTGGCAGCCTCCTTGGGTTCCTGTTTGCCAAAAGATATAGTTGGTCACCTCTGTGTTCTCCAAGTCTGCCGGGAGTGGGGAAGTTGATGATTACAGAGGGGCCTCTTATCACTACACCCGTCATAATGAAATGCTTTGAAACTGGTGCAGAATCACATTATATCATGTTTGCCAGTGGGACATGACCCTTACCAGTTTGCATATAAGGGGAAGAGATTCACAGAGGATGCTGTGGCAATGGTACTACATGCTGTCCTGACTCATCTGGAGAAACAAGGGAACTATGCGAGACTGTTATTTGTAGACTTTAGTTTTAATACTATTCTTCCGCATAGACAGGTGCCCAAACTATTAGACCTAGGACTTATGCAGGTGGATATTAGATTTTCTATCAAACCATTCCCAACAGGTCAGGATGGGTTCTCACGTCTCTGCGGATCTCAGTATGAACACGGGGACGCCACAGAGGTGTGTGCTGAGCCCGCTTCTATATACGCTATACGTGCTCCCAAGTACCCTAGCAACAAGATCATTAAGTTTGCAGACGATACAATGGTGGTTGGTCTAATTACGGCTGGAGAGGGGGAGGTGGCCTATAGGAAGGAAGTTGAGCAGTTGGCGGAGTGGTGCAGGGAAAACAATCTATTCCTTAATTTAAAGAAAACAAGAGAGATTATTGTGGACTTTAGGAAATGCAAATTGAATATTCAACCACCTAACCTCGAGGGGAAGTGTGTGGAACAGGTCTCGGTGTTACAAATGTTATTTTAAACATCCTTTTCATTTCATTATATATAATTTCCCAGTAAGCCCTAAGCTTACTACAAGACCACCACTTAATTGCTCAGTTCTAAATGTGTTTTGAGGTATGTTAACTGTCAGTTGTAACTAGTTTGTTTTTATTATTTTGGGCCACAAAAATAGCTGCAATGTAAGAACATCAGAAGCACCCTTCAGCAGGATCGGACCAAAGGGGGCCCATCTAGTCCAACAGCCTGCTCTCATGGTGGCCAACCAGGTGCCCACAAGCAGGACCTGACATACAGCAGCAAACTCTCTCCACCTAGGATTTCTGGCAACTGGGACTCAGAAGCTCACAGCAGCAATGCTTCTGAATACCCTGTTGCTGGAAACCACTGGAGAGGAAAGGGCTCTTGTGTTTGAATCCCGCTTTCTGTTTTCGCATGGGCATCTAGGTTGGCCAGGGTGAGGAGAGGATGCTGGACTAGGTAGGCCATGGGCCTGATCCAACAGAGTTCTTCTTGGCTTCTTATGTTCCATGCTCAGTTCCACCAGCAACAGAGAAGGATATTAGAAGAATTGCTTACCATGGACAGTGAGGTTGAACGAGTATGTTGGATACACATCTCCAATAAATCTCACATGAGCATTGTAGAGCCCACTATCCTCCATTTTTAGGTCATTGATCCTCAGGGTGGTCTCATTGACCATTTCGATCCGCTGTTCAAACTGGCCACAGGCCTTAATACATTTCAATATTCCATTGCTTATTTCAGCAATCTGATAACCAGTATTATTTCCCGTTTGGGAGTAGAAATCCCATTTTATTTTGTCCACTGTTTTTCCTGGGGGAATGTCGATAGGAAGCAAAACCGAACTCCCCCGGAGCTCATTCCATGCTGGGAGTCCAGTTCCTGATAAGAAAAGAAAAGGAAGGAAGGAAGGAAATAAGGCCATATTCCTCAAACTTGGGTCTCCAGTTTTTGGACTACAAAGACTACAGTTTCCATCATCCTTGACCATTGGTCCTGCTAGCTAGGGATGGTGGGAATTGTAGTCCAAAAACAGCTGGAGACCCAAGTTTGGGAAAAACTGAAAAAGGAAATCAAAGTGGAAAATGTGAGCTATCCGTGTAGCAATGCCCACAGGTGGCCCTGATAATAAGCAGGGCTTATTAAACCAAATGACTGCCTCTGAAATATGTTTGGATCATGGGAAGCTCCCTTATCCCATGTCTGACCTTTTGGCTCAGCTAGCTCAGTACTGTCTACACTGACTGGCAGCAGCTCACCCAGATTTCAGGCAGTGAGTCTTTCCCAGCCCTACCTGGAGTTGTTGCCAGGGATTGATCCTAGGAACGCCTGTTATTACATTTTAATTTATTACCTGTCCTTCAGCCTAAGGTCTCAGAGCAAGTCACAATAATTTAAAATGCAACGGTAACGAGAGTTGTAAAACGTATACTTGCAAAAAATACAATCACCCAAAATAACATTGAATAAAAATCATAGAACCATAGAAATGAACGGTAGTCCAAATTCCTGCAATGCAGGAATATCAACTCAAGCAACTCAGACCCTTCACTGTCTTGGTCGCTCTCCCCTGCGCACCTTCCAGCTTGCCAATTTTCTTCTTAAATTGTGGTGCCCTTGAATTGGACACAGTATTCCAGGTGTGCTCTGACCAAGACAGAATAGAGTGGTATTATAACTTCCCTTGATTTGGTATATTTAGTATTGTTTTGTGTACAGACTGGCAGAACTTCTCAAGGCTTTTGATAGGGGTCATTCCCTACCCTGCCCGGCAATGGCATCAGACCTGAGCTACAGACCTTCTATTGCAATTGGATGACTTACCAGGAGTCCAAAAAGAATAGGCGACTATTCCAAAGAGAAGTGAAAACTTGAATCCTCTGCCATCCATGCTTGGCCTATCAGAAGGCCAGTCCTAGGCACACGATTTTGGTCTCTGCAGATTGCAACTTGGGAGTCTGGCTCACAGATTCACGTCTTCAGTCCCTCTAGGAGCAAGCACCTGTCCTAAAAAAGAAGAGACCCTAAATGTAGGGGGTGTAGATCTCTCTCCATTTCAGGTTCCCCCAGGAAAGCCCCCAGTCACCTCTCCCTGTTCACCAAGTCTCCCTGGAATTCAGTCTGGAGAATACTGGTACATATTTCCTCTAATGCCAACTGTATGGAGGATGGCTAAAGTCGCTCCATAACACGCACTCTGCACATGCTCAAAGGGACTGTACCTGTCCCATGGCTTAACCCCAACACGGGGAACATGTCCTGGCCCCACCAAAGGCTACATTCATTCTGGTTCATTTTGTTGTTCTCCCATATATATTCCCCACAATGCATCTCAAGGAACCATAGCTGCCAAGTATCCCGTATCCGCCGGGAAAACCCCTTTTTTCTTACCGTTTCCCGGCGGTCTCCCGTTTAGGTTAAAATCCCGGTATTGTCCCTTAAATCGGCTTCGGCCCGGCGGCCATTTTTCTGCTGCCGCTTTGCCCTTCTATGGGCACCAGAAAATGGCGGCGCCGGCGCCGGAAGTCGCTTCCACGCATGACCGGAAGTTGCGTGACGCGACTTCCGGTGGTGATTTGCCCTTCTATGGGCACCAGAAATGGCGGCGCCGGCGGCGGAAGTCGCTTTTACGTGTTTCCGGTCATGCGCAGAAGCGACTTCCGGCGCTGGTGCCGCCATTTTCTGGTGCCCATAGAAGGGCGAAGCGCCACCGGAAGTCGCGTCACGCAACTTCCGGTCATGCGCGCGCTGCCGATCCCAGATCTTTAGGTCCCGGATCTTTAGGTCTACCTCCCAGATCTTTAGGTCTACCTCCAAGGGCCTTTTGGCAGTTCCCTCGCTGCGAGAATCAAAGCTACAGGGAACCAGGCAGAGGGCCTTCTCAGTGGTGGCACCTGCCCTGTGGAATGCCCTCCCACCAGATGTCAAAGAGAAAAACAACCACCAGACTTTCGGAAGACATCTGAAGGCAGCCCTGTTTAGGGAAACTTTTAATGCTGATGGACTACTGTATTTTAATATTCTGTTGGAAGCCACCCAGAGTAGCTGGGGAAACCCAGCCAGATGGGCGGGGTATAAATAAATTATTATTATGATTATTATTATTATTAGCAATGCATCTCTGGGTTATTTGTGGGACATAGGAATTCGTTCATTCCCCCCCCCCCAAAAAAATATAGTCTGGCCCCCCACAAGGTCTGAGGGACAGTGGACCGGCCCCCTGCCGAAGAAGTTTGCTGACCCGGAGCGTTGGAATGCACTGTATTTACAATGCTGCAAAGGGAAGCTCGCTTTAAGCAAGAAGTTCCACTCTTGTCAAAAGCTGCAGAGAAGGCTGGAATTTTTCCATTTCAATGAGCTGAGCTACCTGATGATGACTGCAGAAACTGTCGAAACAAAAAATAAAAAAAATTCCTCCCAGTAGCACCTTAGAGACCAACTAAGTTTGTCATTGGTATGAGCTTTCGTGTGCATACACACTGAGGGGGGGGGGGGGGGAGAGAGAGAGAGAGAGAGAGAGAAGAGGAGACCAACCAGGAACAGGGGAAGAAACGTCACACGTGGGGTGATGTAAATGATCCTGGAAAACATCCAAGAATGGATTGGAGCTGATGCAATGAGAGGGAAACCCCCCAGCAGAAACACAAGAAGACCCCTCTGCCCTCCGGCATATAGCTCTCTTGCCTAGTTGCCATCGACAGCCCTCTCCTTCTCCATGAATTTGCCAAATACTCTAATAATAATAATAATAATAATAATAATAATAATAATAATAATAATAATAATAATTTTATTTATATCCCGCCAAGACCGGGCTCAGGGTGGCTAACACCGAATATAAATACAGTAAAAACATTAAAAGCAAAAGAAAACAAAAAGAAAACACCAATCAAACAGTTGATTAAATTTTAGAGCCATCAACTGCAAGAGGGAGCTCCCTAGTTTAAGTCTGAGCTGCGTCCAGAAGGATAATGTCCTTAATTTTTCCCCAACGTTCAGGTTCACCGGATTCCTCCCCCCCCCCCGGCAGTTCTCGTGTCAGGAGAGAGGGAGGAAAACTTCTCTGCCCCTAGAACTTCCTCAACTCCCCAAGGGGGCTCGGTCGGTAGAGTAGGACGAGACTCACCTTCTCAGGGCAAAAAGATGTCCCGCAATTACTAGGATTCCTACCAAGTCGCCTTTTCTCTCAATTGCAAAAAAAAAAAAGTTCCTTGCAAACTTGATTGGCAGCAGAGCCGCTCTGATCTGACCTTTGCGGATCGGAGACGCCCCCCCTCTCTCGCCTCTGCGGGGGAAGGAGGGAGCGAGAGGAGGAAAAGAGGGCAGGACACCCCCCTCCGCCCCAAATCTGGGTCTGGATCTGGATCTTGCTTTTGCACCGGGCCATGTGTCACGTGAAGGGAAAAGGTGGCGGGGATGAAGAGGAAGGCGGCGGTCAATGAGCCGAGCGAGCGCGCCTCTTGGCACCGGAGCCACCCCACCAATGGGAGCCTGGATGGGTTGGTTGCTAGGTGAGGTCGGAGGCAAGGCGCTCCCGGGGTGGAGCTTCACCTGCAAAGACGGGGGGGGGCGATTTCTCTATGAATGGGGAAAGAGTTCTAAAGCGCTTTTCGCCACAGAAAATGAAGAGGCCTTTCCCCGGTTCCCCACCCACCCCTTTGCACATTCGGGGCCACGGAGTTCTTTGGGGCTTTCTCCCATTGATTTTTTTAAAAAAATATTTTTCACAACTGCAAAGATTTTCATCTTTTGGAACCGGGCAACCCTCATCTAGCCCAAGTCCCTTGTCAGGGACTGGACTGAAGGGGGGCGAGAAGAGAAGAGAAGAGGAAGGCAACATGGAAGCACAGCAGAGGCTGGAAGAATGAAGGAAGGAATGGATCATTCTTGGCGCGTCAGCATCCCTCGGCCAGATCCCCAGGCCAAGGAAGCATTGGCACAGAATTTGTGGGCGGGGAGTAGGGGCGGGGCTTGCTAGAAGGACGCGCAGACTATAGACGCGCCACAAGTTAGAGCGGCCATCACGTTCTAAGGCCGCAGGTTCCGTTTCAGACCGGAAGTTGGTGTGCGGCATCGATTTACTTTCCTCACACAAAATCCCTCTCTTCTCTGCAATACTGAGGTGGTTTGTTCTCTCTCCTTCTCCCCCCCAACCTTTCGTATCTCTATGTCCGCTTCTCCTAGAAGAGAAGGGAGCCGAAGGGGCCCAATCTTAGCACAGCGGACCGACGGGGCAAATAGCGTTTGGGTCGTCCCATTCGGTTTCCGGCGGGGGGATCCCCGCGGATGGAGTGCTCTGGCGGGCGACGGAGTTGCTAGGACGACGCTTCGCTGGCGAGGGGCGGGGCCGGAGAGTTCTGACGTAGGCAAAGCCACTCGGCTGCGAGGCGGAGGCAGGCTGGCGGCCCTCTAGCGTGACAGGGGTTGCCAACAGATCCGCTCCGCCTCGGCTCCTCTGCGCTCTCTCAGAAGCCGCCTCTGCAGGGCGAGTGGTTTTGTTTTGCAGCCCATCCATTTAGAATTTGCCCGTCTGCTTTTCCTCAAACGTTTCCCTACAAGGCAGCTCAGTTTCAACAGAAAGAGACATGACCATTAAAAAGAAAACCCCCAAAATAACAAATACAATTTTCATAAGCAAAACCAATAGCCGGGCGTCATCAGCCGGGCTTCCGCCAGCCCTTATATTTACTCCTCCGTGGAGCATAAAAGCCGCTGGATCCAGCCAATGCCCCGCCTAGTCAATTCCCAAGAAACTAGGAATGAGATAGACTGCCTCTGCACCTGGAGGTTCCATGAGGACATCAGAAGAGCCTGGCTGCTGGATCAGGCCAAAGGGGGCCCATCTGGCGCAGCCTCCAGGTGGCCAGCCAGCAACTGGCATTCAGAAGCTCATCTGCCTCTGACTGTGGTGGAGGGAAAGCAGAGCCTTTGGGACTGGCGGCCATGGCTGCCTCTTGCGGCAGAAAGTTCCACATCAGCTATTCCTGGCGTGAACAATGACTTCCTTGGATTTTTCCTGACGGGATGTGTTTTTAATGCTGCTTTTAATGTGCCATTTTTTTTGTAATTATCTGTGTGTTTTTAACAGAACATGCATTGATAGATGATGATGATTTATTATTTCTACCCCGCCCATCTGGGCGGGTTCCCCCAGCCACTCTGGACGGCTTTCAACAGAACATTAAAAGCAGAATAAAATTTCAAATATTAAAAACTTCCCTAAACAGGACTGCCTTCAGATGTTTTCTAAAAGTTGGATAGTTGTTTATTTTCTTGACATTTGATGGGAGATAGATAGAGACATATATACATACATATATACGGTACATACATATACATACATACATACATACATACATAGTTTTAATCCTGTTAATGCTTTATTTTTTATTGTCATCAGCTCTTCTTATGTTATCTGTAAGCTGCCCTGAGTCAGGGGAAGAGGCAGAGTACACATTTATTTTTATTATTTATTACCTTCGCACACTCCCTTCTACCTCTTCCTCCAGCCACACCTGGTTTCCTCTCCTGCTGCTGCTGCCCATCCTCCTCCTCTCCCTCTCCTGGGAAGCAGCCACTGCCCCTCACTGAATCCACCAGGGGTCCCTCCACCTTCACTCCCTGAATGGACAGCTCCACAGGGGCCTCCCTGACTCGGCTGAGTGACCTCACGGGGTGCCGCCAGGTGGTTGACGTGAGTGCTGGCCAGGTAAGGAGGGATGGAGGAGGCATCAGGTTGCTCTTCCTTTTCGGAGTCTCGCAAAGTATACTTTATTTATCCTGTCTTGTTCCCGCCGTCCGTCCGTCCCCTTTACCCCAAGGCCTCCTCTCTCGCTTCCTGGCCTTTGGCCTGGGTCTCTCCGTCATCGCCATAGAGGGAGACCCCCGGCTGGTCACCCAGGCTGCCAAGTTCGACCAGGAGCTGGTGCAGGCGCTGAGGAAAGGGGGCCAAGCGACGAGGGCAGTTGAGAAAGTGGAACGTCAGGGTTGGGGAGGGGTTGTGGTGTGTTGCAGAGGGTCCTGGCTTCCTTAGGATGGAGGAGGCAGTCCCTCAGGTCCAAGCCAAGGCAGGCAGCTTCCTCAGGCACTTGGTGGATTCCCACATGGCAGGGGGTATGGCTAGATGACCCTTGGGGGTCCCTTCCAGCTTCTGTGAGCCACGCGCCCTCCACTTCATGCTCTCTTCTTTTCCCTCAACCTCCATGGCTCCCCCAGGCAGAATCACAGCTGAGCCTTCTATGCCTCTCCCTTGAACCCAAACTCTGGTGCGGTTCCTGCATTGCAGGGGGTTGGACTAGATGGCCCTTAGGGTCCCTTCCAACACTGCAGTTCTGTCATTCTATGGAGTGGTTTCTTGGGGGGGGGCTGTACATGAATGTATATTTAAGGAAGGGTGTCAATGACTTTGACCAGCTTTCCTTATTTTGAAGTTGAACAGTGTTGCAGGGCCAGCTCCCTGATTAAGCAGAGTGAAGAAACTGCCCCCACGGCACACCCAGCGCTCACTAGCAGATGCTCATGGACAGCAGGGGAGTGGGGGGAGGCACTCCTCCACTTGCCCCTGGGCTGCCCTCTTGCACATTCTCACCCTCTCTGGGGTGTTCCAGGGGCAAGTAGAGAAGCACACCCACTCCTGCGTCCCCCCAGAAAAAAGCACCCGTTTAAACAATACCAATTTCATATTTGCAAAGACAACATTAAATATCTAGGCACATTAATACCATGAGACTTCTCTAAATTAGTGTCATTATTAGTGACATCAACAAAATATACCATGAGGTCTCAGTGACATCGACAGATGGGAGCAGTGCTTTTTTCTGGGGAGAAACATGGGTAGGCACGCCCTTAAACATTTTGTGAATCTAAGTTTGGCCTCATTGAGGAGCAACATTTCAATATGAGTAGGAAAATGAGAGAACTCCTAAACTTTTTTTTTTATAGAAAAAAAGCACTGGATAGGAGTCATTGAACCTGACCCTGTGGAGAAAAGTCACTGCTCTTAAAATGAACATAATACCTAGACTAGTTTATATCTTAAGAGGAATTCCAATTCACATACCAAGAAAATATGTTCTCAAAATTAAACCTTTGTTTAGAAAATGCCTTTGGGGCTCTTCAGTTCCAAGATTATCTATGCAAAAAATGCAAATGCCGATGAAAGGAGGAGGATTTTGGATCCCAGACTTAGAATTGTATCACCAAGCGTATTTACTGTCAGGTGACAATTCTGGTGACCCATAACTGAAAACAACTGTCCAAATTGGGCTGCTTTAGAATATTCCTATGTAGCACCTCTAGAAAGATAGGTAGCACTTGGGTCTAAATATGTACATTAATACTCAACATTAATACTCAACAATGTACATTAATACTTGGGTCTAAATATGTACATTAATACTTTTAAAGACGGAAACCCGTCTTTAAAAATCAGGAAAGAAATGGTCGTATGGGAGAGGTGGATGAATCTGGGTATATTAACATTAGACCAGTTGATAAACGAAGAGGGTGAATTTCATACATACCATGTTTCCCCCTTTTTAAGACGTAGTCATAATATAAGACGTAGCAGGATTTTCAAGCATTTGAGAAATATAAGCCACACCCCGAAAATAAGCCATACCTAAGACGGCCCTAGATAGAGCTCCTGAGGGTGGCCAGCCTCGCTATCGCCACCTCCGCCACCCCGCACGCTCTTTGTCCCCCTGTTGTTGTTTTAGTTAGTTTAGTTTTGGGGCGCATGCCGCATTCGCAGAACGCGAGAGAGTTTTTATCTCTGCCGAAGCGGGCCCTCCCCCCACTCCCTCTTCCAAAACCCACCACCGAAACCTCCGAGCTGGGTCCGCAGCATGGTGGTAGGGGCGGAGGCGGTGGGTTTGTCAGGGGGCTGTGAAGGGAGGACACAAAGGCGGAGGGAAGCCCCCCCCCCCCGTGCTGCTGCCGGGCATGTGCGGCGCCCCAGGAAAATGGCAGAGGCGGTGTGAATCCAAGCAATGGGGGCAGCTAACAGACACGCGAGCCAGGTCGCCGGCATGCTGGGTCCTTTCCCTTCAGTGAGTGCCGGCTGGCGGCTCCCGAGCCCGAGGTTCTGCCTTCCGCTGGGGCTGCTGAGGAGCCTTGCAAGGGAGGAAAGGAGGCGAAGCCGGAGCCACCTCCCCCTCCTCCCCCTTTGCCCGGCCGAGGAGACCTGCCACCCCGCCGCCGGAATCGGCGGCTGCAGAGCGGAGCGCTCCGCAGCGCCGAGTGCTCGGAACGCCATGCAGCGGGCGGAGCGCCGAGCCAGCGGCCTGGCCTCTTCCTGGCCTGGCCGAGGAGACCTGCCGCCCCGCCGCCGGAATCGGCGGCTGCAGAGTGGAGCGCTCTGCAGCGCCGAGCGCCCGGCAGCGCTGGGCATAGCAAAGAGCCAGCGGCCTGTCGCCTCGGTGCATGGAACCTGCTGCTGCTGCAGCGCCGCACAGAGCGCCCAGCAGCACCATGCAGAGCACCCAGCAGCACCCCGAGCCCTCGGCCCGGCCCGGCCAAAGAGGCCTTAAGGTACTGTGAGGGACAGGGGATACCGGGAGGTCCCTCCCATCTTAAGTACCAGCTCATCGCCAAGCGCTGGGGAGAGCGGGGAGGGGTATGCCTCAAGCGGAGACTCAGGAAGTGGTGACCGAGGCTCAGGCAAGGTAGCAGAGCCCATGCCCAAGGTGGGACAGGAAGGGGGGAGCAAGGGGGGAAGACCGATCCCGCCGACCCCGGAATTGCGCAAGAAACGTCGTGGGAGGAGATTAGGTCTTCCCAAACTTCTTTGCTGGAAGAAAACGCGCCAACCTCCATTCGGAGGTACTGACGCCTAACTGACAACATGTATATAGATCGGTCCGAGCACTGTAAATAATCAGCACTTAATAAAAGCCTGAAAAGACAATGCTGTGAGGAGTCGTTACTCTAGAGTAGCCGCATCTGCATCTCTGACAGGTACCATAAAAACATAATTAAAAAAATAAGACATCCCCTTAAAATAAGACACCGTGTGTTTTTTTGAGGGGAAAAAGTTATAAGACGGTGTCTTTAAAAAGGGGGGAAACGGTAGTCCATCCTAAGAGACAAATACAGATTACCTACAAATGCTCAATGGCAAGATCTCCAGATAAAACACTTGCTAACCATCATCTACAGACCAGAAGCTTTTACAGCCTCAGAGACCCCAGATATATTGAAGCAGTTGATTAATTCTTACGCCAAAAAAAAAAACACCAAAATAATTCAACATATACAATTTTTTGTTATTAGCGAAACAATTTGATATACAGGTACAGAGGGAGAATTGGAATAAAGAATTAGAGATCTGAGTTTCAACCACACATTGGGAAACTGTTTTTAATGCTCTGGACTTTAAATTGTGGCTCAAATAATAATATTTAGAATATACTGGACCCCATTACGTTTGTTTTAAAAAGGGCTACCTAAGGTATCTAGCTGTTGGAAATGCAATAGGGATAATGCTTCTCTATCACGTATTTTTTCATTGTCCTATATTGAAAGATTTTTGGCTGAAGGTAACTGAACTGTACGGAACAACCTTACATTTATAGAGCAAAATATCCTCTTGAATGAGATACCCAGCACATGGAACCTTACAAAAGGAGAATACGAGTGGACTCTCTGTGCCTTTACCACAGCAAAGAGACAGATCCTGATGAAATGGAAAAACAACAATGTGGCTCCCTTCTACGATTGGATTGAAGACCTAAACAAAGTCGCAACATATGAACAACTTGCATATAAACGCAGACTTGCCATGGACAAAGTGAATGATACTTGGAATCCATTTTTACAAATACTGTAGTAGATTATAAGATCTGGTGAAGTACCATAAGAACATTGTAAAATATAAAAAGTTTTGGGTTTTTCCCCTACCCCCTTTTTCCTCATCTGCAAGGGTTCTGTTTCTTGTTTTCTTTTTCTCTCTTTTATTGACTTCTCATTATGTTTAGTGCACCCATAATGACGTACTTTTTTAATTTTAAATAAAGATTTTTTTAAAAAATCAACAGCAGCCACTGGTTCGAACAGGGGCCAGCAAGGCCCAGGATCAGGGATGGTGGCAACATCTGGGGTACAGCAACATCTGGGGTACAGGCTGTATTGTTTTTAACACTGGATTGGGAGCAGACCAGAGTGATTATTATTATCTGGAACTCTGGAGGTTCCCCGAGCCAAACCAACAGAAGCAATGTTTTTACATGCTTTTGTCAACAAAATATGCCCTTATAGAGTCCTTTGTAGGTTCTCAATCGGTAGCAGAAAATAACAGAGGCCAACCAGAGAATATTGAGAAGCAAAGCAGTTAGTAAGCCTGATCTTTATTGAACTCTAAGCCTGATCTTTATTGAACTCCTCCCAGGCAGGAGAAAGGAGAACCCAGAACAAAGGTGCACCTGCCCTTATATAGACATTTTTTAATTCCCTGCCCTGGAGCTCCATACATCACACATACATCACAGAAGGGTAGCCGTGTTGGTCTGCTGTAGTCAAAACAAAATAAAAAAAATCTGAAGAAGTGTGCATGCACACGAAAGCTCATACCAATGACAAACTTAGTTGGTCTCTAAGGTGCTACTGGAAGGATTTTTTTTATTTTGTTTCAATCACAGAAGGGGTGTAGCCTAAGCCCACCCCCCAGATACATCATACCTACATTACAGGAAAAGATGGTCTACAACAGAAATTTGAGTGTTGTTTTATCTGATAACTAGTGTATTTCAGCCCGTTCAATAACGGGCGCTAGAACATCCTGGGGTTCGGAGAAGCGCTTGTGCAGCGCTTCTCCGAACCCTGGGAACTGTCCTTGCTGTCGGCGGGAGGGGGCCAGGAACGGAGGAGAAGAAAGCGCTGCTTTCTCCTCCTCCGTTCCTCTCCCCAAGCCGCGGACAGGAAGGAGACATCCCGGGGTTCGGAGAAGCGCTTGTGCAGCGCTTCTCCGAACCCTGGGACCTTTCCTTGCTGTCGGCGGCAGGGGGACAGGAACGGAGGAGAAGAAAGCGCTGCTTTCTCCTCCTCCGTTCCTCTCCCCAAGCCGCGGACAGGAAGGAGACATCCCGGGGTTCGGAGAAGCGCTTGCGCAGCGCTTCTCCGAACCCTGGGACCAGTCCTTGCTGTCGGCGGCAGGGGGACAGGAATGGAGGAGGAGAAAGCGCTGCTTTCTCCTCCTCCGTTCCTCTCCCCAAGCCGCGGACAGGAAGGAGGCATCCCGGGGTTCGGAGAAGCGCTTGCGCAGCGCTTCTCCGAACCCTGGGACCTGTCCTTGCTGTCGGCAGCAGGGGGACAGGAATGGAGGAGAAGAAAGCGCTGCTTTCTCCTCCTTCCTTCCTCTCCTCCAGCCACCGACAGGAAGGACGCAGGACACAAACGCCTACCTCGCCGCCGCTGCTTCGCAGCCTCCCGCCGCTCCTCTCACGGGCCAGGGAGGGTTGTGAGGAGAAGGCCTCCGCCGGCCTCCACCCTCGCTTCCCTGACGTGCCCTGCAGTGAGGCGGTGTCCGGCCGGGAGCGGCGGTTGGAGGAGGAAGAGGAGGGGGGAGAGTGCGCGCGTGCAGTCTCTCCGTCCAATCCCTGTGTCCCTGGGGCACATGCGCAGTAACCCAGGGACACACGGGAAAACTGGACGCAGAGACACTTGCATATTATTATATAGGATGCCTTATCTGATTGCCTTTTCTGGTAGTCTGGCCATTCCTTTGAGATGGTAATCACTTAATTCCTGAGACAATGGAAAGGTTCCCTCATCCCCTCCCTCCTCGCAGAGAAACATTTGGTCATTTTGGGAGTCAAAATGGTTTCAGGACTGTCTTCCTGTACTGTTTCAGACATTTGGTTTATATCAGGGATGGCCAACACCCAAGAGACTGCGATCTACTCACAGAGTTAAAAACTGGCAGTGATCTACTCCCCTTTTGAGGGTTCAGGTCAAATTTTTAGGGGGGAGGAAAGCCCCGTTTTGGGAGGGGGTGAAGGGCTAAAATGTTGCAGATCTACCACAGACGTTCAGTGATCTACCGGTAGATCACGATCTACCTGTTCTGCCGTGCCTGGTTTATATATTTATGTACGTGTTTGCCTTGTACATAGAATCATAGAATCATAGAGTTGGAAGAGACCACGAGGGCCATCCAGTCCAACCCCCTGCCAAGCAGGAAACACCATCAAAGCATTCTTGACATATGCCTGTCAAGCCTCTGCTTAAAGACCTCCAAAGAAGGAGACTCCACCACACTCCTTGGTAGCAAATTCCACTGCCGAACAGCTCTTACTGTCAGGAAGTTCTTCCTAATGTTTAGGTGGAATCTTCTTTCTTGAAGTTTGAATCCATTGCTCTGTGTCCGCTTCTCTGGAGCAGCAGAAAACAATATTTCTCCCTCCTCCATATGACATCCTTTCATATATTTGAACATGGCTATCATATCACCCCTTAACCTTCTCTTCTCCAGGCTAAACATGCCGTGCTCCCTAAGCCATTCCTCATAAGGCATCATTTCCAGGCCTTTGACCATTTTGGTTGCCCTCTTCTGGACACGTTCCAGCTTGTCAGTATCCTTCTTGAACTGTGGTGCCCAGAACTGGACACAGTACTCCAGGTGAGGTCTGACCAGGGCAGAATACAGTGGTACTATTACTTCCCTTGATCTAGATGCTATACTCCTATTGATGCAGCCCAGAATTGCATTGGCTTTTTTAGCTGCTGCTAAATGTATTAACATATATGATATATCTAAGACCTTAAAATTCTTATAGCACAACCTTCATAAGTTGCTCCGCGAAGCCAGAGGCAAAGTGTTGCAGCAGAGACTTGTGGGCGATTGATTCATTTATGTATTTGGGGGGGGGGGGATTTCTGACGCGCTTCTCGCCCCAGAGTCCGGAAGAGGCTCGCCGGAAAGGGAGCCAAAACCAACTCCCGTCCCCCGGGGGGGGGGAGAAGGGTCAGAAAAGTGAGTTCGGCAGACGAGCGACTTACTTCCGCAGTTCTACCCGGGACGAAGAGGCCTTGGCTCAGGAGAAGGGCAGGCGGCACGGAAAAAGGAGGACTCCCGGGAGCTTTTGGGGTGTGGAGGCAAAGGCGACGATGGGAGGGGGGGGTTTTCGGCCGAGGGACCTCTTCCGGGTCATGGTTCAACTACTTCCGGCGCCGTAGGGATCGGGCACGCAGAGACCGTAGACATGCTACAGGGTAGAGCGGCCTGCTCTCGTCCCACAATGCCCCCCCTCTCTCCCTTGCTCTCTGGGTGCTATGCGTGGCCTCCTTGGATCTGTCCTGAAGGCATCTGTTTTTAATGCTGCTTTTAATGTGCAGTTTTTATTGTAATTATCTGTGTGGTTTTTAACAGAACATGCATGGATAGATGATGATGATGATTATTATTATTATTATTATTATTATTATTATTATTATTATTATTTTCTACCCCACCCATCTGGCCAGGTTTCCCCAGCCGCTCTGGGCAGCTTTCAACACAAGATGAAAAGCGGGGGGGGGGGGGGAGGACTTCAAACATTGAAAACTTTCCTAAACAGGGCGGCCTTCAGATGTTGTCTTCTAAAAGTCAGATAGTTGTTTATTTTCTTGACATCTGATGGGAGATAGATAGAGACATATATAAATACGTGTACATACGTCGTTTTAATTCGATTAGCGCTTAATTGTGTTTGTTTTTGTCTTCCCCATGTGTTTTCAGCTGCTCTTATGTTATCTGTAAGCTGCCCTGAGTCAGGGAAGAGGCAGAGTACATAATAATAATAATAATAATAATAATAATAATAATAATAATAATAAATATTGCTATTCCTATTTCCTGCTTTTCACCACTGCAGGGCACAACATCAATAATCCACAGTGAAATAACGTTCTCGTCCTTCACCTTCCCTTCTGCTGAGTCTCCTTGCGATGGTCGGCTTCTCCCTGGAAGCCCAGAAGCGCTTAGCGGCCGACATCACCCGCGTCCTCTCCCTCTACGGCTTCATTACGGATGCCTACATCATTGTGAGTCAGACCCCATCTCCACCACTGTGGGGAAGAAAGGGATCTGGGGCAGGGTGGCACCCCGGCCTCCTCACCGGGATCCGCATGATGAGCAGGCTGGGGCTCCTGGGCTTTTTCGGGGGGCGGGATGCTCCCCCCCTCCTGCACAACTCTTTGCAAGGCTCAGGCACACCATTCAAAGCACCAAAGAACTCTGGGAACTATAGTTTTCCCACACAGAGCTACAGTTCCCAGCACACTTAACAAACTGCGTTTCCCAGGATTCTTCAGGGGGAGGGCGCCGTGAGTGATGGGCAAGAAGTGCACATCTGTGACCCTGCTGTGACCCCTTTCTTCCCTGCTAGGAGTTTTTCACGGACAATCTGTGGGGCAGCCTTCCGCTGTCCTGGCAGGCTGCTCTGGCTGACCTCCAGCCCCCACAGCTGGCTGCCCTCCTGCTGGAAAACAGACACACCAGAGAGGAAGAAGCCAGGTAGGGTCAAGGGTGCTCCCCTGCTGTGGGTCTCCTTGGGCAGCCTCAAGCGTGCTTCCTCGGAAATGGGTGCATCTGAACCCTCCCCTTTTATGAACGGCATGCCAAAGGGATGCAGGACTCCTAGTGGGGTACTTAAAACAGAGACTGTTTTAAATTTTGTGAATTTAATTTTCTGTCCCTCCTGCCCCCTAAAGACAAATGAGAATGTGAGTGGCTCTGAGACTGCACAGGAGTAAGCCACGTTACCTGCCACCACTTGTCTCCCTCCCTCACCCCCCTCAGGTACAGCTCGGTCTGGCCGCTCTCCCTGCTGGCCTTCAAAGCCTCTGCCGACGCCTTGGCATTCCCCAGGAGGCCCAGTGGCTGGGCTGGCAAGTCCAAGGAAGCCGGGAGGCCGGAAGAGTTCCGGGACAACCAGTGCCAGAGCTCCAGGCTACCGCCCCTTTTCCGGAAACATGTCAAACCCAAGAAGCAGCACGAGATCCGGCGGTTGGGGCAGGTACGGCTGAGCTGGGGAGGGAGGGTGGCTCGAGTCAGCGAGCCCAGCTGCATGTCACGAAGGAGGCGAGAACTGCTACCCCCACTGCCAGGGCCAGCCCTGTTATCACTTGTTCCTTTTACATCCTGCCCAGGATGGCAAACGCACCACTACTGGAAAGCATTCTCGAAACAGGGCATTTGTTTTCTACCAAACAGAGATTTTGGTGTCACCAGGAACATGCATCAGATGCCAGCCTGGGTACATACAAAGGTCTTAAACTCCCTCCTGGAAGCCAGTTATGAGGGAGCCGGGCACAACTCCCGAGGGAGGGTATTCCACAAACAGGAAGCCACCACTGAAAAGGCCCTGCTATGAGTCAGCGCCAACCAGACAGCCCCCAGAATAAGACCTCCACAGCCTGTCATAGGGTCCAAGCCAGGCATCTGCTTTGGCGGGGGGGGGGGCTGTTGCCAGAGCTGCTGCTGGTGGTGGTCACTGCAGGAACTACTGCTGTGCTTCTGGTACCCCATGGCCCTGCCCACCATTGTTTCCTTCGCACACTCCCTTCCACCTCTTCCTCCAGCCACACCTGGTTTCCTCTCCTGTTGCTGCTGCTGCCCATCCTCCTCCTCTCCCTCTCCTGGGAAGCAGCCACTGCTCCTCACTGAATCCACTATGGGGTCCCTCCACCTTCGCTCCCTGAGTGGACAGCTCCCCAGCAGCCTCCCTGACTCCCATTTCCCCCGCAGATGGTGAAACGGCTGAGTGACCTCACGGGGTGCTGCCAGGTGGTCGACGTGGGCTCTGGCCAGGTAAGGAGGGATGGATGAGGCATTAGGTTGCTCTTCCTTTTCGGAGTCTCACAAAGTCTGCTTTATTTATCGTGTCTTCTCCCCGCCGTTACCCCCCTTCCCCCCAGGGCCACCTGTCTCGCTTCCTGGCCTTTGGCCTGGGTCTCTCCGTCATCGCCATCGAGGGAGACCCCCGGCTGGTCACCCAGGCTGCCAAGTTCGACCAGGAGCTGGTGCAGGCGCTGAGGAAAGAGGGGGCCAAGCGACGAGGGCAGGTGAGAAGGCGGAACGTCAGGGTTGGGGAGGGGATGTGGTGTGTTGCAGAGGGTCCTGGCTTCCTTAGGAGGGGGGAGGCAGTCCCTCAGGTCCAAGCCATGGCAGGCAGCTTCCTCAGGCACTTTGTGGATTCCCACATGGCAGGGGGTATGACTAGATGACTCTCGGGGGTCCCTTCCAGCTTCTGTGAGCCATGCGCCCTCCACTTAATGCCCTCTCCTTTTCCCTCAACCTCCATGGCTCCCCTAGCCAGAATCCCAGGAGCTGAGCCTTTTATGCCTCTCCCTTGAACCCAAACTCTGGTGCGGTTCCTGCATTGCAGGGGGTTGGACTAGATGGCCCTTAGTGTCCCTTCCAACTCTATGATTCAATGAAAATATCAGGAATATACCGTCCTTGTATTCCTGAGGCAAAGGCTTTGGGACACCTCACCTGCGATCCAGATCCAATGTAATCTGTGGCCTGAGTGCAGCAGGAATCCAGTACAGGCACAACTTTTAGTTAGCCTCATATCTTAGGCATTTGTCCGTATCCCCCTACTGGCATTTATTTACCAAAGCTAGATTAAATGTATTTCCCTCGGAAGTTCTAAATGGTAGACTGAGAGGCATCCCCTACCAGAATAGGCTTTGTTTATGTTCCCAGGACGTCAGTTGCATGAAGCTTATCATACTGCATTTTGGTCACTATGAGCAAGCAAGGGATGAATGGATCAAACCCTCACTAGCAAATTTGCTGGGAAAATCTGAGGCCTCCCGTATTAAATACCTTCTGGAGGTTAGGTCAAGTGATATTACACTGACCGTGGCAAAGTTTCTTTTGGAGGTCGCAAGAAACAAAGACCATCACGCTCTAGACGTAACAAAATGACTCCCTCGGTCTCTTTCGCCTGTTGTTTGGTTGCTTTAACCGTATCTTGTTTTGAAACCGTTTTGTGGATCTATGGACCGCAATAAAGATATTTATTTATTATAACTGAGAGGACTCCTGTAGCTGTGACAATCAGAAGCAAGGAGGAGTATTTTCAGGGGAGCAAGGAAGAGAGTAGTGGTACCCCTGGATATGAATTTAATTCTTTCCAGGGGTCCGTTCTTACCCCGAAACAGTCACATCCAGAGGCACCACTTGTGCACATGCGCACATGGCGGAAACCTTACTGTTACTTCCAGGTTTCCCGCATGCATAACCCGAAGGATACATATCCAGAGGTGTTCGCAACTAGAGGTACCACTGTACAGGCTGTTCCTCACATGTCCACCAGAGGGAGCCTTAGGAGCTGGCCAAGGGACAGAGGGGCCAATCCCAGCCCTGTGGAGATGCTGCCAGTGGGGATGGAGCCTGGGGTCTCCCGCATGCAAAGCAGGCTCCATCCCACTGAGCCACAGCCCTTCTTCTCAAAATAAAGTAGGACTCTTAGTCCTCATGGTTTATGAAAAAAGGGTTGAAATAGGAACGTAGCTTACACAGAGCCATATACCTTTGTTTTGGGAGCTCCCCAGGTTAGGGGGAGGCTGGCCCAAACCCACCCTAGTCCCCAGGCAGGGGTCCTGGCCTCACCCAGCTCCTCCCTGCTTCTCCCTCTGGGTGACACCGTCTCCCTCTTCGCCTCCCCGCAGGTCCCTAGTGGAATCTCTCTTGAGGGGCCGAGGCACGTGGCCGGCTGGGTGGATCCTGGGGCGCCGTGGACCGAGTTCTGGCAACTGCTGCAGCACCCAGAAGAGGAAGAGCATGGCCCTGTAGTGGACAGAGGCAGCCCTGGGGCCTTCCGGCCCAGAGAGACAGCAAACGTGGATCCTGGAGGAGAGGATCTTCCAGGCTCCCCGGAACGTGGAGCCGGCAACACACCCATCTGCCACACTCCCAGGGGGTGCCAGCTGCTCCTGACGGGACTCCACGCCTGCGGCGACCTGAGCGTGACGCTCCTGCGCTACTTTGCCCGCTGCCCCGATGTGGTGGGCATCACCTCTGTGGCCTGCTGCTATATGAAGCTCACCACGGCAGAAGCCCCCGTCCCACCAGGCCCTGGGCCCCCACACAGTCCTGCAGAGCCCGGCTACCCCCTGAGCACCTGGGTCTCCACCCTGCCCGGCCACCAGCTCTCCTACAAGGCCCGTGAGGGGGCCTGCCACGCCCTCGAGGACTACGCCCAACGGCTCAAGAGCCAGAGCTCCGCCCTCAGGACTCACTGCTTCCGCGCAGCGTTAGAGACGGTGATCCGGGCTGCTGACCCAGCCAAGAAGCGCCTGGGGGTACAGACCATCACCAAGGCCCACCAGCTCACCTTTAGCGAGTGAGTCCAGGGGGCAGCGAGCGCCAGGCCAGGCAGCTCCACTATAGGGGGGTTGGGCTAGATGGCCCTTGGGGGTCCCACCCAACTCTCTGTGGCTCCAAATGTTCCCAAGGATTTTGGAGGTGGGGGGTGGAGGACAGCATTGTGTGGATATGGGGCGGGGGCACAGCAAATGTTGGCCCCAGAAACCAAGGCGCTGCCAATAAGCAGTTATGAACCTTATTAGCTGTAATTCCTGCAATGCTGGGGGTTGGGCTGGATGTCCCTTGGGAGGCCCCGCAAATAATGTAATGTAATAATTTATTATTTCTACCCCGCCCATCTGGCTGGGTTTCCCCAGCCACTCTGGGCGGCTTCCAACAAAAGATTAAAAATACATACAAAGTTTGCCGTTCAACGGTTCTAATGGGTGTGGAAGCCAAAAGGAAACCCCCCCCCAGGGGTGGGTGGGATTTCCCGAGACCTTTTGTGCTTCAGCCCAAGTGCAGGGGCTCAGCCCGGCTCTCTCTCTCTCTCCCCCCCCCCCCCCGCTTCCAGGTACGCCCGCCTGGGCCTGGAGAGGGTAGGGATGGACCCTCAGGCGAGGCTGGAGCCTGGCCCCTTGCAGACGCTGCTGGCCCAGGAGGGGAAGGTGGTGGCCTTCTTCAGCCTGGCCCTCCTGCTGGCCCCCCTGGTGGAGACCCTGCTGCTTCTCGACCGGATGATCTTCCTGCAGGAGGAAGGTAAGCGAGGGGCTTCCCTGGCGGGTCAGATGGCCTTGGGGGTGCCTTCCAACTCTGCGATTCCACGAATGAGCACTAGAGGGGGACATCAACCCCGCAGGCCTAGTTGATCCCCTCCAGAGAACTCCCCACACCTGCCCCCCCCCCATGTTACCCCAAGCACAGCCAGGACCCTCACCAGGCTCTCCTCCCCAAACAGGGTTTCACTGCCAGCTGCTCCCGCTCTTTGACCCCGCCTTCTCCCCCCGCAACCTGGTGCTGGTGGCGGCCAAGACCCCTCTGGGCTCCGCTCTCCTGGACGTGGCAGCGGAAGATTGAGGGAGACCGCTTGGCGATGCCTGGGCCCACAAACCCTGCCCCACACTGCAGGAAGCCAGAGAACAGCAACACCCGGGAGGGGAAAAGCATGGCGTGGGCACTCCGGACACCCAGATTCAGGCCCAAACAGGGCTCCCGCTGCCATCTTCCCTTGCAGCTGGCCTGGCCAGGGAGGGGTCAGGGAGGGTGGAAGAGATCTGGAGAGGTCTCTTCCCCTTCCATCTGTGCCGTGGAGGCAACACAGCAACCCAAAAGAGCTACGGAGACGCGAGTAGCCAAACACCTTCCTCCTTGGCACCCTCCTCAGTAAGGAAATGCAAAGGAGGGCAAAAGACCCTCACCCACCACTATCTGTCAAGTCCAGCTGAGGAACGGCCTCTCCCAGGACTTTCAGAGCGACAAAAGGCAGCTGGGAAGAGGACTTCAGGAAATTTCAGTGATTCATAAATTTTTTAAGTGACTTGGCTGCTCATTTCCATCATTTTCTGTGTTTTTTCCATGCACTGTGGCATTTTACGCATTGTAACTTTGCCGCTGTTTTTATTAATGTGTTGAATGTTTTTAATTTATCAACATAATTGTTGAGAGCAGATTTCTGCTTATCTGATATGTTCAGAATGAGTTTTACCGTGTACTATTGTGACGCTGTACTGTGTACTATTATATTCTTGACTATTACCTTCGTTTGAAAGAAGTTGCTTATCCGAAAGTCGTATCTTTTATTGTGACCTTGCCAGAGAACAGCCACCTCCACACACACAAAGACACACTCAGATTGCGGTTTAGGGGGTCCTTTATCAGGAGGCAACAGCCCCCACCTCAGCCGCCTCCTCGGTCTCCCCTCAAAGCGGAGAGTCTTTTGGGGTCCAGGCAGCCGGGCACAGATCCGCAGAACGAAAGGCCTCAATACCAGTAGGACTTTCTGAAGCGGCGCGTCTCCACGATGCCCAGGAGCTCCATTATCTCCTCCTGGAACGTCTTCAAGGAAGGGACATAGGTCTTCTCCAGGGCGTCCTCCACCGACGTGTCCTTGGGGCAGTCTTCAGCAGCAAGGCAGGGGGGAAAGGAAGAGAAGAGAAAACGGGGCACAGGAAATTAGGAGACTGGGTGTGGGCATTGTTGTTTTTTAATGCTATGGTGCAGGTTCTGTAAACCTGGAACCAAGTTTCTAGTCCACATGGTGACAGAGGACAGCTCAGAAACAAGGCAGGTTCCGCCCGACGCAACAGGCGGTCAGGATCCCCTTTTCCCCACGAAAATCCACTCCATGCCAACTCCACTCCCAAACGGAAGAGCCACTCACCTGTCCATTGTTCTGGGATGATGCCATCGTCCCTCTGCTCCAGGGGTTTCGGGATGATCCTGCCGGTCCGGAGGGAGACGCGGACCCTCTCTCCTTCCTCCGTGTAGCGCCATTCAACCTCGGTGGGCAGCCTGGGGGGCAAGGGGCAGACAAGAGGGGGGCCCAGGGACAGTCCAGTGAGGATGGGGAAGTGGGGGGGGTTATTGAGGGGGGTGTTTGAAAAGAAGCTCAAGCTGAATTTCAACATCTGCTAAAAACATTCTTGCTTAAGCCACCCAGATGCTTAGGAAGTTGGTGTGGGTTAAAATTTTCTGCATACTGTAAATTTTTGCAATTGAGCGGTGTATAGTTTTTATAAAATATAAATAACTAAACTTAGTCCGCGGATCAATCATCAAACTGTTAAACAATAATGATACAAATATCAGGGCTTTCTTTCTGGAAGTACTCAAGGTTACACAGTATTGGCACCCTTTTTCTAGAAGAAAAGCACTGAGGATAATAATAATAATTTTATTATTTATACCCTGCCCTTCTGGTCAGGTTGCATTTGATGCTTCCCTTAAAAACACCAAAGTCTGAAGTCTTTGAGTATATGGCCCACAGGAGAAATAAGTCCCCAGGTGTTTGTTATAGTAACAAAAAACAACGACAACAATAGATATTTCATTTACCTAGTAGGATTTATATACCTCTTAATCATCTTTAATCTCACTGGTTGGTTTACAAATAATATTAAATGTTCATTCAAAAAATCCTGACACTTTCATTCTACAGCTTCCGGAGACAGACCTCATAAATTCGGACACTTGAGAAATCTATTTTTAGGCCCCACCTTATTTCTGTGATCTAACTTGTTCAAATCTGTTTTTAAGATTGCGTTTTAATTGCTGGAAATGGCCCTGGGGCCTTGGGGTGAAGGCCAGTTAATTAATTAATTAATTAATTAAAAATAATATACAATACAATTACAATAGAAGAGTAGAAAGGGTTTTCTTCCAGTGAACGGGCCTGCTCTTTAGAGGCTTTTAGAACATTCAGCAGTTTAGAAATGTTCTTAAATAAAGGGGAGAGGGGCAGGCGTAACCCCTGGAAATGAATCCACCTTGCTTTTAGGGGGATAGCGCTCGTCCCCCACAGATCGTGGGATCACAGAACCATGGAGTTTGGAGGGACCCGAAGATGGTCCGGGAATCAGCGTGTTTTTACATGAGTAGAATGTGTCCTTTTATTTAAAATGCACCTCTGGGTTATTTGTGGGGCATAGGAGTTTGTTCATTTTTTTTCTCTTCAAAATATAGTTCTCTCCCCCCCCCCCAAGGTCTGAGGGACAGTGGACCAGCCCCCTGCTGAAAAGGTTTGCTGACCCCTGAAGTCCAGCCCTCGGGCCACGCAGGGATCACAAGCAATGAATTCAGGAATGGTGACCGTGGGGCAAATGCTTAGTATTGCCCTGCCCCCTTACCTGTCAGTGGGGTCTACCAGGGACACCCAGTTCACCAGCAGCGGAGCCTCACTGGCCGTGTACATGCCACTGTAGATGGCGGACCTGCCCGTGTATCGGTAATGCTGCAGGGAAGTTGGGGGGGGGAGAGGAAAGGAAGGCTGAGCCAAAGAGCACGTAAGGGTCTCAGGGGGCCAAAGCCCCCCAAACACCCCACTTCTCTCCTGGGGAGGGGGAGCCTAAGGGCATCATCATCACTCACCACGTTCAGGCCCTCCAGGACGACCCAGTTCCGCTCTCGTATCACCTGGGAGACCATCCCTTGCTTGCCCAAGTCCTTCCCCTTCAGGATCTGGACCTAAAACGTCAAGAGGAAAGCATGGCACGTGGAGATGGGGGTCGGCAGGAAGGGAAGACCCCCAGTTAGGTTGGCTGCCCCGTTTGGAGGCAGGCAAGGGACCACCGTGGCCGGGAGGAGGGACCCGCCTGCCTTGCTGATCCGGGGCACAAATGGCCGATGAGCCAAGCTTGAAGGGCTGCAATAGAGTCTCTTCAGCCAGGCAGTTTTGCCACCTTATTTATTAGGACTATTGTTATCAGGCAGGCGCCCTTTGGAACTCCCTGCATGTTGACGTCAGGCAGGCAGCTTCACTGTATACTTTTTGGTCCCTGCTAAAAAACATTCTCATTCAGGCAAGGCTACCTAGGTGCTTGGCAAGTTGGTGTGAGTTTTAATTTGTTTCAGCCTACTGTTGTTTTAACTTTTGGAACGTCTTAAATTATCATTGCTAATTTTTTATCATTGCTAATTTTATTGCCTTGCCGCTTTTTTAGTAGACCACGTTGAGGTGGTTGTATTTACGACCCATCAGTGTATAAATTTTAGGAAATAAATATTCTCAATCTGTCGTCTGCTTTTCTCACAGAGCAACCCAAATTACCTCCCACTAAAGCCGGTTTAACAATGCCCTCCTCCCCACCCCCCAAAAATACACAACTCAAAGGCAAGACTTGCAGGCCATGCCGCTACAATAATAATAATAATAATAATAATAATAATAATAATAATAATAATAATATTTATTATTTATACCCCGTCTATCTGGCTGGGTTTCCCCATCCATTCTGAGTGACTTCCAACCAAATATTAAAAACAGTACAAACAGTAAAAACCCTTGAAATTAAGGGCCAAAAGCCCCTGGGAAGAGACTTTGCACAGTGCCTAAAAGCAGGTAAATGTGTCACCAGGCGAGACTCCCTAAGGAGTGCATTCTGGAGCCACCACTGAAAAGGCCCCAATCTCGTGTGTACATGTTACAATACACCTAGTTTTGGAACAGTAAGAACAAACAATATTATTCAAGAACCCAGTGGTATTTAATACAGTACTGTAAACGGATTGTATGAGACTGAACCTGATGTTATACTGCTGCTGTTTTTCAAATAATTTTAAACTAGAAGTAAGTATTTTTTTCTAGGGTGGGGTAGAGAACCAATTTACAGGCAGCCAATTTTGTTTACAAAAAAACCCCATATTTTAAAAAAGAATGCACCAGTAAAAAGTAAATAAAATTAGCCAGAGGTAGGATGTGTATGAGCAGCAGCTCAGGGAAGATGGGCAGACGACAACTCCAGATTTCATGGAGAACAGAGGAGCAAGATTGCCCCACAAGTTTGGGGCAACAGCTGAGAAGTCCCTTCCCCCTTGCCAATTAATTCTCACCAGGATGATCGGAAGGGGGGGGGGAGGAGAGGAGCTCCCTGCAATGTTTGGGGCCCAGGCCATAAAATCTATACACTTGATTCTTTTTAAATTAAAACAACAACTCAAAGCTGTTTACAAAAAGATAAAATCAATAAAAATTTGCAATCTTTTAAAACGTTCAAAAAATATTAAAACAGATTAAAATTCACACCAGGTTTCTAGGTATCTAGACTGGCTATGTCTAAAAGAAGAATGTTTTTTTCAGGCACCAAAAGGAGTACAGCAAAGGCGCCTGCTTGATGTCAACAGTCAGGGAGTTCCACACTTAACAATCAAGTTCAGATTCCGAACGGGGATTATGCGGCAGCTGTGGCAATGCCAATTCCGCCAACTGAAGCAGTCAGTTGGGAATACATGGGGGAAGATGATCTTGTAGGTAAACTGGTCCCAAGTTCTTAAGGGCTTTATATTCTAATACTAAGACCTTGAACTTGGCCTGGTAGCAAGTCGGCAACCAGTGAAAATGGTTGTTATATATGCCAACAAGGCCTCACTCCTGTCAGCAATTGTGCTGCAGCATTCTGCGTTTACTGTGACGGAAACCCCACTTAGCCCAGCGGTTTGAACCCAGGCAGGGACTGTAGTTGTAGGAAAACCAGCCGGGTGCATCTGAAACATCTCCCCTCCTCAAGAGGTCAGGCAGCGTGTTTGGAACGAGGGTTGTCTCCGAGGGCTGCCCCACAGAGTTCACCCAGTAGCGGTCAAGCCTTGGTAGGGGGAAGCACAGTCAAAACGGGCAGCTGAGAGCAGGAAGAGACCTCACCGTATCGCCCTTGAAGAACTTCCAGTCCTCGTCTTTGATGGGCTCCACAGGGATCTTCTTCCGCCAGACCCACGGAGGGTTCTTAGCCTTGTCGGCGATCGAGCCAGGCCGGTTCATGCCATAGCGGTAGCCGCGGTGCGGCTTGAATTTCTCCGCCGCGGCAAGGAGGACAGAGAGCCTCATGGTCCCTGTGAGGAAAGGGAGGCTCAGGGAGGTGATGAAGGGGGGGTAAAGGGGGGGTCACCTGGGCCTTTGCACCCAAAGCACAGCAGCAGCGACAAAGGCCAGGGAGAACATCCTTCAAGCAAGGGGGGGCGGCTTAAAGGGTCGACCCCAAGGACATAAGGAGAGCCTGGCTGCTGGGTGAGGCCCAAAGGGGTCAAAGTCTCCGCAAAACCTAAAATCTGTTTCCAGTTTTCTTGGCGAAAGAGTTAGTACATAGATAGCATGACACCACTTTGCAAATGTAAAAAAACGATTCCCTCTACATCACCTGATTCATAGAATCAAAGCTCAGTTGGTGGAGCACGAGACTTCTAATCTCAACGTCATGGGTTCGAGCTCAGATGAGATTCCTGCATTGCAGGCGGCTGGACTAGATGGCCCTCGTGGTCCCTTCCAACCAGGATTCTTGGAGGGGTTGCAGTAAACTTGGCACATATTATCATTTATGGTGGAAATGCCAGTTGTCACAAGAGTTTTGGAACTCAGTTTTGACAGGAAGAATGAATATTACTCAAGAAACGACTGTTTGTTGTCCAAAATGAACGTTACTGGATAGTTTTGATCAGGCTTCCTCAACCTTGGCCCTCCAGATGTTTTTGAGACTACAATTCCCACCATTCCTGACCACTGGTTCTGCTAGATAGGGATCATGGGAGTTGCAGGCCAAAAACATCTGGAGGGCTGAGGTTGAGGAAGCCTGTTTTTGATGCTACAGTAGTAGTACAGTATAGGTGGGTTCATAATAAATTCTGTTCGCTCCTTCCTTCAGTATACAGTATTATCAAAATAATTGTTTTCATATATGATCTCGGCCGCACTATTAATAATTACAACTCAATGGAAAACAGCCCCAAATCTTACATGGGAAGATTGGCGGCCACTCACTCTGGAACAGAGCTACAACTGAGAAAAATTACACATAATCTTAGATCTTGACAAAGACTACAACCTCCAGACATGTTTCAACCTCCAGAAACTTTTCATATGATTTGGCACTCTTTCATGACATATACAGCAGAAACATCATTTTCAAAACAACCCTTGTCGAGAGCCTGGCAAATCTGGAGCTAGGCTTGACAATCTGATAATGCTGCTGTCCCTTCCTTGGACTTTGCTATTTTAGCCCACATGCAATAGCACTCATTCTAACTGCTTCTTTTATCGTTTTGGTTTGCATCTTTGAATTTTGCTCAGTTGTCCTAATTGTTCCCTCTGCTTTACATGGGTTACAGAATGAAATAAAGCAACAAGGATACCCCCCACGGGAGCTAGAAAACCAGATAGACTGGACCTGGAGCCCTGCCAGATCAGCTGCCAAAGGGGGTCCATCTTGCCCAGCATCCTGTTCTCACGGGGGGGGGGGGCGATCAGATGCCCCCAAGCAGGACCTGAACACAAGACCGCTCCCCACCTGCGTGGTTTCCAGCAACTGGTATTCAGAAACAGGAGGCCCTAAGCTACTGAAGGTAATGGGGCCCTTTATATGTCCAGCTGTCCTTTGGCCACAACAAATGTTCACTGTTTTTTGTGTTCAATGTATGCTAGACGGTCATTTCTGGACCTAATAGGTATCTCAAGCCAATTGCACATAACAAAATATGCATTTTCTCAAAGTAATTGTTGAAAAGTCCCTGCAGAATGCAAAGTCCCCTCATTATGGAAAGGAGCGCAGGCTAGCAGGCAGGGCCCATGACTTACATCATAGGAGCCTACACAACACAAAAGACGGTTGCTGTATGTAGGGTTTAATTTATTTGTTTTTTTATCCTGTATTTTGGAAATGTGCATCCAGATAATTTTTTCCTTTAATTTGGGGGGGGGGGGCAAAAAGTAGGGCCCTAAGCTATAAATCCGACGCAGCACAGCCTCGGGGGCTTGTATCCCTCGACAGCCCCTCTCCTCCTTCTCCTCCCTGAATTTGCCCGATCCTCCTTGAGGACTAGAACCTTGAAACCTTGAAACCTGCACTCACGAGGAGGGCAGCATCCCCACCCCCACCCCGCCGTCTGCTGTCCATTTGCACCCCTGGCCCTGGCCTCTTTGCTGCCCCCCTCTTTTGGAAGAAGAAGGAGGAGGAGGTGCCCCCCCCAAAAAAAAAATCCATCCCTGCACACGCGATCCCTCCGCCGGCTCCCCTTCGCTCACCTTCTGCCTCGCAGCCTCCCCGGGAAGACTGCGCACGCGCGAAAGAAGCCAAAAGGGGCGGGGCGGGGCTGGCGCCATGCATTCTGGGACTTGTAGTAATCCGGGAGGGAGGAAACCCGCTCTCTCCTCCCCCGCCCCCCGCCAGATGTTTGCAGAGGTAGGAAAGTTGAAGGAGGGAAAATAAAAAAATTCCTTCAGTAGCACCTTAAAGACCAACTAAGTTTTTATTTTGGTATGAGCTTTCGTGTGCATGCACACTTCTTCAGATACAGTGAAATGGAAGTTTCCAGGCACTTATGTAGAGAAGGGGTGGGGAGGGGTGGGGATGGGGAGGGGGGATCACTCAGAAGGGTGGTGGAAATGGGTGATTGACTGACTGATAGCTGTTGATGACCGCAAACGACTGCAAATGGTTTTGCATGAAAAAGCAAGGGTGGAGATGGCTGAAGATCGCTTATCATGTATAATGAGATAAGAACCCGATATCTCTGTTCAAACCAGGTCCCTCCATGGTTTTGAGCTTGGTGATAAGTTGCAATTCAGCAACTTCTCTTTCCAGTCTATTTCTGAAATTCTTTTGTAGTAAGACAGCTACTTTGAGATCTTGTATAGAATGTCCTGGGAGATTGAAGTGTTCTCCTACTGGTTTTTCTGTCTTCTGGTTCCTGATGTCAGATTTATGTCCATTTATCCTTTGGCGTAGGGTTTGGCCTGTTTGTCCAATATAGAGAGCTGAAGGGCACTGTTGGCATTTGATGGCATACACAATGTTAGAGGATGAGCAATTAAATAGTCCTGAGATGGTATGTTGGATGTTGTTGGGGCCAGTAATGGTGTTGTCTGGGTGTATGTGGCAGCAAAGTTGGCATCTGGGTTTATTGCAGGCTCTGGTACCAGTGTCCATGTTAAGTCTGGTGGTTGTATTATTGTGGGTGAGGAGTTGTTTAAGATTGGGTGGCTGTCTGTAGGCAATGAAAGGTCTTCCTCCCAGAGCTTGAGAAAGGGAGCGGTCATTGTCCAGGAGAGGCTGTAGATCTCTGATGATGCGTTGTACTGTTTTAGCTTGGGAGCTGTATGTGGTGACTAGTGGTGTTCTGTTATTTTCTTTTTTGGGTCTGTCTTGCAGCAGGTTCTCTCTAGGTATCTGTCTGGCTCTGTTGATCTGTTGTTTAACTTCATCAGGTGGATATTTTAGTTCTAAAAAGGTTTGCTGTAGATCTCTTAGGTGAGATTCTCTGTCTGTAGAGTTGGAACAGATGCGGTTGTAACGTAAGGCCTGGCTGTATACGATGGATTGTTTGGTATGTTTGGGATGGTAGCTAGAAGCATGTAGATATGTTTGTCGGTCAGTTGGTTTTCTGTATAAGGTGGTGTCTATACGTCCATCCTGTATTTTTATAGTAGTGTCCAAAAAATGTATTTCTTGCATAGATTGGTTCATTGTTAGGTTGATGGTGGGGTGAAAGTCATTGAATGTCTGGTGGAAGGTTTCCAGGGTCTGTTGTCCATGTGTCCAGATAATAAAAATATCGTCAATGTATCGCAGGTACAGGAGAGGTTTGAGTGGGTAGGAGTTAAGGAAACGTTGTTCTAAATCTGCCATGAAGATGTTGGCATACTGTGGGGCCATGCGGGTGCCCATGGCTGTGCCGCTGATCTGGAGGAACAGGTCATCACCAAATTTGAAGTGGTTGTGGGTAAGGACAAAGTGGCAGAGTTTGGTAGCAAAGTCCGCTGTGGTTTTATCTGAAATGGTGTTCCTTATGGCTTGTAAACCATCATTGTGTGGGATGTTGGTGTATAGAGATTCCACATCCATAGTGGCTAGTATAGTATTGTTAGGAAGATTGTTCAAATATTGTATTTTCCTCAGAAAATCTGTGGTGTCACGTACGTAGCTGGGAGCACTGATAGCATATGGTTTCAGAACAGAGTCCATATAGCTGGAAACACCCACTGTAATGGTGCCAATACCTGAGATGATGGGGCGTCCTGGGTTTCCTGGTTTGTGTATTTTGGGTAGAAGATAGAAAGTTCCTGGCCGAGGTTCCGCTGGTGTGTTTGTGAGGATCTGTTCTTGGATGTGTAGGGGTAGCTCCTTAATAATCTTGTTCAGTTCTTTTTTGTATGCTTGTGTGGGGTCTGAGTCCAATTTCATGTAAAAGGCAGTATTGGAAAGTTGTCTGTGGGCCTCTTGGATGTAATCAGTTTTGTTCATGATGACGACAGCTCCACCCTTGTCTGCCTCTTTAATTATAATGTCTGGGTTGTTCCTGAGATTTTCTATGGCTCTCCTTTCAGCATGGTTTAGATTTTGTTGTAAGCGATGGTGTTTTCTGGTCACATCCGTTTGGATTCTGTGGCGGAAGCATTCAATGTACAGATCTAGTGTGGTATTGCGTCCATCAGGAGGGGTCCATGTGGAGTCCCTTTTTGTGTAACTTCTTTTCGGTGGTAGTTGGTGGTCAATGTTCTGTTCATTGATGCGTTTGGAGGGTGATGGTTGTTCCCCAGTAAGTTGAGAGGTGTTGTGTTGTGGGGATGTAGTTTGTTCTACTTTGTCTTGTTCTTGTGTGTGATGAAAATACTCCTTCAGGCGTAAACGGCGGAAAAATGCTTCCAGGTCCCCGCAGAACTGAATCATGTGTTGGGATTTGGCAGGGCAGAATGATAGTCCCCGTGAAAGGACGGATTCCTCAGCTGGGCTGAGTGTTTGCTGTGAAAGATTGACAATGTTGTTGATCTTGTTTTGATTGGTGGCCTGTAGGTTGGAAAGGTTGCAGAGTTTTTTATTTTTCTGGTTCTTCAGTAACTCCAGTTGAGAGTGGTAAATGGTTTGTTTTTCCTTGTGGAACTTCTGCCAGGCCGGGTGATTCCTGATGGAGTTCTCCAGTGCAGAGAGTTCCTCCTTTATTAACTTCTGTTTGGAATACAGAACGCCGATAAGATGTTTGAAGGAGGGAGATGCGCTTTGCATTGGGGGGGGCGCCTAAGAAGGTTTATTTTATGTCTAGGGCATTTCGTCAGATTTCTTTCTTTTTTAAAATGAGCTTGATCAATTTCGCAATCAAATAGCCATAATGGACCCAAAAAGAAGAGGAAAAAGGAAATTCTTTTTTTAAAAAACAGAAAAAAGGGGGAAAGGGGAAAGGAAAAAGACAATTCACAATAAATAATTTCATTTCAGCAACACAAACCGTTAGTTAAGTAATCTGTACATGTAATGTCTAGAAAGACATTAAAAAATTGTCCAGTAGCACCTTAGAGACCAACTAAGTTTGTTCTGGGTATACGCTTTCGTGTGCATGCACACTTCTTCAGATATTTTCATATTTATGCTTTTCTACTTTTCACGTTCTTTCCATTCCTCTACGCTGGTTGGGTCCCTTCTGTATATTCTTTGACTTCCATCTAACTCACTGCAGTTTCTATGTTTCTCTCACTTTAAAATAGTCTGTATTCAATTATTAAGATGAATGGTCTTTCCCTTATGTATCTGTGAACTAATCAAGGCACACTCAGGTATTATTGTTGGAACCATGATTTATCAGGTGAATTTTATAGCAATCCCATTCTTTTTTAACCTTTTCTCGAGAATAAGATTTATTTCACGAGTTTTATACACCGCTTGATTGCTTCTTTTTAAAAAACAAAAAACGGTTCACAAAAACTATATAAAATGGTCAACAAGGAGGGCTAACAAGGATAACGTAAGGCTTTCGGAAAGCAAAAACAGCAAGAGGCTGTTGGAGCTCCCTCTCTCAGGCCAGGGCTCTGTCCAGCTCCTGCCTCCGAAGGGGAAACCCGGAAAAGAACAGAGTCTCTGCTCCCATCCAGGCAGAGCTCCTTGCAGCCCTTTCCCCAGCTCCTAAGAGGGTCTTTTCGGTGGTGGCACCTGGTGCTTCCGTTCCAAACACCTTCTTCGTGGGGCCACTTCGGAAGCTTCTGCACGGTGTGGGTTGAGAATCAAAGGCTGGGTGCCCTCCCAGCTGCAGAGACGCCCTCCCACCGCTCTGGCATGTGGCCCCTGGAGGCTCACCCGGCGTGGCTCTGGGACTAGAACAAGGTTAAGGCTGCTTAGAGCCGCAGAATTGTGAAAGGGACCCCAAGGGCCATCTAGTCTGACCCCGTGCAATGCAGGTATTGCCGCCTGAGAGGTGGCAACCCATCCAGTGTATTGATTGCTCACATGGTATTTCACCTTTTTGGGTTGTTTGGGAAGTTTATTCAAGGTATATATTTATTAAATGAAAAAATAAAGGCCTTTTTTTGTTTTCAGGAAGCCCCACCCGGCCGGTGGAATGGTAGGGTGGGTCCGCCTGCTTCCGTCTCTTCACCAACCTCCTGCCCCACCTCTAGGCTGGGGGACACTGGAAGGGGCACCCAGGCCGGGGGGCTCTCCTCGCCCTCCCCTCCTTCCTTGGGGGGCTCCTTCTCGTCCTCCTCCAGCTCCAGGCCCAGCTCATGAGGGGGCACGCGGATGCCCAGCTTGGCTTCCACCCTCCAGAGCCTCCCCTCGACCTCCTGCAGGTTCTCCTTCAAGGTCTTGACGGACTTCAGGCAGTCGTGGCAGCTGCGGAGGTCCTTTTTCCCTGCAGGAAAGGAGCAGCCTTGAGCGTGGAGTCCAGGAGCGTGGAGTTCCGTTTGCTTGGTGCAAACGGAACAGGAGGAACATCGGCAGCGGGGTGGGGGTGGGAGGGTTGTGTCCTTTTGCAAAAAGCAACCTGGATTTTTTAAAAAAAACCCTTTTGCTATTTTTATAGAATTGGAAGGGACCCCAGGGGGTCATCTAGACCCACCCTCTGCAATGCAGCTGTTGTCCCCACCCCATGAAAAAAAACACCCACACACACCCAAGATATTTGCAGCTTCCTTAAGGACTAGCAACTTGCTTTTGTTTTTAAAACAGAAGCAGAGATTCTCAGGAAGCCAGAGCAGACCCTCTGCTCTGAGGAGGAAGAGGGCACGGGAATCTTGTTGGGGGGCAGGGGGAGCGGGCCACCCTCCCCCACTTACGTTCCCGGCGGTGGCGAGACTGACGCTCCTGTGCTGCCCCCAGCTCTTGAATGAACCCCAAAATCTCATGATGGGGAATCGGGAAACTCGGAGCAGGTTGGGGGGCAGGTGGCTGAGCTTCCCCGGGTGCTTCCTTGGAGGGGAGGGTCCCCAGGGGCTGGAGGGCCTTGGCAGGGCTTTCCGGATCGTCACCTAAAAGAGAAACCCAGCAGGCCAGGAAACAAAGGGTGGCCGGGTGCACCCGACCCCACTCTGTCCCGTCCCCCCACCCTCTCTCTGCGCTTACCATCCTCAACTGCCCCGTCTGGCTGCAGCTCAGCTCTGGTTGCCCGCCGAGGAGGACAGCCTGGAAAAGAAAATAACAGACCCTCCAAGTGTCCCCATTTTCTAGGGACAGCCCCGGATTTACAGAAGCCACCCCAGTTTCTGATTTGATTCTGGAATGTCTCTCAGTAAAAGAGAAGGAGGTTCTGCTGGGCCATCACCCCCCATGGAGATCCAAGAAAGGGCCTCTGCTGAAGTTAAGCACCACCTGTGTTTGCAGGTGAGCCTCCATCCCACACACCTGTCTGCCATAGGCCTTTAGCCTTCTGCCCCCTCGTCCCCCAGGCTCCTCTCTCCTGGGGTCTGGGCCAGCGCCCAGTCTGACCTGTCCATGCCCCACGATCCAGGGCAGGCAGTTTTCCGGAGAGCAAACCCTTGGGGGGCTTTTGAGCCCCCACCCACCCAAGACCCGCTCCTCACCTTCTCCGACAGCCGCCTCCTTTGGCCCACCTTCCTGCTTTCCCTTCTCTCGCTTTCCCTCCTCCCTGATCTCCGACAGCCTGAGAGGAAGAGCAGGAGTCTTCATGGCAGGGAATATTCTCACCGTAATTTTATTTCATTCGTTTATTTATTTATTGCCTTTATGTGTAGTTCTTCCCCTCATTTAATCCCCACGACACCCCTGGAAGGTAGGGAAAGCCGAGAGTCACTGGAGGAATCCCGAGGAGGGGGGCCAAGAGTTTTCAGAGGGTTCCCACTCCAGCCCTCCAGTCTCTCTTGCATTTCCCCCTCCCATCTTTGGCCCCACAAAGCCAAAGAACCCCGAGTCAAGGGTCCCAGAAAGACCCACCCCCTCACCTGTGGTCTTCCTCGTAGCGGGATCTGGAAGAGGAAAAGGAGGCGGATCAGGCAGGCCCTTCCAAAAGGATCCTAGTCAACTAGCCGACCCGCTGTTGGGCCCGTGTGTGTGTGTGTGTGTGCCAAGGCAGGCTCAGAAGCAGGGGCCTCCCCTGCAGGGTTAGGGTTAGCACCCGAGTGGAAACGGGGTTCTTATTTTATTACTGTATTGTTATTATTATATTCATTCATATCCTGGACAGCTTACACAACTCCAAACAGACAAAATGCAGCAAGCTGAAAACGTCTGAAATGCAATTGTTAAAACGCAAGCTCCCAGCAGATTAAAACTGTGTTAGAATGGACTTCTTGGAAGCTAGCGGACTCTCCTTCCTTGGAGGCTTTTAAGCAGAGGTTGGGACTCCTGTGCTTCCTGCACTGCAGGGGGTTGGACTAGAAGACCGTTGGGGGGTCTCTTCCAACTTTACAGTTTGGAGACACAATAATGCATTGCAGGAAGCTTTATCCAGCCTGAGGGCCGCATTCCTTTCTGGACTACCTTCTGAGGGCCGCATGCTGGTGGTGGGGTGGACCAGGGCCGAAAGTGGGTGGAGTAACCAACATAAACTTTTACCTTTGTACCTTTGTACATTATGCGGGTTTCTACACACGCAAACACCTCTTTCCATCCAGGCAAGCAAAAGGCAGGATCAGACACACATTCCCAGACAGGGTGCAAAGCAGGGCTGGTGAGGACCGTAGCTCAGAGAGAGGTCCCCCACCCCACCCCCAAAGCTAGAGGTTTACATTGGTGCAAAAGCACGCAAGCTCAGCTGGGAAGCAGAATGAACCCCAAGAACGAACCACCGCAGCACCTCGGCTTGAGGACAATTCCTGATGTTTTCTCTTGGGCTTTACCTGCGGCAGCGGTGGTTGCAGGAAAACCAACACTTCATTGTGTAACGGAGGAGGAGGAGGAGAGCAGCCTCTGCTCCACACAGAGGAAATCATCCTGGAATCCTCGTGGATCTCTGGGGAACCGAGAGTGCCAGAATCTGTGGCCAGTTGTGAGGTCACCACCTGGTCAATCGTGGGCCACAGAAGCTGCGGCTGGAATCCACCACACAGCGAGATGTGAGCTCGAGGGTGAAGGACCCGTTCCCTGTGCGCAGACAGACCCAATCTCCTCCTGCAATCCAGGGAAAGCACAACTCCAAACTGGACACTGAAACCTCTGAGCTTGTAAGGCGGGTGTTTTTCCAAATGCCTCTGAATGTCCAGAGATGGGTCTCCTCGCTTTTTTGGGGGGAGAGAATTTTAACCTACACTTTAATCCAGGGGTCAGCAAACTTTTTCAGCAGGGGGCCGGTCCACTGCCCCTGAAACCTTGTGGGGGGGCGAACTATATTTTGGGGGGGAAAGAAGAACGAATTCCTATGCCCCACAAATAACCCAGAGGTGCATTTTAAATAAGAGGACACATTCATGTAAAAACACACCGATTCCCGGACTGTCCGCAGGCCGGATTGAGAAGGCGATTGGGCCGGATTCGGCCCCCGGGCCCTAGTTTGCCTTCACTTAAACTTTCACTTAAATTTCTCTTCTACTAGCAGCCAGGCAGGCTTGTAACACCACCCTCAGAAGATGGTGGACTCTCCTCCATTTAATGCTTTTAAGCAGAGGTTGGGTGGCCACCTGTCAGGGGTGCTTGAGCTGAGATTCCTGCATTGCAGGGGGTTGGACTAGATGACCCTTGGGGGTCCCTTCCAGCTCTACGTTTCTATGATTTTATGGGATCCTGGAAGGACCCAGGGGAGAGCTTTTCAGACAAATTGGCAAACAGCACTGGTGGGAAAATGAAGCAATAAATTGGCATAAGGCCTGAGACATAATTACTTTCTGACTGGCATGGTTTTACTATGGGCATGGCTAAAAAACAAAAACAGAGGACTCCCCTCCCATTATTTGTTGTTGTTGTTGTTGTTAATTTAAACTGTTTATCTCTTTAATAACTTGTTGTGTCATCTGGTTGTTATTTTGCATGCATTACCTAAACATCAGTTTCTGGTAGGGATTTCCCATTATTTCCCCCCTATGATGTTGTTACATGTTTACCTACGAGACCAAAATACCCCACATGTGCGCACTCGACCACTTTGATCGGTAGAATCGGCATTGCCACAGGTGCCACGTAATCCCCCTTCCACATTTGTAAGAACTCGGCCGTTTTGTGTGTCAGCACCTACAGCTTTGGAACTCCCTGCCTGTTGACATTAAGCAGGTGCCTCCACTGTGCTCTTTTTGGTGCCTCTTAAAAGCATCCTTGTTTAGAGAAGTCTGCCCAGATGCTTAGAAAGTTGAGGTGAGTCGTAATCTGTTTTAGTATTTTAACTTTTTCTAAGTTTTATAGTATTGTTGTAAATTATTCTTTTAGTTTTATCTTTTTGTAAGCCTCTTTGACGGTTGTTGTTTTTTTCTTACAATCAAGGAGTGTATAAATTGTATGAAAAAATTAATAAAGGTAAACAAACGTTGAAAGCATTTCATTTTTAAAAAAAGCTGGTTCCTAAGGTAGGAAGGACTCCTCACAATATGTTTACTCACATCTATTTTTTGATGAGGACCACAAAATAGCTGCTATTGGGTGTGATATCCAAAAGTCAAGGTAGGGTGTTTTCAGGGCTCCCCCCCCCGCCATAATTTGCCAGAACTCAGCTCCGCCATTATAAGAGACCAAGGGGGACATTCATGGTGAGTTTTTCTAGAAAAATAGCACTGGATGTTTTCAAGGCAGACAAAAAGTTTCTCTTGATTATAAAGGTTCCTGAATCCTTAAGGGGAAATCACAGCCTGCCGTTTCCACTCTTTACCACAGTGAGGCGCTGCCGTCTCAAGCACATATTGCCATCCAAACCTAATTGCTCCATCCCAGGCACTTTTACTCCGAAGCAACTCCCACTGGCCTCAAGAGAACTTACTTTCAACCAGCCCACTGGTCGGTTTAATCCAGCCCCTGTGGCAGTTTATTTCCTGGGGTAAAATCCTTAAGAAAGCTCAACACCTTCAATCCTAAAAAAAGGTTAACAACTTTTGGTTGGTGTGAGGGACAGGGGATATCGCGAAGTCCCTCCCCTCCTGAGTTCAAGCCCGTCCCCGAGCAAAGGGGAAAGCAGGGAGAGTTCCGATTCCAGTGGGGAAGCAGGAAGTCGTGTCCGAGGCTCAGGCAAGGTAGAGGAGCCAGGGTCCCAGGTGGGACAGGAAGGGGCAAGCAAGGGGGGAAGACCCATCCCTCCAACTCCAGAATTACGCAGGAAGAGGAGGGGCAAGAGGATGGGTCTGCCAAAGCTTTTGTGTTGGAGAAAGACGCGCCAAAAGCCATTAGGAGGTTCTGAAACCGACTGACAACATCGCTCCGTGTAAATAGCAATGACTTGAGCACTGTAAATACGCAGCACCAATAAAAGAATAAAATGCAGAGCTGCGTAGCGTCGTTACTCTGAAGTAGTCCACTCCGGCCACTGTGACAGCAACCTCCTAATCATTTTTGGGCTACTTCGGAGTTGCCGGGATGAGCGTGTCCGAGGCGGAGAAGTGGCGGCAGATCGCTGAGCAAGCCCAGCTAGAACTGCAACAGCTGTCGCTGCAGGCGCAGGGAGAATTGAAGGCAGCTAAAGAGGAGACTAAGAAGGTCCAGGACGACCGGCTACAACTTGCGGAACAGGTGAGAGAGCTCCAGGAAAAAGAGCAGCATTTAAGGGCGGTGGCGGTAGACCTCCAAAACAAGCTGGATGCAGAGAAAAACAAGGCGGGAGGGGCTCCCCAAGTCCAAGTGCTGCCAGGAAGGAGAGCAGGGACCCTTGTAAGCAAGTTCAATGGAGACCCGAAGGAGTTTCAGGGCTTTGAGACTGAGATCGTGTATGCTCTTGAGCTGCACCAGAATGAGTTCCCCGATGATGAGCACAGAGTAGCGTTTATTGTGGAACATCTCACCGGAGCAGCCAGGGAGTGGCTAAGACCATTAATCGCAACCAAGAATCCTTGCATGAAAAATGTCCAACAATTTCTAGAAGGTTTGAGGACGATGTATTCGTCCGATAGTCATTTGGACCAGACTAAGGAGGAACTGCATAATTTACGCCAAGGAAATATGACAGTTCGCGCATATTGGGCGAAATTCACCATGCTGGTGCACAGACTGGGGTGGGTTTTGGATTCGCCTCCCATGCAAGCTGCGTTTTACTTGGGTTTGAGCGAGGAGGTGAAGGATGAACTCTCGAGAGGTCCAAAGCCCAGTACTATGGATCAGCTGAGCAAAGCAGCTCTGGCGGTGGGGGTGAGGCAGGAATCCCGGTGGAACGACAAGCAAGCGACGCGCGCAAAGCGGGCTTGGTTCCCACGGTCGCAGGAGAAGCCACTCCCTCAACAACCCTTTCAGGCCACGCCTGGAGCCAGCCAGGACCAGGAGCCCATGCAGATTGATAGCGCGCGCGCGCGGGCTTTTCAAACCCCAGCGGCGCCAAGACGCAAGGAGGGAAGGGGCGGGAATTGCTTTCTCTGCAACTCACCCCAGCATCTCGTCAGAGACTGCCCACATCGCAGGGAGTGGCAAGGAAAGGCGGGAACGGTGGTGCCCTCCCCCACTGACGCAGCACCACAGCAGGGAAACGGGAAAGCCTGGCTGCAGGAGACAAGGGGCAGCAGCCAGGCACAGTCAGCAGACAACAGCCCCAGCCCGCCCACCCGCACAGAGAGGTGCAGAGCCAGCCCACCCCTCCCAGAGCAGGAGTGGTTCTAGAAGTGACGCTAACGCTCCCAAATGGCTATCCCCTGACGGTCCTCGCCTTAATTGACAGTGGGGCGTCCGCCAACTTCTTCTCGAGAAGCTTTGCAGAAGAGCACCAAATCCAGCTTTTGCAGTTGGATTTTCCTCTGCACGTAGCAACCATTGACGGCAGGGAGCTGCTGGGAGGGGCCATCACACATCAAACCCCCCCCATGAGAATGACGGTGGGAAGGCACTCAGAGACACTGGCGTTCAACGTCACCACCATCTCAGACCCCCCCATCGTCTTGGGCATGAGCTGGCTGGCGCGCCACGACCCCTCCATCAGTTGGCACCAGAGGTGCATCACGTTTGGGTCAGACTTTTGTCTGGAACATTGCATGCAGCACCAACCAGGGGAGGGGCCTCCGATAGCCACGGTGGCCACCATGCATATCACAGGGGGTGAGGCAATACCCAAGCAGTACTGGGACCTGCAGGAGGTCTTCAGCGAAGCGGAGTCCGACCACCTACCCCCGCACAGGCCTTTTGACTGCCAGATCAACCTGGTGCCAGGGGCGACGATACCCCCAGCCAAGCTGTACGCCATGTCAGACCAGGAGCTGGAGGATCTGCGCGCTTTCATCGACAAGAACCTCAAGCGGGGGTTCATAAGGGAAAGCAAGGCAGCAGGGGGCAGCCCGGTCTTCTGGGTGGACAAGAAAGACACGCAACAGCGCCGTCTTGTGGTGGACTTTAGACGGCTGAATTCGGTGACAGAGCCCGTGGCTTTCCCCATGCCCAGAGTGGATGATCTCCTGACAGCGGCACGCAGGGGCAAGATTTTCACCAAGCTGGACCTAAGGGGGGCGTACAACTTGATCAGGATCCGGGAAGGAGATGAATGGAAAACCACGATGTTCACGCCTCTGGGCTCTTTTGAATATCTGGTGATGCCCTTCGGTTTGCAAGGGGGCTCAGCATGCTTCCAGGCCTTCATGCACCACGTCCTGGGGTCCCTCCTCTTCAGGAAATGCTTGGTCTTCCTAGATGACATCCTTATCTACTCGAATGACCCAGTGCAGCATGTGAAAGATGTCAGAGAGGTGTTGCAACGCCTGAAGGAGCACCACCTGTATGTGAAGCTGGAGAAGTGCAAGTTTCACACCAAAGAGGTGGACTTCCTGGGCTACAAGCTGTCAGACAAGGGGCTGGCGATGGACAAGGACAAGGTGCAGGCCATCCTGGACTGGCACAGCCCCAGGACGCGCAAAGATGCCCAACGCCTACTAGGCTTCGCTAACTTCTACAGGAAGTTCATCAAGAACTTCTCTCGCGTTACGGCTCCCATCACGGACTGCCTGAGAGGCAAGCAGAAGTTCAAGTGGACACCAGAGGCGCAAGCAGCGTTCGAAAGCCTCAAGAGAGTGTTCGCCTCAGACCAAAACCTGTTCCATGTGGTGCAGGACGCGCCCCTACGCATTGAGACAGATGCTTCTGAAAAAGCTGTGGGCGCAATTTTGTTGCAACTGGACGCCAACAGGGAGTGGAGACCCTGTGCCTTCTTCTCCAGGAAGCTGACACAGCCTGAACGCAACTACACAGTGTTTGATAGGGAACTTCTTGCGATCTACGCTGCGTTCCAGCACTGGCGACACTTCCTGGTGGGCGCGAAGCACCCCATCCAGGTGTGCACAGACCACAAGAACCTGGAGTTCTGGAGAACTGCCAGGGTGCTCAACCAGCGGCAGATACGGTGGGCAGAGTTCTTCTCGAACTTCAACTTCTCCATCCACTACATCCCGGGGGAGCAGAATGTCAGGGCGGATGCCCTCTCCCGCAAGCCAGAGTACATGGAGGAGGAGGCGCCACCAGCCCCAAGGCACATTTTCCCCCCGTCGGCATGGTCCTGCGGAGCAGCTGTGGTGAGCGAGGCAGAACTCACAGCACTGACGGCAGCGGATGAATTTGCCAACCGCATCTTCAGAGAACTGAGAGGGGGGAGGGAGCAGGCAAAAGACTTTGCAGAACGCAGAGGGCTGCTTTTCTACAAGGGTGCGCTGTACCTACCCACCACCCAGCTTCGACGTACGGTCCTCAAGCAGATGCACGACAACCCTACAGCGGGGCATTTTGGAAGGGACAAAACCGCTCACCTAGTCATGAGACACTTCTGGTGGCCAGGGGTGCGGGAAGATGTTCGAGACTATGTAAGGGGCTGTACCACCTGCCAGCGGGCGAAGGTGGTCAGAGCAGCGCCACCAGGGTTGCTGGAGCCCTTAGCCACACCACACAGGCCGTGGGAAGTGGTGTCCATGGACTTCATCACAGATCTGCCTTCGTCCAGGGGTAAGACTGCAGTGTTGGTGGTGGTGGACCTTATGTCCAAAATGTGTCACTTTATACCGTGTGCCAGGGCAGTCTCGGCAGAAGAGACAGCCAAACTGTTTGTTGATCACATTTTCAGACTGCATGGATTACCTTTAAGGGTTATTTCGGATCGTGGCCGCCAATTTGTTTCCAGGTTCTGGCGGCGGCTCATGAACCTCCTGCAGGTGGAGGTCAGCTTGTCGACGGCTAGACACCCGCAGACCAACGGACAAGCGGAGAGGGTCAACGCCATTCTGCAGCAGTACCTGAGATGCTACGTCAGCCAGCGGCAAACGGACTGGGTGGATCGCTTGCCACTAGCAGAATTTGCCTACAACAATGCAGTGCACGTCTCCACAGGGGTGTCGCCCTTTAAGGCCAATTACGGGCGCGACCTCAGATCTTTCCCAGAGAGGGAGAGGGAGGAGGAGGAGGAGGAGGGCCCACAGGCTGAGGATTGGGCAGAGGAACTGGAGACGGTGCACCAGCAGCTCAGAGAACACTTGGAGAGGGCCAAGGAAGCGTACAAAAAGGGGGCAGATCGCCACAGGCGACAAGGGGAGGTCATCAGGGTGGGGGACAAGGTGTGGTTGTCCTCGGAGGGCCTTCCCACCAGAGGGAGGTGCAAAAAGCTGGCACCCAAAAGGCTGGGCCCCTTCACGGTCACGCAACAGGTAAACCCGGTGGCATACAGGCTGGCACTGCCAGAGGACATGAGGGTGCATCCAGTGTTTCATAGATCGCTGCTGTCGCCGTACAGGGAAAGCAGCAGGCTCCGAGACAGCGAACAAACCCCCGAGGGAGGGGGGGAGAGGGAAGGCAGGGAGCAACTCAATGAGGCCACGGCCATCCTGGATTCAAGGTGGGGGGTGGGGGGACTGGAGTACCTCATGGCATGGGAGGATGCTCCACCGTCCCAGAATGAATGGGTCCCAGCCACTCAGATACAGGAGGAATTCTTGGTGGAAGAATTTCACGCCCTCTTTCCCCACAGACCCAAGCCCTGGCACATGGAAAGGGAGGGGGAGGAGGAGGAGGCACGGGAGAGCAGCTCACCATGGCGCTGGGAAGCGGAGTTTGAGGAACCAGAGGATGAGGTATGGGTGTCACCGAGATCCACCCAGTCAGAGGAAGGAGCAGATTGGCAGAACGTTTTTACCCCCACCAGCTCTGACGCCACGGACTTTTTGGGATTCCCGTCCGCCCAGGCGGAAGGGGGGGGCTCGCAGGACTGGGGGGAGGTATTCACACCAACGGGCTCGGAGAGCACTGAGTTCTTAGGCTTCCAGTCGTCACCGACACATGGGGGGGGCCTGGGGAGGGGTGAAGGAGAGCTTGGGAGGGGGGTGGATGTGAGGGACAGGGGATATCGCGAAGTCCCTCCCCTCCTGAGTTCAAGCCCGTCCCCGAGCAAAGGGGAAAGCAGGGAGAGTTCCGATTCCAGTGGGGAAGCAGGAAGTCGTGTCCGAGGCTCAGGCAAGGTAGAGGAGCCAGGGTCCCAGGTGGGACAGGAAGGGGCAAGCAAGGGGGGAAGACCCATCCCTCCAACTCCAGAATTACGCAGGAAGAGGAGGGGCAAGAGGATGGGTCTGCCAAAGCTTTTGTGTTGGAGAAAGACGCGCCAAAAGCCATTAGGAGGTTCTGAAACCGACTGACAACATCGCTCCGTGTAAATAGCAATGACTTGAGCACTGTAAATACGCAGCACCAATAAAAGAATAAAATGCAGAGCTGCGTAGCGTCGTTACTCTGAAGTAGTCCACTCCGGCCACTGTGACAGTTGGTGTTTGGTTGGCCCTCACGGCCCTTCACTTCATCAAATCTGGCCCTCTTTGAATTCGCATTCAAGGTTGTAGTCCTCAAGGAGGATTGGGCAAATTCATGGAGCTGCGGGAACTGTGTGTGTGTCTGTGTGCAGGGCTGCAGCTGAGAATACGTGCAGCCCTTGGGCAAAACCCTTCCTCCTCCATGCATTTGTTTAATCCTCTTTTTAAAGCCATTCCAGATTGGTGGCCACCCCTGCCTCATGTGGGAGGGGGTTCCCACTGACAACAGGGTGCTCCCCCTCACCACAGAAGCCATTTGAGCCTTCAGGGACAGAGATGAATCTTTAAACTACGCAACTGCGCCTTCAGGGGCACGGCAACCCTGTCCAGAACTGTTGAACTCCTTAACTCCAGGACCTGGGAACTGCTCAACCACAAAGTCTCCATCTTACCAGTGTTATTAGAAAAAAAACTGCTCCTGTATCCCTTATGGGGTATCCAAGAGCCCGTATAGAGTCCTTATGTAGGTTTTTTATCGGTAGGAGAAAACAACAGAGGCCAACCAGAGAATATTGAGAATCAAAGCAGCTAGTAAGCCTGAGCTTTATTAAACTGTTGCAACAGGGTTCCCCGCTCACCCCACGCAGGGAGGGAGGAGAGGAACCTAGAACTATGGTGTGCAAGCTCTTACATAGCTCAAGGTAAAGGTAAAGGGACCCCTGACCATTAGGTCCAGTCATGACCGACTCTGGGGTTGCGGCGCTCATCTCACATTATTGGCTGAGGGAGCCGGCGTACAGCTTCTGGGTCATGTGGCCAGCATGACTAAGCCGCTTCTGGTGAACCAGAGCAGCACACGGAAACACCGTTTACCTTCCCGCTGTAGTGGTACCTATTTATCTACTTGCACTTTGACGTGCTTTCAAACTGCTAGGTTGGCAGGAGCTGGGACCGAGCAACGGGAGCTCACCCCCTCGCAGGGATTCGAACGGCCGATCTTCTGATCAGCAAGCCCTAGGTTCTGTGGTTTAACCCACAGCACCACCTGCGTCCCCCTCAAGCTTGACCACCCCCAAAAACATCATACATACATCACTGAAGGGGCGGTCTACAGCAGAAAACCTTCTGTCAGGGTACCTAATAATGATCACTGATTGCTTTTACCAGGGCATCCTAGCCATTCTATTGTGATGGTAAATATTTTAATTCCTGAATCCAGGTCACAGGCTCACCCTATTCATACACAGATACACCCTTAAGACAGGATTTGTGAGCAAAGAGACATTGGGGAGGTGAAATATACTCGGAGTCAAAACAGGAGGCTTTCCCATTTCCTCCCTCCTTGCAGAGAAACATTTGAGGTCAATTTGGGAGAGTCAAAATGGTTTCAGCATTGCTCTCCTGTACTATTTCAGACACGTAGTTTATATACTTATGTATGTATGTGTTTGCCTTGTAAATTTATGAACATATGATTTATATATATGAGACCTTAGAATTCGTATAACACCAGGATTCAGGATCGAGTTTGCTGGCCCTTGTCCAACACGGCAGAGCACCCAGGCACCTGTTTAAAACAGTTACAGCCTCTCCTGAATGATTCAGATGTCACAAAGAAACAGAATAGGGTGTCAGCAGCATACTGACAACACCTTGCCCCAAATGACCGCTTCCAGTAGCTCCCTATATCCAACAGCCCTGGGCAGGGCTGACCCACTCATGAGGCAAGCATAGCTGCCAAGTTATCCCTTTTTTAAAGGGAAATTCCCTTATGCTGAATAGGCTTCCTCGCGAGAAAAGGGAAAACTTGGCAGCTATGGAGGCAAGGTGAAGTGACCGCCTCGGGCGGAAGGATCCACAGGGGCAGCAGGTCTGGCCTCCAAGGGGTCCATCACCCGCTGCCATGGTGGTAAAAGCTCCACCACACTCCTTGGAGGCCGGATCTACCACCTCCTCAGCATGCCTCCCCCCCCCCCCGTGTTGCCTCTACAGTGGCCTTTTTGCAAATATGAGGCACTGCTGCTCTCACCCTCAGCTTGTTCCTGATGTAGATCATGGAATCATAGCATTGGAAGGGACCCCCAAGGGTCATCTAGTCCAACCCCCTGCAATGCAGGAATCTTTTGCCCAACACTGGGCTAGAACTTTTGACTCTGAGATGAAGAGTCTCACGCTGAGCTATCCCAAGCAGATACAGTATTCACTCACCCCTTCTTACCTGATGGGGGAGGTGGGGCACCATTTTGTGGTTTGCCTCGGGGGTCAAAACATAGGGCAGCCCTGGGGTGCCCATTATGGGAAGCCAGCAAGCACGATCCGGGCACAAGAGCAGCCCTCTCCCCTCATGTGGTTTCCAGCAACTGGGATTCAGAAGCATGGCTGCCTCCATCATGAAGAGGCAGCCATGCTTCTGAATCCCAGTTGCTGGAAACCACATGAGGGGAGAGTGCAACCACTGTGGCTACTAGCCCTCGATAACCCTCTCCTCCTCCTCCTCCTCCTCCATGAATTTGTCTGATTTCCTTTCGAAGCCACCCAGGTTGGTGGCCATCACCGCCTTCTGTGGGAGGGGGATGTAGTTGGGTGCTAGGCCCTTTGGCCACCTCATGAGAAGACTCCCTGGAAAAGACCCTGATGTTGGGAAAGATGGAGGGCACAAGGAGAAGGGGATGACAGAGGATGAGATGGTTGGACAGTGTTCTTGAAGCTACAAACATGAGTTTGACCAAACTGCGGGAGGAAGTGGAAGACAGGAGTGCTTGGCGTGCTCTGGTCCAGTGTTTCCCAAGCTTGGGCCTCCAGCTGTTTTCGGACTACAATTCCCATCATTCCTGACCACTGGTCTTGCTAGCTAGGGATGATGGGAGTTGTAGTCCAAAAAAGCTGGCGGCCCAAGGTTGGGAAACGCTGCTCTGGTCCATGGGGTCACGAAGAGGCGGACACGACTAAACGACTAAACAACAACAACAAATCTTAGCGAAACAGCCATAATACTAAAGATAATTATTAGAAAAATAATGACAATTATGGTCCATCAGTATCTCTCTTTAAGGGGAGACACTCTCTCCTTTTTCTCCTTCGGGCCCCGCCTTTTCCTCCTCCGGAAGTGACGCAACCAACCCGCCTTCTCCCGCTCGGCTTTCCGGAGGAAGTGACGTTGTCCTCCTGCCGCCCGCCGGTCTGCGCGCGGCCTGGCACCCTCCCTCCGCCGGAAGTGACGCGCGGGTTGAGTCAGGGCCCAGTGGGGCGGCCGACGAGGCGTTTTCCGTTTCCGGTGGCTGGAGGCTGGGGGTGGGTGAGGGACTTTTGAGGGGGGGGAAGCGAGAGAAACGAGAGAGAGGGAAAGAAAGAAGGAAGGAAGGAGGAAGGGAAAGGTAGACGGGGGGCAGAGGGGATAATAGAGGAAAGCGGGACGCGGAGGCGGGAGGAGGAAGAGGAGCAGCCCAAGCGGAAGGACGGAGCCCCGAGGCGGAGGCGGCTCAGGTGAGAGGCAGGAGGCGGCGGCCTTGGATTCGGGGAGGGGGATGGGTGGGGTCGGGAAAGGGGTATTGGGAGCTCTGGGGGAGGGGAGGGGGCCCTGGACGCCCCTGGGTGCGCCCCCCCACCCAAGAGGGGCTTCCTGAGGTCTCCGGCCTGGTCTGTCTCGGCGATGAAAGGGGGTCGGAGGGGATGAAGCTCAGCGGAGTCTGGCTCCAGTCTCTCTGCCATTCAGCCAGGCCCACCTCGCAGGGTTACGGGGGGGGGGGGATGGATTCCGGGTGTGGGTGGAGGGGGGGGGAGGCGGGGGGGGGGAGAGGACAGCAAATAGAGTATGGATAGGACTCTTTGCTCAGGGTTGAAAATCAGCATGTAATTTAAAATCAGACTTTTGAGGGGGGCAGAGGGAGGTATCATTCGGGGGGGGGCAGGGGTGAGAAGGGGGAAGGTTCCCTCTCACGTTGCACACACACACATATTTATAACACACACGTATGGGGCGTTTGGTATTACTTCACCCTCGTGTGGCACTGCCAAGTGTTCAGAGGGCTTTGCGTCATATCTGCTTGCAATCCTTACAATGGCCATGCAAGGTAAATCTGCATTCTTGCTTCCCCACACAAAAAAAAAACACAAGATTGCAAATGGGGAGGGGGTAACTGTTTGTGTGCAAGTGGCTTTCCTAGTAGGCCACCTAGTTTGCTCCTGGCCGAGGTGAGATTTGAACCAGGGGCTGCCTCGTTTACCCTGCACCGGGTCTCAATATGTAGTTTAGGTGTGTAAGCTTGTGTCTGAGGAACAAAATGTGACCGTGGAAGAGGGATGCCCTGTGGGTTGGGGAGAGAACTATGGCAGAGAGATGGCCGAATGGGTGATTGTGGATATGCTGCTGTTATTGTTCTTGATTGACCCCAAACGTAACAGTTACAGTGAGGGAAATCCTTTTCCCCCAAAATGTG